>NC_050446.1:63210008-63810008 GCF_903995425.1 Onychomys torridus
ATCATATATATGTGTAGATCTCGTTCCTCATCAAGGAATATTTTTCTGCAACAGATAGAAACCAGTAGGAAAAACCAACACAAATTAAATGCAGAAAATGAGGAGTTCAGTCCTAATGGATACAATACAAACCAACTCTTACACCTAAAGCTCAGGGAGCATTGTGGAAAGGAGATAAAATTTTTAAGAGACAGAAGATCAGGAAGTTTTTATTGAAACTGTGTCCTTTTCCTAGCAATGTGAGAAGATACTTTGCATCTTAAAATCATTTATTATGAAAGCTTTCCATATAAAAACTATTCTGGAATATATATATACACATACACACATATATATTTATATAACTGCCCGTCATAAAATTTGCTATGTTTCAGAAATTAAACCTTTAATAAAATAAAATTATTAGTACTTATCAAGGACTGAAGCTGTTAATGCAAGAGGATCATGATTTCAAGGTTATTATGGGCTACCTAGTTATAACCTGTGCACAATTAAAAACTAATATGGTATACTTCACTGGCGGTGATTTCTACAATTACACCAGTTTGCACTCCCACCAACAGTATTTTATGATTTTCCTTTCCACATACCCTTGCCAGGATTTGTTGCCCCTTATTTTCTTGAACTTAGCCATCCTGAGTGTGATAAGATGAAGGAGGTTTTAGAAGGTAACTGCCTGATGGTTAAGTAGGTTGTAAGTTTTAAAAAAGCATTTCTAAAAAAACCAAGGATTTATAATCATTTGTTTTTCTTTTCTTTTTTTATGTTTATGTCCTTTATTTTTCTATCTTTTTATTGTATTTTTTAAATTTTATAATTTAATTTAATTTTACATATCAGCAAAGGAGTCCCCTGTCCTCCCTCTTCCTGCTCCCTTCTCTCCCCAGCCCACCCCCTATTCCCATCTTCTCTAGGACAAAGACTCCCCTGGGGATTCAGCTCAACCTGGTAGATTCCATCAAGGCAGGTCCAGTCCCCTCCTCCCAGGCTGAGCAAAGTGTCCCTGCATAAGCCCCAGTTTCCAAACAGCTAGCTCACACACTAAGACAGGTCCTGGTCCCACTGCCTATGTACCTCCCAAACAGTTCAAGCTAATCAACTGTCTCACTTATCCAGAGGGCCTGATCCAGTTGGGGGCTCCTCAGCTATTGGTTCATAGTTCATGTGTTTCCACTAGTTTGGCTATTTGTCCCTATACTTTTTCCAATCATGGTCTCAACAATTCTCAATCATACAATCCCTCCTCTTTTTCACCAATTGGACTCCTGGAGCTCCACCTGGGGCCTGGCTGTGGATCTCTTCATCTGCTTCCATCAGTCATTGGATGAGAGTTCTAGCATGACAGTTAGGGTGTTTGGCCATCCGGATCACCATAGTAGGTCAGTTTAGTCTTTCTCCCTACCATTTCCAGTTGTCTATTATGGACGTATAAAGTTGGGGATAGACTTTCTGATCAAATGGCCTTAAGAAGCAAGCTGGTATAGCTATCCTAATATCTAACAAAATAGACTTCAAACTAAAAATCTCAAAAGAGATTGAGAAGGACATTCCATATTCATCACAGGAAAAATCCATCAAGAAGATGTCTCAATTCTGAATATTTATGCCCCAAATACAAGGGAATTAGTATATATATATATATATATATATATATATATATATATATATGAAGCATTACTAAAGCTTAAATTGCACATCTGACCCCAAATACTAATAGTGGGTGACTTCAACACCCCACTCTCAGCAATAGACAGGAGGCATCACCATCCTTGACTTCAAGCACTACTATAGAGCAACAATAATAAAAACAACTTGATATTGACAGAAAAACAGAAACGTGACTAAGGAAATCAAACAAAAGATCCTGACATTAATCTGCACACCTATGAACACCTGATTTTTGATGAATAAGCCAAAACTGTACAATGGAAAAAAATCATCTTCAACAAATGGCTCTGGCATAACTGGATGTCAACATATAGAAGATTGCAAATAGATCCATATCTATTATCATGCACAAACCTCAATTCCAAGTGGATCAAAGATCTTAATATAAAACTAGTTACATTGAATCTGTTAGAAGAGAAAGTATGAAGTAGCCTTGAACACATTGGCACAGGAGACCACTTTCTAAGTATAACACCAATAGCACAGACACTGAGAGCAACAAGTAATAAATGGGACCTCTTGAAACTGAGAAGCTTCTGTAAGGTAAAGGACACTGTAAATAAGACAAAATGATAGCCTACAGAATGGAAAAAGTTCTTCACCAACACCATATCTGATGAAGGGCTAATTTTCAAAACATATAAAGAACTCAAAAAACTATACAACAAAACACCAAAAAATCCAATTTAAAAAAAATGGGCCACAGAGGTAAAAAAGAGAATTCTCAACATAAAGATCTCAAATGGCTGAAAGACATTTAAGGAATTGCTCAGCATCCTTCATCATCAGGGAAATACAAATAATACAAATCAAAACATCTCCGAGATATCATCTTACACTTGTCAGAATGGCTAAGATCCAAATCACTGTTGACAGCTTATGTTGGAGAGGATGTGGAGCAAGGGGGAACACTTCTCCATTCTCAGTGTGAGTGTAAACTTGCACAGCCACTTTGAAAATCAGTATGGAGGTTTCTCAGAAAATTGTGAATCAATTTACTTCAAGAAACAATGATAACCCTCTTGATTACATACCCATGGAACGCTCAACTATACCATATGGATATTTGCTTGACTATGTTCATTCATTGCAGCATTATTTGTAATAGCCAGAACCTGGAAACAACTTAGATGCCCCTCAACAGAAGAATAGATAAAAAAAAAAAAAAAGTGATACGTATATACACTGGAGTGCTACTAAGCAGTAGAAAACAATGACATCATGAAATTTGCAGGCAAATGGATGATACTAGTAAATATCATCCTGAGTGAGATAAGCCAGACTCTGAAAGACAGATATGGAATATATATCCACTCGTAAGTGGATAGTAGATGTAAAGCAAAGAATAACCATACTACAACCCACAGATCCAGAGAGGCTAGCTAACAAGGACACTTAGAAGAACCCATGAATCACCCTGGGAAGAGGAAAGAGATGAGATCTCCCAAGTAAATTGGGGGTGAGTGGGAGCAATATAAGGTAGGGGATGGGGTATGAGAACTTATGGGATTGGGATGGTCGAGGTGGAACAGGGACAGAGTGGGAGAGCAATGAAAGAGATATCTTGATATAGGGAGACACCATGGGGATAGGGAGAAACCTGGTGCTAGGGAAGTTTCTAGGAATCCACAAGAATGACCACAGCTCAGCATACTATCAATAGTGGAGAGGGTACCTGAGCTGGCCTACTCCAGTAATCAAATTGTTTAGTGCCCTAACTATCATTATAGAGCCTTCATCCAGTAACTGATGGAAACAGATGCAGAGATCCACAGCCAAACACCAGGCTAAGCTCTCAGAGTGCAGTCAAAGAGAAGGAAGAGGGATTCTATGAGCAAGAGGCATCAAGATTATGATGGGGAAATCTATAGAGACAACCAAACCAAAGTATTGGAAACTCATGAACTTTAGACCAACAACTTGGGTTCCTGCTTGGGACTGGATTAGGCCCTCTGCATAAGCAGGACAGTTGTGTAGCTTGGTCTGTATAATGGGCAGTGGGATCAGGATCTATCCCTGGTGCATGAGATGGCTTTTTGGAGACCATTACCTTTGATGTGACACCTTGCACTGCCTTGATGCAGGGGTTGAGGGGCTTGGACCTGCCTCAACTTGAATATACCAGGCTTTTCTGACTCCCCATGGGAGGCCTTACATTTTTGGAGGAGCAGCTGGAGGGCAGGTTGGGGAGGAAGCCTGGAGAGCAGCAGGAGGATAGAAGAGATGGGAATCTGTGGTTGGCATGTAAAATGAATATAAAAATTTCTTAATAAAGAAAAATATTAAAAAGGAATCATCGACATGTTTAATAGTCTTGTATGTGAGATCAGTGGCAATACAGCCTGGCTCACCTCTGGATTATTGGTTCCTGGAGTTCTCACAGAAAACCCAGTCATCAGAGACTCAGATGTTATAAGAAACAGTAGATTTAACTTACATTTGTCCTCCTCTATTGCCAGAAATTTCTGGATTATTAAGAAAACCTAATACAATGTAAATGTGTGACAGTACTTGTAGAATAAACAACTTTTTTTATTTTTCAATATTTTAATTTTTTTCCATTTTTACATAACAGCCACAGTTTCCCTTCCTTCCCCTCCTTCTGCTTACTCCTCACTTTCCTCACACTCCACCCCCTGTCCTCTCCTCAGAGAGGGTAAGTCCCCCCATGTGGAGTTGACAAAATCTGACATATCAAATTGAGGCAGGACCTTGCCCCTGCCCCAGTATCAAGATTGAGCAAGGCATCCCACCATAGGGAATGGGTTCCAAAATGTCAGTTCATGCACTGGGGATAAATCCTGGTCCCACTGCCCATGGCACTACAAACTGCCCAAACCATGCAACTGTCACCCACATATAGAGGGCCTAGTTCTTTCCCATGCAGGTTCCCCACCTGTCAGTCTATATTCAGTGAGCTCTAACTAGTTTTGGACAGCTGTCTCTGTGGGTTTCTCCATCATGATCTTGACCTATTTGCTCATATAATCCCTCCTCCTTCTCTGAATGGACTCCAAGAGCTCCACACTATGCTTAGCTGTGGATCTCTGCATCTGCTTCCATCAGTTACTGGATGAAGGTTCTATGATGGCAAGTAGGTTAGTCATTGATCTGATTACAGGCAAAGGCCAGTTCAGACTCTCTTCATTATTGCTTGGAGTCTCAGGTGGGGTCATCCTGGTGGTTTCCTGGGAATTTCATTAGTACTGGGTCTCTCCCTAACCCCCAAATGGCTCCCTCTATCAAGATATTTCTTTCCTTCATCTCCCTCTCTGTCCCTCCCCCAATGGAACCATCCAGTTCCCTTATGTTCTCTTGCCACCTCCCCTAATTCGCTCCTCCTACCCCCTCTATGCTCCCAATTTACTCAGGAGATCTTATCTATTTCCCCTTCCTAGGGAGATCCATACATGTCTCTCTTAGGGTCTGCCTTGTTACCTAGCATCTCTAGGGTTGTGGATTGTAATCCTGGTTATCCTTAGCTTTAAATCTAATATCCACTTATGAGTGAGTACATAGTGTGTTTGTCTTTCTGGGTATGGGTTACCTCACTGAGGCTGTATTTTTCTAGTTCCATCCATTTGCCTGAAAATTTCATGATGTCATTGTTTTGTTACTGTTGAGTAATACTCCATTGTGTAAATGCATCACATTTTCTTTATCCATTCTTCAGTTAAGGGACATCTAGGCTATTTTCAGATTCTGGGAATTACAAATAATGGTGCTATGAACATAGTTGAGCAAATGTCCTTGTGGTATGAATGTGCATCCTTTGGGTATATGCCCAAGAGTGGTATTACTGGATCATGATTCCCGTTTTCTGAGAAACTATCGCAGTGATTTCCAAAGTGGCTATACAAGTTTACATTCCCCCTTTCTCCACATCCTCTCCAGCACAGGCTGTCATCAGCAATTTTTATCTTAGCCATTCTGACAGGTGATTGATTGATTGTTCTATTTCCTACTGACAGATATCCTATTGTGTGAATTTTAATGTGGATTATACAGTCACATGTTGAATGACCTTTGAAATTTTTGCAAGACTCAAGTATTCATATATAAACCACTGTAAGTATTAGACTGTAAGTTTGTATGTATTAATGACCCAGTTGCTTTGAATGCATGTTTAAGAATGGAGTTTTCTAACCTATTGACATCATTACTAGTTTAAAGCAACACTAATGCCTTCCAGGGATTATTTATAATTGTCAGTTTTTTCCCTTTTTTAAAAATTATATTTGTGTTTTAATTTTATACATCAGCCATGGGTTCCCCTGTCCTCCCCCCTCCCGCCCCCATCCCCCACCTACCCTCCATTCCCATCTCCTCCAGGGCCAAGACTCCCCTGGGGATTCATTTAAACAAGGTGGATTCAGTACAGACAAGTCCAGTCCCCTCCTTCCAGGCTGAGCAAAGTGTCCCTGTGTAAGCCCAAGGTTCCAAACAGCCAGCTCATGCACTAAGGACAGGTCCAGGTCCCAAGCCTGGATGCCTCCCAAACAGTCCAAGCCACTCAACTGTCTCATTTATCCAGAGAATTCTCAACAGAGGAAGTTCAAATGGCTGAAAGACATTTAAGGAATTGCTCAACATCCCTAATTATCCAGGAAATGCAAATCAAAACAACCCTGAGATACCACCTTACACCTGTCAGAATGGCTAAGGTAAAAAACACAGAAGACAGCTTATGCTGGGGAGGATGTGGAGCAAGGGGAACTCTCCTCCACTGCTGGTGGGAAGGCAAGCTTGTATAGCCACTTTGGGAATCAATATGGCGCTTCCTTAGAAAATTGTTAGTTTTTAAACTCTTGGCTATGATTATCCTAGTTATCCATAAAGACCTTATAAATTATAGTGGTTAGTAATGTGTATGTTTTCTTAATTTCAGATTATCATAGTTTGTTCTTGACATATAGAAACACAGCTGATGTTTATGTACATTACTGTAATAATTCTTTAGAAGCATATGTGTATAGAGCAATGTTTCCTATTAGACCAGGATGTAGGTCATGGTAAACTTGTCTAATAATTGCCAGTTCCTGGATTCCATCTCCAGCATGTCAAAATATAGTGGGAGAAAAGGAGGGAGAGGTAGATATTGGGAGGGGGGAGTATGAAACAGAGGTACTCTGAGCTCTTGGGAACTCAGAACTGTAGAACTGTGAACAAGCACAAATTTTGTTACAGACAGAATGTAGTAAAATGATCTTAAGGAAATTAAAAAAAATTCTTAAAGTACTTATGGGAGTCATAAAAGAAACAAAATGTAATTCTGAATGATTTCTCAACAAAGTTAATGTATTACATTGTAAAGAAAGATTTCCATTGTAAGCTAGGTATAATACAACATGATTCTTACAGATATTCCACTGCAAGAAAATTTTCATAAATGTTTAAATGTGTTTAAGATGTAAGGATTAAATATATAATATAAACATACATGTGCTCACTTATGTATAAAAATTCTTTAACTGTGTAAGCCCAAGGTTCCAAACAACCAGCTTATGTACTAAGGACAGGTCCCGGTCCCACAGCCTGGATGCCTCCCACATAGTTCAAGCTATTCAATTGTCTCACTTATCCAGAGGGCCTGATCCAGCTGGGGGCTCCACAGCCTTTGGTTCATAATTCATGTGCTTCCATTTGTTTGGCTATTTGTCCCTGTGCTTTTTCCAATCTTGGGCTCAACAATTCAAGCTCTTACAGTCCCTCCTCTTTCTAGACACACACAGGGACACTATGCTCAGCCTGGAAGGAGGGGACTGGACCTGTCTGTACTGAATCCACCAGGTATAGATGAATCCCCAGGGAAGCCTTGGCCCTGGAGGAGATGGGAATGGAGGGGAGGGCATGGGGGGAAGGTAGTGGTGGGGCGGGAGGGGGGAGGACAGGGGAACCCATGGCTGATGTGTAAAATTAAAAAACAAATATAATAATAATAATAATAGAAAAATGTTTTAACTTTGTTTATATAAATATGTAGGTATTATGTAAATATTGACCTATTCTACAACATGAGAAGACAATTGAACAATAAATAATATAGAGAACAGGAAATTGTATTGGAAATGATGCTGAACTTCTACAGTAGGTAATAGTGAGATGGTAAAAGAAAATATCATAAGGTTAGGCCAACCTCAGTGCCAGTTCCTAAATAACTTCTGAGCTCCAGGAAAGCAGGAAGAGAACATACCAGAAAAGTCCAGGTCTCCAAACTTTAATGTCTTTACTTACCTGTTCTTTATTATTACTATTACTATTGTTACCATCCATTGTTGTTATTCTTCCATATGTTACAAGCTAATTGTCATTCCCTTCCATCCATTTCTCTCACTCACACACAACACACACTTCCCTTTCCCCCTAGATTACTCCTTCTTAGTTTCCCTTCAGAAAAGAGCAGGCCTGCAAGGGATATAGACCAAACATGGTATAAAGAGTTACAATAAGACTAGGCACATACCCTCATGTCAAGGCTGTATGAGGAAAGGGTCCCATGAGAAGGCAAAAGAGTTAGAGACATCACCCACTCCCACTGTCAGGAGTCCCACAAGGTCAACAAGCTACAAAACCACAAAGTACATGCAGAGGTCTGCAAGCTCAGACCCATGCAGGCTCTGTGGTTGTCCCTTCAGTCTGTGTGATCCCTCAGGAGCCTTCCTTATTCTGCTGGCTGTGCTCTCCCATGTCCTCAACCTCTCTGGCTCCTACGGTCTTTCCTCCCCCTCTGTACGTACCTGTTCTTGTGAGGACAGAGTCATTAGGCATTGACTGCAGTGATCTATAGCTGTCCTCAGTTGTCACTTGCTTCCCTCTCATCTCTTGAGACGGGAGCTGAAAGAATTCTAGTTACCCTGGAAAATGTTCAAATTTTCTAACAATTTAAAAACTGAGTGTTTTTTCTTAATGTCAGCATTCACAGGATACCTACATGATATGTCTGATAGGAACCATATATAAGTACTATATACTGTCATACATCAAAAATTTTAGTATTAACTTACTTAATGGAAGTTTTACAGTAAAATACTCAGGATTAAAACAAATAGAGAATTAACTGTAATTTATGATCTCTTAGTTAATTTTTGTGAATATGCACATTTCTTCTGAAGTCTAATAGACACCATACATGTATGGATCATGCCTTAGAATTCCTTTTTTCACTTCACAGATGCATTTATAAACAGGGCAAAGTTGGGGAACTTTGTGCACATTAAATGTAGGTGTTAACTTGTCACATAAATTTGTAATTTATTTTATACATGAATGATTCAAGTAATTTGCAGTTATTTATATTCTGAGAAAATGGAGTTCAATGATTTTAAACTCTGATGATAATACATTAACATGTCTTGGGTTCTGATATACTGAGCTGCATAATAATCAAACAAAAATTTTATATTTTCCTTATTTTAGTCTATAATTTTATAGGTAGATTAGGAAACGCCTGTCACTGTCTCCTTGGGATCTAAACCTATAGACTAACAAGAACTTATCCATTTTATGAACTGCTCACCTTCAATAATATCATATGATGGGGCATGTGATGTGAGAGAGGAAGTGAAATGATCCTTTTACAAAAAAAACTCTGCTTTCATATGATATGAATTACCCTTTACAGACATTTCACATAATCTGGAACCACTAAAGGAGTATCATGATCTTCTCACATGCCACTGGTCCACCTTGAAAACTATTCATTGCCTTTCATTACAATTGCAATGTGACCATTCCATAAGCTCATGAACCATTAGGGGAATAGAACATATATTAGAATGCAGCATAATAAATAAAAAATAACTGTGATAATTATACTGCATGGAAGACTAAATTGAGATATGATAACATTTATGAGTACTTACAGAATTTGAATATTATAGAATAATTAATTTTAATTCCATAAAAATAAAGGAAAGCTCTGAAATATAAGCAGAAATATCAATAGTGTATAGACCTCTATACTTTGTGCTAGTTCTAAACCAAATGACTTTGTGTAGTAGTGTGATGGTTGACATAAATTTTGTGAAATTTACTTTTTCTCAAAATTGTAGAAAAGGACAACTTAGTCAGGCTTGAGTCTTTCTTTTGTTTTTATTTTTGGGTTTTTTTTTAATTTTGATTTTCTGAAACATGGTTTCACTTTGTAGCTTTGGAACATTTCCTGAAACTGACTCTGAAGCCCAGGCTGGCCTCGAACTCACAGAGATCCACCTGCCTCTTCCTCCAGAGTACTAGGCTTTAGGCATGCACACCAACACCAGGCAGGCTTGACTCTTTTTAACAGATTCATTTTAACTGTATAATTTTAATTAGGTGTAATTTGATTTCATACAATGTATCATGGCCATATTAATTTCAAATTACTCTTTCTAATTTCTCCAAGATATCCCCACATTGAATTTTCTTTTTAGGTTGCTGTTGTTGTTGTTGTTGCTTAGAAGAGATTATCTCTGCCATGTGTGGTGGCACACACCTTTAATCCCAGCACTCAGGAGCCAGGTGGATCTCAGTGAGTTCCAGGCCAGCCTGGTCTACAGAGCAAGAGCCAGGAAAGGCACCAAAACTACACAAAGAAACCCTGTTTCAGAAAAAAAAAATAAAGGAGAAGAAGGAGGAGGAGGAGGAGGAGAAGGAGGAGGAGGAGGAAGAGGAGGAGGAGGAGGAGGAGGAGGAGGAGGAGGAGGAGGAGGAGGAGGAGGAGGAGAAGAAGAAGAAGAAGAAGAAGAAGAAGAAGAAGAAGAAGAAGAAGAAGAAGAAGAAGAGACTATCTTCAAGGAGATATGTCCTGCCCATTTGTCTTTTTAAAACAATTATTTTTAGCCATAAAGTTAGTGCTTTATTAATTTTTATGGAAAACACATATACATCAGTATTTTTAAAATGTCCTAGAGAAAATTCTTAAGAGATGAATTGTAGGTCTTTCCACAGATTATGGTACTCAGCAAAGACTGAATACCATTGACTAAATTCTGTGCCTCCTCCACTGTGAATGTGGAAAAGCCAATGAGTGTTTGGCAGAAACCATCTACAGACCATTGGTCTTAGTTAAAAGATAAGCTGATGTTTCTCACTTAAAGCTTTTTTGGTATAACTGTGGAAAGCTATTGGTCATGCACATAGACTGTAAAAGTTTTCTAGAAAGTGTTTTTGAAGAACATTGCTATAACCAAGCCTGACACTACAACTTGTACAATGTTTATTTTCATCATGGGAAGAACAACTGATTACAGGTTGGATAGCATGACTTCTCTCTAGTGGACAATGAACTTCTATCAATTTAGTTTCCAATGTGGATGAAAGTAGCACGCCTGTGAGCCAAACACAAATGTCATTGATATTAGTAAACCAAGCTCCTTTTGTAATACCTCTTTAAAGCTTTCAAAATTATATTTTTGTTGAATATTAACAAGATCACTATCCAAGCATTAGAGAAGTATAGAAGGCCCATCTACAATTTATGCTATGCTAATTTATATATGAGATTCTTCCAGCTGTCCTCCAAACTGTAAAACTAGCATTATAACCTGTATATGAAATTCATATAAAATATTATTTATTTATCTACTGTTGAATCCATGCAACTATTGTAAAATATTTATTTATTTATTTATTTATGGTTTCTTTTTTTTCATTCTTTTTCTTTTTTATTATTATTATATTTGTATTTTAATTTTACACATCAGCCATGGGTTCCCCTGTCCTCCCCCCTCCTGCCCCCACCCCCACCTTCCCCCCATCCCCTCCCCTCAATTCCCATCTCCTCCAGGCCCAAGACTCCCCTGGGGATTCATTTAAACTTGGTGGATTCAGTATAGGCAGGTCCAGGCCCCTCCTTCCAGGCTGAACAAAGTGTCCCTGTGTAAGCCCAAGGTTCCAAACAGCCAGCTCATACTCTAAGGACAGGTCCTGGTCCCACAGCATGGATGCCTCCCTAATATTCACCTCAAGTATAAGGTGGTACTTTCCAATTTAAATTTCCTTTTTAAAATTAAATTATTTTTTGATAAATTGTTAATTTATATTATTTTTGATTAAGTTATAATTTCATAACTTCTCCCATTTCTTTTCATTGTTCCAGCCCCTCTAATGTTACCTACTCTCAAATTGAAGGCCTTTTATTCTTTTGTTTTATATATGACAACAAAAGTTTATTTATACACATGAGCAGCCGGCCCACAGTTTGCATGTCTGGAACAGCTCATAGGTGAGCTAAGAGGAGGTCTGCACTGGTGAAATCAGAGGGATGGAGGTGGCTCTCCAGCTATGGACAGCTTCTTGGGTTATTCAGCCTGTTTCTGGTACTATGACAAGCACAGACTTTGGATGGCCAACACCACAAAATCTCCAGTCTGCATCGTATAGCATGGTGTCATTCCCTATGTACGGGACTCTTAGGCCTGCTAATCAATAGAAATGTTTCCAATAAATGAGTGACAGCTGTGCCCTCACTACAGAAGCCGTCACAAGGCTGGAAACAGGCCAAATTCTGATTTACAGAATCTGTCTTGAAGTGATGCTTGCTGATGACTTATGTGCACAGTGAGAAATTCACCTGTGGCTGAGTGATGCACGGAGGGTCCGTGGGGGAAACGGATGACTCTTCTCTCTAAACCATTACAGAATGATGAGGTACATATCCCACAGCTTGACTGGTTTAAATAAGACAGTGTAAAATTTTCAATAAAGAAACCCATCACTACCAAACAACAAAAATAAAAACAGCAAAACCCAGTGAATCCAAGGAACTAGCAACTATGGATCAATAGACTCAGGTAACATTCCTGTGCTGGAAGAGAACAGTGCCTGGGCGAGACTCTGAACCCCAGTGAGACAGCAGGCCCATACCAGGGAGTCTAACAGGACAGAAAATGGATCCACAAAGCAGGCTGTGCTTGAGGCAAGCTACACAGAGCTTTTCAGATAGCTTCTTGGGCATCTTCCAGATCCTGAACAGAGGGAACACTAGTCCTCTGGCATCAATTTCAGCTCCAGCCTTAGGACAGCCACTTTACTGTGCACAGGGCCAGGAGCAGAATGTCTTTCAGAATCAGGATCCAACTGTGGGGCAGAGTGCACTGTATATGGTGGCAAGTCATATTTGAAAATGGCTACAGAAAAAAGGAAAACAAAGAGAATGGAGTCAAGGCCAATGCTGAAGATGCTGAAGGGATGGTTTCCCAGCATCTGCTAAGGGTGCAGGAAAGTCTAGAACTACTGTCAAATTTTATTCTTTTCCCTTTTTCTATTAACAAAATTAGCCAGATCATGAAAAAAAATGAGTTCAATAAATGTGAAACAATTAAAATCAACTTAAATGTCCAAATTTTGTAGAATGTCTATTTATATAAATGTAGTCACTACTATCAAATGTAAGCTGATTTTAAGGATGTCTACTGCACTGTAGTGTGGATATATAACAAACACGTCCACACAGCTCCCTCAAATACAGGCTACTATCTTGAAGAAGCTTTTAGCAATTGAAAATACAATCAGAAAAATAATGGAATGAAATATAAACTTGGAACAGGAAGTGTCCCACCAACTTACCACTCATTCCTCCCTCTAAGCTAACCTAAGCACCTTACAAGAGAGTCACCAGGCAGCCAAGGATGCCTTATATGTACAGGCATTGACACACCTCACATTAGTAAGCCTGCTTCATTCAGTGCCTGGGACATTGCTCCATTGTAATGTGTGTACTTGACATTTCTATCGGGCCAGTCAGCAAACCACTTGGTTGCTAAAGCCTCCATTAGCTTTGATGTGTCCTGTCACCAAAAGAGGGTTGCATGGACATCTGTTGCCCTGTTCTTATTAAAAGTTTCTACTTAGGTTGTTTCAGATCTTATTAGATCAACCCAGATGGACTTTTTAATATGCAAATTATGATAAAATAGGCCTTCTACCTATTTTGCTATTGTTAAAGGCTTGATGAAGATAATGGAAACTTCTGGTAATTGGGTAAGACTTGAGCATTTGATTCATGAAAAACTGAGAATTGTGTTGAATTTCACAGATAATGAAAGTTGTTGTTTCCTTGTTTTTAAATGTCCCCTCTGTCCCATGAACAATCATGGGCTTTCCCCTCAATGCCTCCTTCCCCACCCCTTACTTTCCCCACTCTCCATTATTCCTTTTATTAATATCTTTGACCTTGACCATTCATAATCTACCAGTCGTAATGAGACTGCTGAGTGTGTGCTCAAAACTCTTTCTCAGCATTAAGTTGCACAGAAGCATTAATGTGTTTTGAGTAGGTTCATTTTAATATTTAAAAAATGGTTTTAAGGCCTCAAAGAGCTTTTCCTATAGTTGTCACTGGATATTGTTGTTGTAGTGACTTAAACGGCCTTTGTAAAATTATATTTACATATATATGTATATATTTACATAATATATAAAATGAATCCATTTATGTTGTTTGTATGTATTAACTTTTAGAGCTGACCACTTAGTATTGGAATATTATCCTCTCCCAGCAACTTCTAAGTGAAGGAGCTTTGGGTTATAATGACCATAGAATAAAAGACTTAACAGTTTTCACAACACTGTCATTAGATATTATGAACAAGAGGATGCTAGCTGTTGTTGCACCAATTAAAAATAAAGAATCTGAACAACACAGCCAATGAATGTACTAGCTTTACATTCCAATAACATGGATTAGCATCATAGTATAATCTCTTTCTCTCATAGCCCAATCATCTATCACCTCAGTCTTACTAGTTCTATATTTCTATGTATTTTTCTTCTTTTGCTTATTTGTATATCTTTTTGCTTCCTTATTAAGTTCCCAGGCATGTTCACATCTCTGATATATGAGCTAGTCCCCTTTTCTTATATGCAGCAAGTATTCATTCAATATAATTAATGACTTTCTTTGTTTTTCCTTCTATTGAAAATATATTTTTCTCATATAATATATCTTGATTATAGTTTCCTTTTCCTTTAATCCTCGCAGATCCTTTCCAACTCAGCTTCCATCTGAATATACCCCTATTCTGTCTCTCATTAAGAAACAAACAAGGTTCTAAGGGATAATACAAAAATAAAATAAAGTCCCAAACAAAAACTAACATAAGAATAGCACAAAACAAACAAATATAGAAGGAAAAGAACCCAAGAAAAGGCACATTTAGATGCAGAGATCTACGCATTCATGTACTCATGAATCCCATTAAAACATTGAATGAGAAGCCTTGAGATATACATAAAGAAACTGTAAGGTAAAAACAGAAAATACACACACACACACACACACACACACACACACACAGAGACACATAGAGACACACACACATACACACACACACACACACACACACACACATATATATATATATATATATATATGAACACATATATTTGAAAATAAAACTAAAATGAATATAAAATTAAAACAAAAACAAACAAAAAATACCCTGACATAAAATTATGAGACAAGGAACCTACAAAGTTGAGTCTGTTTTCTGTTGGCCATCTACCTCTACACATGTGGCATACCCTTAAGAATAGTATATTTTCCCAGTGAGACTTCCTTGGAGAAAACTAATTTTCCTTTCCAAATGGTTATTAATTGGAAATATCTGAATTAGGGATGGGGACATATGTCTAATTCTTTTTTCAGGTATAGGATTCCACCTGGTTCAGACTCTATGAATTCATGAGTGTCTCTCTTGTTGATCTAAGAAGGCCTTATTTTTGTGTGTCCTCCATACCCTATGGCTTTTATACCCTTTCAACTTCCTCTTCTTCAGGGCTCCTTTATCCCTGATGGGAGGGATAAAGGAGCCTTGAGTTAGTCATCTTAATTAGGGCTGAGTGCTCAAAGGTTTCTCACTCTCTACATATTTTCTAGTTGTAGGTCTCTGTGTTTGTTCCCATCTACTGCAGGAGGAAGCTTCTCTGATGATGTCTAACCAAGGAGTTCATCTATATATAAGTATAACAGAATGTCATTGGGAGACGTGTTTTGCTATCTTCTTTTAGTAGATCACTGGTATTATTTTTAAACTAGGCCACTGGGCTATCCAGTCTCAGGTTCTTGGCCACCTAGGAAGTGTTTGGCATAAGTTCAATTTTATATAAAAGACACATTTAACAGTCAAACTTCTATGTTTTCTTTTTTTTATTTGTTTTTGTTTTTTTGAGACAGGGTTTCTCTGTGTAGTTTTGCACCTTTCCTGGAACTCACTTTGTAGACCAGGCTGGCTTTGAACTCACAGAGATAAACTTCTATGTTTTCTTATGGTGAGGAACTCCTCCTTATCTAATAATTTTAGTTTCAACTCTTCACTTAAGTTTGTAAGATAAAAAATTGTCACAATACAGGTATTTCATTGAAGTTGGTTTATTTAAAACTTTAAGTCAGCTGCTACATTTTATTCAGCCATGTGGCATACTATTAAAATTGTATACAAATGGGAGATAGTCATTACTGCTTTTATGGAAACTTGGCATACCCATGTGAAAAAATTCATAAAAATCTTGCCACTAGGGACATGTTAAGTTTTCTCTGAGACAATATAATATTTCATAAATAAATATCACTAAAATAAATTGGTATAAAATTCTATCGGATACAAATAAAAAATTAATATTTTGCCATAATGTCAGTTTGAAGATTTACATCAAGTTTGCAGAGTCAGAGAAAGGTCAGAGTCAAGAGGTGCTCCTCCCCATACAAATCGATCTCCTTGCTGCTTCCTTCACATCCTTGTTCCTCAGGCTATAAATCAGAGGGTTCAGCATGGGGATGATCAAGGTGTAAAACACAGCTGAGACTTTTTCCTGCTCCATGGAGTACTGAGAACTTGGCTGGATATAGCTAAAAGCCACAGAACCATAAAATAATGTCACAGCTGTCAGGTGTGAGGCACAAGTAGAGAAGGCTTTGCGCCTCCCCTCTACTGAGCGGATTCTCAGAATGGCGATGATAATGTGGCTATAGGACACAATGATAATGATAAAAGTGCAAATAGCAATCACTCCAGAGAAGACCAAAAGCAGCATCTCATTGATGTGTGCATCAGAGCAGGAAAGCTTCAAAAGAGGAGGAATGTCACAGAAGAAGTGATTCACAACATTTGGACCACAGAAATCCAGTCTGAGTAGACCTATTGTGTGAGTCAGGGAATTAATGAGGCCACCCAAGTAACATACAAGAACCATCTGAGTGCAGATGCTGTGAGTCATAATAACTGTATACATTAATGGGTTTGTGATTGCCACATAGCGATCATAAGCCATCATAGACAGGAGTATACCTTCTGTGGTTACATAAACTGCAAAAAAGAAACTCTGCAGAACACAAGCAAAGAATGTACTAGACTTGTGTTCTGATAGGAAATTGATCAGCATTTTAGGAGCAAAGACCGTAGAGTAGCAGATGTCACAGAAAGAGAGATTACTAAGGAAGAAGTACATTGGGGTATGAAGTTGGGCATTCAGCCAGATCAAGATAATCATACCCCAATTACCTACAAGAATGACCAGATAAATTAGACTGAAAAGCAAAAAGAGGGGAACTTCCCAATTAGGATTTTCTGTTAAACCGATCAGTATGAATTCCTTCACACCTGTATGATTCCAAATTGCCATGGTAGAGTATTCTACAGCTCCTTGTTATGAAATAATATCATGAGACTTAAGTGAATAATAAATAAATAGAAGGATTTCCTCCAGGATCTGATAGCCATCATGGTGTGAGACACTGTGAGGTTACCCTATGATAGATGAAGCAAAGAAAAACTTCAGCAGTAGCCCATCTATATTCTACAAAATCTATACACTGAGACTCAAATGGTTGCAACCCACATTAGTGTATTCCCTGTTATCTGTGGTGGTATTGTGTTCCCCAAAATATTGTGCACTATAATAAACTTATCTGGGCTCAGAGAACAGAACAGCCACTAGATATAGAGGCCAGAAAATGGTGGCACACATGCCTTTATCCTAGCATTCCAGAGGCAGAAATCCAGATGGATTTCTGTGAGTTCAAGGCCACACTGGAAATAGCCAGTCATGGTGACTCATGCTTTATTTCCAGGAAGTGATTGCAGAAAGCGGAAAGGTGTAGAAGGTGTGAGGACCAGGAACTAGTGCTGGTTAAGCTTTAGACTTTTAGCAGCACTGCAGCTGGTTACACTTTCAGGCTTACGAGCAGCAGTTCAGCTGAGATCCATTCTGGATGAGGACTCAGAGGCTTCCAGTCTGAGGAAACAGGATCAGCTGAGGAACTGGCAAGGTGAGATGGCTATGGTTTGTTCTGCTTCTCTGATCTTCCAGCACTCACCCCAATAACTGGCCTCAAGTTTGTTTTTATTAATAAGAACATTTAAGATTCCTGCTACAGTTATCAATGATCACAGAACAAGAAAGGATTAAAAAAAATCTCTCTTAATTCACAAAGCTCTTAGTTGGTAGAATTGACTATTGACTATTTAAAGGGTGGTACACAACCTTTCTCTGATTATTTAATATCCACCAGCATTCTGCTTAGGTAGAATGTAAGTTTGCTACAATCTCATGGCAATGGAAATGTCAACATGCTGTGGAAAGCTATTTAAAATTATTTCACTTCCAGTTAACCTAAAAACACCTATTTCATTCAATACCATCCCCAACCACCTTTCTAAATACCTCACCTAAAATATGTCCTTACCTTCTGCCGGGGTCTCTGACACATGGGATCAATGCCATCGAGTACAGAGAATCTGAGCCAGGACATAAAGATAGATAAAAGTTTTCATCTGTTCTTCGTTTAAGAATGATTAAACTGATTACAAGTGTCATTTTATATGACAATTCTTGCCTTCACTTTTTGTTCATTTTTTTTGTATTCTGTTAGTGTTGTTCTCAGTATTAAACATAATACATCAATCCAGAACATTCATTGTAAAGAGGAATTAAATTGTGAGAAACAGTAAAACTTGCAATTGTCTATATATTTTCTTTACAAAATGATGAAGTACAACTTCACATTCTTTCTTTTGAAAATGATACATTTTCAGTTCAATAATAGTTAAATATCAGAGAATTAAATTATACACATACTTTCTAACATAGAGAACACATATTTATCACTTACCATTATAGGCCTGTATATTTCTTTTGAAATAACAGATCACTTAAATCAGCAAGTTGATGTTTTCAAGCAGATGATGTCCTGTTAGAAAATAAACAAGTGTTGGGATGGAGAGATGGCTCAGAGGTTAAAAGCACCGACTGCTATTCCAGAGGTCCTGAGTTCAATTCCCAGCAACCACATGGTGGCTCACAACCATCTGTAATGAGATCTGGCACCCTCTTCTGTGTACATAATGAATAAATAAATCTTTTTAAAAAGAAAGAAAAGAAACAAATGTTGATATAAGTAACTATAATAACTACCATATAGAAATTAAAGTAGGACAAAGAATAGAAGGGAATGGTCATTGCTATAATATAAATGCATTGATATCCCTTTTTTTTTCTCAAAGTTACCTCAGCAATTTGCTGAAAAAAATTGGTGGCTGAAATAACTTAGATTCATTCACTGAGAGTTTGAAAGTTGGAAGCCCAGTGCTATCTGATTTGTGGGTGGAGCAACACTGGTACAAGGCCACACTCCTCTAGAGGCTCTAAGAGAGGAAGCACTTTGTCACCCTTTTGAGCTTCTAAAGCTCCTGTCTGTAGTAACTGACCCTTTTCTTAAAAATGAAACAGCAGTATTGTGCTTTTATCTTTCATTACTGTGCCTTCCTTATTTCTCAGTCCAAAAAAAAAAAAAAAAAAACCACTTGAATTACATATACTTCCTACTCTCATAATCCAAGCTATGTTTTGTCTTTCATGGTGTTTCTCTGACTTACATGTAAATAATCTGTTTTCCCACATGAGGTGGTATGTGTGGATCCTAGAGATTCAGATTTAAAGAAGATTAGGAATTGTTATTCAGTCTGTTACGTGTGAGATATTCAGTGAAGGATGCTATATAAGATTCATTGGTAGTATAAAATGATCAAGTGATTTAATGTGATATATGGGTGTGTAAAACAGTATTCCAAGAAGAGAATGTAGCATGTTCAAAACCTAAGGTAGAACTGTGTGTGTGATAGGAAGACTTATAAATGTTCCTAAATGAAAAGAAAAGCAAGAATGTACTCTAAGGAATAAAAGATATTGTTTCCCTGGCCACAGAAATGTGGTTGAAACCTTTCAATGAGAAGGTCAAAATGTATGCACAAGATATCACAGTACTCAAATTCCATACTTTAGTCTTAGCAACGTATTTACCTTTTTTCACAACTTTCATTTTAGCATTTTTACATTTGTATTGCTTTTACAAAAGTAATTTTGCAGAAAATGAGTCTTGTTCTCTTTTATATTACTGCTCTAATCAACTCCTGTATTGAATTTTCTGGTAAAGTATATTCCTCTGGTTTTTATTAAACATGTTTGTATCTCATTATATATAGTATTTTACAATCTACTTAGTATTCAAAGAACATGTCCTCTATTTAAGAAAGCATATGAGACACTTGAGACATCAAGGAAACAATTTGGTATCTCATATTTACCAGTCAGGATACAGGTAAACCCCTCATACTGATCCATACTAATGGATATTGGGGTTTCAAGATTTCAATGATGACTCTATAAGCACAAGCCAACCCATTTAAACTTGGGAATATATCTTAGTCCCTGTCTATGTTCCAGATTCATGGCATTTGGAAGAAGACTAAATCTGATTTCATTATCCTAGGTATAATTTAAAGCATCAAATAAATATTTTTTAAATATTGATTTAATTTTTGATATTATAATGTAATTTGATCATTTCCCCTTTCCTTTCCTCCCTCCAAACTGTCTTATATCCTTATGCTTGCTTTCTTTCAAATTCATGGCTTCTTTTTTTCATTGATTGTCATTATACCCATATATGTGTATATATATGCACAAATACATATATTCCTAAATACATATATACAAGCTGCTCAACCTATACAAATTTACACTCACTCTTTTGAAAAGCTATACATTTATCTTGAAACAATATTTCCAAATGAAGATCCAGGACATCAGAGTTCAGTTTGCATGATATTCTCGTTTATTACCAAATAAATATATATAAAATTGGTGGCCAATTTGATTGTCTCTGAATGTTCAAATTGTGCTTAAAATGATTATTTCACTGATGATCACAAGGGTGAGGAGAGGAAAGGAGGAAATCAAATGTGATGGAATTAACTTTCAATTACATTTGTGGCATTATTCACCAAGCACAGAAAAGTATTACCTTCTGTCAACATATGGTTTGCATCTGAGATGTTAGAATTGTAACTAGAATATAAGTGTATCTAGAGATTAAATTCATGGTTTTTCTGCACTTAAGATTGCTATCTAGATGGGGAAAAAGTTGATTTACAATACTAACCACTGTGAGTATTCTACTCTCAAAACTTTTATTCCTAAAGACATTCAAATTTTATTTTGAAGCCTGCATATAATGAGGCTGATGAATCATCACAAATTATTCTTTTCAAATTAATAAAAAATTCTTTTCAAGTCATTTCATGATTCCAGGACAACAATCATAATGCATGGTCATCAATGAACAGGGATACAGTGAGAGTAGTTATAACTTTTAAATGTTTATTTTTTCACTACAGTTAAAAAGGAAACTCAATAAAAGCATATCAAATAAGCTAATTATTATCAAAATTTTGCTGCCTTCATACACAGGGAAAGAGATGTTTACAAAAAGAAACATATTACCTCAAAGATATCCATGTCACAAGTGGTTCCTCAACTCTGACATTGTCTTAAGGGCCAGGAACCAGAGGTTGGATAGCTCACAGACCCAGGATAGAACCAATCACATTTGGAAAAGAAAAGTCAATGAACTATTTCTTAATGTAATGGTATTCTACTATACTTGCAGACAGGAACCTCATATAATTGTCGTCAGAGAAGTATCATGTAACAACTGATGGAAACAGAGGCAGACAGAGAGCCACAGACAAAGTTTACATGGAGTTTTGGAAATCCTACAGAAGAGTGGAAGGAAAGATTGTAGAAGACAGACGGGTCGAGAACACCAGAAGAAAACCCACTGAATCAACTAACCTGGCCTCATAGGGGCTCTCTGAGTCTGAACCATCAACTGACCTAGGCTCTCTTTGTTTATGTTATGATTGTGTAGTTTGGTCTTCTTTTGGAATTCCTAACAGTGGCAATGACGACTGTCTCTGACTCTTCTGTCTGCTTTTAGGATTCCTTTTGTCCTACTGGGTTGTCTCTTCCAGCCTTAATAAGAGGGGAGGTACTTAGTTTTACTGCAACTTGATATGCCATGTTTGGTTGATATCCCTTGGAGACCTGCACTTTTCTGAAAGGAAAGGAGGAGGATTGGACAGGTGGTGGTGCGAGGGGATGTGGGGCAGGAGAGAACAGAAGGGGAGGTGGAGGGCAAATTGTGGTTGAGATGTAGTATATGAGATAAGAAAAAAACTTTTAAAATGAATTTACTTTAAATGTATACATGTATGATTATTATTGTATCATTGATGTTTTGGCATGAATAAAAAAGTTATTTGATTGTACATGAAATGTTACTTATATACACTCAAAATTATTTGAATTTGTTTATAGATGCACATATACTTTAAGAAAGTGCACATTGACTGGTTTATGATTAAAATTTTAAAGACAGATAAAGTAAAATATGACAAAACATTTATGAAATTATACAATTTGACATGGAGAAGAAATCTACATTTAATTCCCACAATCATCATCAATAGCACAAAGTAAATGAGATAAAACTACAAATTAGATATCTACCTTAAATCAGCATGTCATGTTGAGGAATCAAGCTGTGGCAAAGAGTCGTCTAGCTGTATTAAAATCAGAACTTAAAATAAAAACATGCACCAAGATGAAAAACAAATGGAAAAAAGTATAAAATAATTCTTAAATATTTTATTGAAATCCTTAAAGAAATATAGGTCTAAATTATTTTAAAGTACTATTATTTTATTAAATTAATGAAAAATCATATATGTTATATACTAATTACAATTCTAAAATATTTTAATTTTTAAATTTGCAGAAGTATAAAATATCTTAAAGGTACTCTATAAGTATAGTATTTAATAATAAAAACATAATTGTACTTACCATTTGCAAGAAAATTTAATATAATCATACTGTAATCTTGTAAGCATTATATAAATAATGCTTTTGTCTAAGAGATGCGGAGGACTGAAAGATAAATTAGAACATAAGATTGAAAGTGTTCATGCTCCATTTGGACAACTGGCAATGAGTATTCAAGAAATAATAAAAAAAATCAAAATCTTGAAATAGAAAAAGGCCTTCCTTCCTTCCTTCCTTTCAACTTATCAAAGCTCGAACAAACAAAACATCTGCTGTAGAAGACCTGACTCTCACAAGTCTTTAAGGACTCATTATTTGGAACATGGTTGCTAATGATAGTCTCTCCTCTACTGGGGACAGGACCTGTAGCTCCTTTTGTGTACACATCTCAGCTGTCCACTATTTAGTCATTAGCATCTGTCTGGTCTCTGGAGTGTGAAGCTAATCAGAGAGCTGACAAGCCTTCTGATGTCTGCTCAATGGATTTACCTTTTTATTCAAAAATAAAGGAGAGAAATGATATTCTTCATAAATAATACTTTAAAATCAGCTGGGATTTTCCCTAAATTCAAGCAGCTCCCTATAATGTTCAGTAAAGTCAAGGAATGCAGCAGCAGAATTTGAGATAAAGGATGCCACAGTCAGATGTCAGCCACTTGAAGGGGTGTTAAAATGTTCTACTAATAAAATAATTTGTTCATTATTATTTCTCCAAAATTGTAGCTATTCAGATTCTTCCTACCTATTTTCATCCTTATTTTGACATCAAATAAGGCATTTTATCAACATATTCTAAAATCTTTAATTGAATATTTAAGATAACACTTTTGAGAAGCATTCAACTGTATAAAATAAGAGTTTCAGTGATTTGCAAAAGCATTGTAATTTAATTATAATAAACTAACATTGTAAATTATCAAAATCATACCTTAGTGCCTGAGCTGGCTGTTTGGAACCTGGGGCATATGCTGGGACACTTTGCTCAGCCTGGAAGGAGGGGACTGGACCGGCCTGTACTGAATCTACTAGGTTGAGCTGAATCCCCAGGGGAATCTTTGCCCTGGAGGAGATGGGAATGGAGCGGAGGGGCTGGGGGGAGGCAGGGGCGGGGGCAGGAGGAGGGAGGACAGAGGAACCCATGGCTGATATGTAAAATTAAAACACAAATATAATAAAACAGTCATACTTCACATTTTACATCCCTGCTTACCAAATCACATGTAATTTCCCACTGTAATATCAACTAAACATACAATTGATAAATGAAATTTTAAATCATGATAATGGTTTACATTGCAAGAAGCCTTCCAAACATCTCATAAATTACAATTTATACTACAATCAGCACCACACGTATTGAAAAATGGCAGCAAAATAAAAATTAATTGCATACCACTAAATTTTTTAAAAGAATGTAAAAATAGAAATATTTTGGCTTCTATAATATCTAAAGAAGAGTTCAGTGGTAGACTCAGTTGACAAACGTTTGCCCTATAATATAATGCATTAAGTTCTCCAATCGCAGAAACTATGTTAAAAAATAAGCCCTTCAAGTTAGCACACATTTAAATGCCAGCCCTTGGGAGACAGAGAATAGATTCAAAGGGTCATTGGCTTCATCTATGTTGGAATATTCAGAGCCTGCTATGATAGAATAGCTGTGCTCAAGTGGAAATGTTTTGCTCTGACTTTTATTGATTGTATTTCTATGTTGTCCTCTAGGCACCTGGCTTGTGGATGATTATAGGTCTAGGTGCTGATGTCTGTTTTTGTCTTTATTGGTTATGTGTTTTGTTCCTTCATTTCTGTTTCGTTTCTGGATTTTTCAAAAATAGGATTGCTATGAGTTACCTGTTTTCCTAGAGTGTTCAGCAAGTGTGTTCACAGAGACTGATTGCAGTTGTTACAGACTGGAACAATTGGATGAGTTGAAGGAGAAGATATTGTGATCCATTTGGAGATGGGGTCAGAGAGGAAAGGGAGACAATAGCAGGTTTCTTGCCCCAGAACTGGGGAGGTTGGGTATATTGGATCTCAGGAGAAGTAGGAAAGATGTGAGTTTACCTTTAGCCTACATGTTGCCCTTACAATATTTAACTTACAAGTTTTTGACAAGCATTCACAGCAAGAGAAGTTAGACTTCTAAAGTGTTGAAAGTTTGAAGACTGTGATGCTATTAAAATTAACTATGTTTTATATAGTTAAATTAACATGAATTCATGGATGAAGGGAAGATTATGATTTAACAGTGTAAAACTGACAATGGATAAACCTGCTACAAGTAATCTTCATTGTCAGCCTAACATAACTTGGGAAAGTAAATAATTGAATTATCTCCCCTATTTGATTACCTTGCAGATATGTATATGGGACATTTAATTGACTGCTAATGAATGAAGATCGTCCATCTCACATGGGGTTTCCTTATATCTAGATAGGTGTAACATTGTTATGAAAGAAAATTAGCTGAACTCAACACTGAGACTAAGCCAATAAACACCATGCATCAATGATTTGTGCTTAAAGTTCCTTGAGTTCTTGCCCTGACTTCCCTATAAATGAAATAAATCCTTTCAGCCTCTTACTGCTTTTGGCCATTGTTTTTATAGTAGCGAAATAATGCAAACTAGAACACCAAGATCATTATAGTATCTAGCTTTATTTTTTCAGCATAATGTGATCCAAACCCAGATAACAACTGTGTATCACAGACTATACAAATTTAAAACCAAAAATAATAAGAACAGAAATGTCTCATGAGATGCAGGAAAGTATTTAGTATTATGCTATGATATGGTGCTTCATACTCACAATTACTTGACTAGAGCTCAAAACTTTACATTATTGCTCATTTTAATATTTCATTACCCAGCTGTTCCTGTATAGAACTATACATTTATTTGTTTAGTTAGTCCTTTAGCAAAGTAGTTTATTTACATTTCTCTGTATCCAGGCTTGCCTTAGAAACACAACTAAGAAGCTGCTCTTGGCTCCATTTTAGAACCCTTTTTTAAAGCTTTCTCAAGTTTTGGGTGGAAATTCTTACCAGGATAAAATTTTTTAAAAAGTGGAGCTCAACTTGCTACCACTTCTATAATATTATAAATTTACCATTTTTTGTTACTTTAGGAACACATATATTGACAAGTGTTTGTTACTCCATTGAATTAGACATTTCTCCACTTACTGAATTCTTCTTCACTTCTCTTTCCAATTATTTGCATGGGTGTACAGGCTGGAGCTACACAATGGTGGTTCGCATCATGTGGGCTTTACCTACAGCATGGTGGATTCCTACCATAGTACACAGAGGAATCTCCAAGCCATGCAGTGCATTGCAAGATGGATTTATGTTTTCCTAGTATAGAAAAAAAATGGTTCTGGGCTACATGCTGCTGGATGGAGGCATAGACCCACTGTTTCCCAGAGCTGGTGATGAGCATGGCACCCCCAGAACTAGTGGTAACTGCACCTCCACCACGTTGGGAAGCTGAGGTGGGCAGAGTCACCATCCAAAGCTGCCACTTTTGTCCTAGCCATACTGCAGTTTAAAACAATGGTCAGAAGGTATAGAAAATCATAAAAACAAAAATATATAGTTTTAAAATAATAAAGCCCTTAAAAAGGATAATAAAGTAATATAAAAATGAGCCACATAAAGATGGAAATTATACAGAGAGTCTGGATTATACTGTCTTTGGGATTTTTAACTGCAGAGAGACATTTGATTATAGTGGTTACTCAGTTAAATCAGTATGTATATTTTAAAGATATCTTGACTTCAAAATACATGTCTGAGGATAAGTTGCTTTGGAAAAAGAAGTTCTGCTTTTGTTTCCACCAAAGATGATAACTTATGGATTGGTTCCAGGCTAATATTGTTTGGTCCTCTAAGAACCCCTAAATGATCAATACAGCCTCACAGACTACTACAACCAAGATTTAATTATATTTCTTAATTTTCTCAGTATCCCCATAAGATTGTCTGTGCCCTCAATCAGCAGGTTGTAGTATGAAAAGCTATGTCCAGATTCCCAAAATATTATTTACAAAAGTTTATTTTTATTTAAAAAAGATTGATTATAAATGCATCCTCTTTCTAAAGAAGAAAAGGAGATATAGATGTGACAGAATAAGAAGGGTAAATTATTGAATCTACTTTTAAAAGGTAACAACTTGTTTGAAATATTTGACATTGCTATGGATTTTAGTTTATTGATACAAATTTAAAGTTAATTTTGTTATACTGCATGTATATTACTATTCTTGTTTGGGTATTATGTTTATGAAACTCATTTAAAATTGTAATGTATAATTAAGAAATAAAAATTAATAATTAGCCATCTTTAATAATCAAACTTACTGTTATGTTAGTTAAATTTTCTAGGTATACATAGATATATTTCAATTAGGTAGGTAATCTTCAAACACTTCAAAGACCCATAGTATATATCATTTGAAATGTTTTTAAAACTTAGACATTTCTGTTTTTGATTTTTTTTAATGATTTATTTACTTATGTATACAGAAGAGGGCGCCAGATCTCATTACAGATGATTGTGAGCCACCATGTGGTTGCTGGGAATTGAACTCAGGACCTCTGTGAAAGCAGTCAGTGCTCTTAACCTCTGAGCCATCTCTTCAGCCCTAAACTTAGACATTTCTGGACAGTGAGACATGTCTGCTCCTGGCAGCACTGATTTACTTTAGAGAAAATGTTGGGCATTGAAGAAACTCCATATGAAGTTTGCTTTTTTTTATTTTAAAAGTTAGCCATTTGGGCAAGAAACTGCTCTTACCTGGACTTCTTGAGAATATGCTATATAAACTGGACATGTAAGACCCATAGGAAAGTGACCACTGAACTTTGCCAAATCAAGGCAAGAGGGCCCTTTGGATTCCTGCTTCACAGAAGAAACTGCCAGACATTCTGCAGGACACAGAGGAAAGTGACTGATGAACTTTGCCTATAAGCAAGACAGTCTTTCAGATTTCCTACTTCACTAAAAAGTCTGCCAGAGACTCTAGGCCTGTAGGCTGAAGATGGATGCCTAAACATTGCAGAAGAGAGGAGAGAGGTGGCTCAGTGGTTAAGTGCACTGACTGATATAGCAGAGGCAATTTGGATGATTGCCCAGGCAGCCAGATGTCTCTGTCATTTCTAGAATTATGGAATTTGCTTGCAATGTACTTACTTACTGTTTACTTAGGTAATATTATAGCTTTCTGGGGTTTTTAATGTAGTTGAAGACTAGATATTTATAACTATAATTTTCCTTAATTTTGATAAAAGATGAATTAGATATGAAACACTAGACTCACAAATATGGAATAGATAATAGAATTTTTTAATTTTGCCAATTACAAATAGACTAGATTTGTAACTGTAATTATTGCTTGAAAACTGTTTTATTATATGTAATTTTAGTATGTTAGAGTTAAAACCTTCCTTTTTTTGGTTAGACAGAAAAGTTGACGTGGTATGGGATATTGTTCTGTATGCTGTGAATATATGTTGCTCCAATTTGCTAATAAATAAAGCTTCATTGGCCTATGGCAGGGCAGGATGGAACCAGGCAGGAAAATCCAAGAGAGACAGTGGGAGGAGGAGAGTGGGGGGAGAAGCCAATCCGCCATCCAAGGAGCAACATGTAATGGGACACATTAATAGAATTAATAGAAATGGGTTGAGTTAAGTTCTAAGAGCTAGCTAGCAATAAGCTTGAGCCATAGGCCATACAGTATGTAATTAATACTAAGCCTCTGAATAATTAGTTTAGAAGTGGCTATTAGACAGTGGATGGGAAAGATTCATCCTGACCTTGGGGCTGGGCAGGACCTGAGAAACTTCCCTCAATAACACACACACACACACACACACACACACACACACACACACACACACACAAACACACACAAACTATTGTATTTTAACCACATTCTATTTAACACTTCAAAATCAGTACTTACTCTACCTGTATATTTGTGTATGTATATGAGACCACGTGTGTTTTCTGGCTACTGAACACAGGAATCTGTGCATGATATGTAAGGCTCTCTCTCTCTCTCTCTCTCTCTCTCTCTCTCTCTCTCTCTCTCTCTCTCTCTCTCTCTCTCTCTCTGTGTGTGTGTGTGTGTGTGTGTGTGTGTGTGTGTGTGTGTGTGTGTGTGTGTCTGTCTGTCTGTCTGTCTGTCTGTATGTATGTATGTGTATTTAGCTGAGGTAGAAGCAGCTAGTACCTAGGATAAAAGTTACGTATAATAGTTTTTAGACCTTTTGAAATGTCCTCAGGGGATTGTGTTAAATAGTGTTTGAGATGAACTAAGAAGCACTGTGAAATCTATTCAAAACTTCTGTTGACTTGTACTCAGGATCCAATGACAATTATCCTCAGTTTTAACCATTAAAGTGAAACAATATTTAAGATATGCAAATAATTCTTGGCAAGTTCTCTTTGCTACCATGACACAACCCAGTTTTTAAAGCAGGGAGACTTTTGTCTGCATAACACATATGTACCTATTTGTGAGTCTGGTGCTTCCTCTCAAATCTTTAACTTGCTTTCACATTTACACTATAAATCCAAAGAAACCTTATCTATATATTTTAGGAATTATTTTCAGTCTCTTAGCTAATATGATTTCAGTCTCTTAATTAATATGGTTTCAGATTCTTATCTTGAGTATCAAGTACAATTTGAGGGTCAATTGAACATGCAGTTCTGACTTATTCTAAAGCTTGTTCCAATATTGTCCCTAATGATATACAATGTGACTTCCTTAAGCTGACTTAAAATGTATTTGCTCTGTGCCCATTAATGCTTCTGCATGATTCAGACATGGGTGCCTTTATTACCTAAAAATATACAACTCCAGGGAGGCTACCTAGAAAACAGGACCCTAAGAAAGACACAGGGATCGCCCAAAGAAATGGATGAGATCTACATGAACAACCAGGACATGAGTGGGGATAATAATGAAGGGCAAGGTTCTAGGGAAAGAGAGCTTAGGGCAGCTGGAGATCCCAGCTGGATCAAGAACAGAAAGGGAGAACAAGGAATAACAGACCATGATAAATGAAGACCACATGAGAATAGGAAGAAGCAAAGTGCTAGAGAGGTCCCCAGAAATTCACAATGATACCTCCACTGTAGACTACTGGCAACGGTCGAGAGAAAGCCCAAACTGACCTAGTCTGGTGATCAGATGGCCAAACACCCTGACTGTCATGTTAGAGCTCTCATCCAGTGACTGATGGAAGTGGATGCAGAGATCCTTGGCCAGGCCCCAGGTGGAGCTCCAGGAGTCCAATTGGCGAGAAAGAGGAAGAATTGTATGAGTGAGAATTGTTTAGACCAAGATTGGAAAAAGCACAGGGACAAATAGACAAACTAATGGAAACATATGAACTTTGAACCAAAAGCTGAGGAGCCCCCACTTTGTCAGGCCCTCTGGATAAGTGAGACAGTTGATTAGCTTGAACTGTTTGGAAGGCACCCAGGCAGTGCGACCCAGACCTGTTCTTAGTTCATGAGCTAGCTGTTTGGAACCTGGGGCTTATGCAGGGACACTTTGCTCAGCTTGAGAGGAGGGGACTAGACCTGCCTGGACTGAATCTAGCAGGTTGAGCTGAATCTGAGGGGAGTCTTGGCCCTGGAGGAGATGGGAATGGGGGGTGGGCTGGGGGACAGGTGGGGGTAATGGTGGGAGAGGGAAGGACAGGGGAACCCATGGCTGATATGTAAAACTAAATTAAATTATAAAATAAAAAAAAGAGTAGGAGAAAATATTATGATACTTCAGTTTATTTGTGATTCTCCTTGTCATTATTATTTTATAGAGTCATGATAACTTGTAGGGAGAAAGGCACTTGTCTGTTAATTAAGGTAGAAACAGCCTGATTTGTAAATTTGTCATGGAATAATTAAGGAATAATTCAATTTATTTCCACAAAAATCAAGAAAAGCCAAGGAACACAAGCAGAAATATCAATGTCTCCATGTCCTAAGGAAGAACACATGCTTTTTAAAAATTTTATTAAAAATACACTTTTCTTATACAACATGGTTTAAGATTCTCTCCCATCATCCTGACATTTCCTCATCTCCATTCACATGGAGATACACCCTGTTTCTGTTTCTCATTAGAAAACACACAAGCTTCTAAAGAATAATGAGCTTCTAAAGAATAATGATTAATATAATATAATGTAATATATTCTAATAATATAATACACTAGGATAACACAAAACACATTTTAAATGGACAAAATAAATAAACAGAAAGAAAAGAGTCCAACAGAAGGCACAAGAATTAAAGACCCTCTTTTTTGAACACTCAGGACTACCATAAAACACTAGGTACCATTTAATTCTCTCTCTCTCTCTCTCTCTCTCTCTCTCTCTCTCTCTCTCTCTCTCTCTCTTTGTATGTGTGTGTGTGTGTGTGTGTGTGTGTGTGTGTGTGTGCACATGCATGTGCATGCACCCAGCTGTGAGCTCTGGTACAGAACAATACACGTCCTGTGCATGCTTCCTCAGTCCGTATGTATTCATATGATCTCTGATTATGTTAATTTAAAATGTATTATTTTCTTGGTGTCCCCCATCACTTCTAGCTACTGCATTCTTTTTGCCTTGTCTTCCACAGGATTCTCTGAACCCTGAGATGAATTTGATGGAGACATCCCATAAAGGGATAAGTTTTCCAAAGTCTTTCACTCTCTTCATAGTGTCTGGTTGTGGATCCCTAAATTTGTTTTCACCTCCTTAAGGAGAAAGCTTCTCTGAGGATGGCTGAGCACATCATTCATTTATGAGGGTACAGAATGTTATCAGGAGCCTTTTTACATTGCTACCTTTTTTTTTTTTTCATAGAAGAGCAATATTTGGTCTTACTCTCAGTCTTTTTGTTATCTATTCTCAGAATCTTGTTCAAGTAGGCCACGGTCAAGCACGGATTCTTTCTTTATTTAAAAGCCCCACACAGCAGCCAAACTGCTATCATATTAAACTGAAAGAAAAAAAAAAAAACCCTCCCTTCCCTTTTTCTTTATCTAACAATTTTAGTTCAAACTCTCAGTTAAATTTGTATGTCACAGCAATTGTCACAAAAGATAATTCATAGAAATTAGTTTAGTTAAAACCTTAACACATAAGCCAGGCAGTGGTGGCACACGCCTTTAATCCTAGCACTCAGGAGACAGAGGCAGGAGGATCTCTGTGAATTTGAGGCCAGCCTGCTCTAAAGAGTGAGATCCAGGACAGGCACCAAAACTACACAGAGAAATCCTGTCTCAAAAACAAAACAAAACAAAAATCCCTTAACACATGAGCTTTATTTTTGGCAAACAGGTACCTCACCATTAAAATTCTATGCAAACAGGCAGATAATTATTTAAGCTTTTATGGAGACTTTGTAAACCTAAATGAAAGGACCCAAGAAAGTCATGCCATTATGGACATTTTAAGTTATCTTTGAGACAATATAGTATTTGGTAAATAATATTTACTAAGATATTTTGGTCTAAAATTCTATATGACTCTTACAAAAGATTAATAATTTTTCATGATGTCAGTTTGAAGATTCAAATCACATTTGCAAAACTAGAGAAAGGAAGGAGTCAAGAGGTGCTCCTCCCCATACAAATCGATCTCCTTGCTGCTTCCTTCACATCCTTGTTCCTCAGGCTATAAATCAGAGGGTTCAGCATGGGGATGATCAAGGTGTAAAACACAGCTGAGACTTTTTCCTGCTCCATGGAGTACTGAGAACTTGGCTGGATATAGCTAAAAGCCACAGAACCATAAAATAATGTCACAGCTGTCAGGTGTGAGGCACAAGTAGAGAAGGCTTTGCGCCTCCCCTCTACTGAGCGGATTCTCAGAATGGCGATGATAATGTGGCTATAGGACACAATGATAATGATAAAAGTGCAAATAGCAATCACTCCAGAGAAGACCAAAAGCAGCATCTCATTGATGTGTGCATCAGAGCAGGAAAGCTTAAAAAGAGGAGGAACATCACAGAAGAAGTGGTTTACAACATTTGGACCACAGAAATCCAGTCTGAGTAGACCTATTGTGTGAGTCAGGGAATTAATGAGGCCACCCAAGTAACATACAAGAACCATCTGAGTGCAGATGCTGTGAGTCATAATTACTGTATACATTAGTGGGTTTGTGATTGCCACATAGCGATCATAAGCCATCATAGACAGGAGTATGACTTCTGTGGTTATATAAATAGCAAATATGAAACTTTGCAGAACACAGGCAAAGAATGGACTAGACTTGTGTTCTGAGAAGTAATTGATCAGCATCTTAGGAGCAATGACTGTAGAGTAGCATATATCACAAAATGAAAGGTTACTAAGGAAGAAATACATTGGGGTATGAAGTTGGGCATTCAGCCAGATTAAGATAACCATCCCCCAATTGCCCATAAGAATGACCAGATAAATTAGACTGAAAAGCAAGAAGAGGGGAACATCCCAATTGGGATTTTCTGTTAAGCCAATCAGTATGAATTCCTTCACACCCGTATGATTCCACACTCCCATGCCTTCATTACTCTATAGTTCCTTGTTATAAAATAATATCTTGAGACTTAAATGAATAATAAATAAATAAATAAATAAATAAATAAATAAATAAATAAATAAGAGGATTTCTTCCAAGATCTGATAGCCATCATGGTGTGAGACACTGAGAGGTTACCCTGTGGTAGATGAAGCAAAAAAAGAAATCTCAACAATAGCCAACATGCGTGCTTCAAAGTCTATACACTCAGACTCAAATGGCTGCAGCTTACATTATTGTATTCCCTGTTATCAATTATCACAGAATAGGAAATGATATGAAGAAAAAACCTCTCATGTTACAAAGCTCTCGGCTGCTAGATATCGAGATTTGAATTTAGAGGTTGGTACACAAACTCTGTCTTATCTTAATACCTATCAGCCTTCTGCTTAGATAAAATATAATTTTGCTACAATCTTGTGACAAGGGAAATTTCAGCACCCTGTGGATGACCATTTCAAAGTATTTCACTTCCAGTTAAACTGAACACATTGGATTCAATACGATGTCACTTCCCCCTTTCCAAACACCTCACCTCAAATATGTCCTCACCTTATTTCTGGATATCTGATTAATGTAGTTAATGTCATCCTGTAGAGAGACCTGTGCCAGGACAAAAAAGTTTAGATCAAAGTTTTCATTTGTTCTTTGTTTTAAGAATGATTAACTATCCCAAGTGTCATTTCATTATATTTGACAATTCTTGCCTTCATGTTTTTGTTCAGTTTTCATTTTTCATTCTGTGAGTGTTGTTCTCAGTATTAAAAATAATGCAACAATCCAGAACATACATTGTAAAGAAGAAATAAATTGTGTATAACACCAAAACCTGCAATGATCTAAGTATTTTCTTTTGAAAGATATAAAGGACAATGTCATACAATTTCTTTTGAAATGGCGCTTTTTCAATTCAACAATTTTTTTTTTTTTTTGGTTTTTTGAGACAGGGTTTCTCTGTGTAGCTTTGTACCTTACCTAGAACTCACTCTGTATCCCAGGCTGGCCTCGAACTCACAGAGACCCACCTGCCTCTGCCCTTGAGTGCTGGGATTAAAGGTGTGTACCATCACCACTGTCCTGCTTAATCCAATAATTCTTAAGGGAAACATCAGAGAAATAAATTAGCCATATACTTTCTCATGCCATTGATAAATACATGTTATTTATGAATATATTCCTTGCTGTTATGTTTTGTTTGTTTCGTATTTTTGATTGTTTTTAATACAATGTCTTTATTTATTTATTTTTTTGAGTTTTACTTTTTTTATAATTTAATTTAATTTTACATATGAGGAGCCCCCAACTGGATCAAGCCCTCTGAATAAGTGAGACAATTGAATAGCTTGAACTGTTTGGGAGGTACCCAGGTAGTGGGACTCGGACCTGACCTTAGTGCATGAGTTGGCTGTTTGGAACCAGGGGCTTATGCAGGGACACTTTGCTCAGCCTGGGAGGAGGGGACTGGACCTGTCTGGACTGAATTATTGATATTTTTCTTTATCCTTCTCACTTACAGTGCATCCCAACTTCAGCTTTTGCTCCCTCTTCCCCTCCTCCCAGTTCCCCACCCCCTTTTCCTCTCATCAAGCACAGCATTTTACAATCTGTTTAGCATTCAAAGAACATTTTGTCTATTTATAAGAGCCTATAAGGCACTTGAGACTTGAAGAACATAATTTGGTACCTCACATTTATCAGTCATGATATAGGTTACTGTGGCATCTTGTTCCATATTAATGCGTATTGCTGCATCAAACTGAAATGATCACTCCATAAGCACAGACAACCCACTTAAACCATGGAATATACCTTAGTCCTTGTCTGTGTTCCAGGTTGCTGGCCTTTGGAAGAACAATGAATCTGATTACATTCTATCCTAGGCAACATTTGAAAGCATCAATTTTTAAAATATTGTATTAATTTTGATATTATAATGTAATTCTATCATCCCCACCTCCCCTTCCCTCCCTCTAAGCGCTCTTACATCCTCTTGCTTGTTCTCTTTCAATTCCATGGACTGTTTTCATTGATTGCCATTATACTCATATATGTGTATGTATGCACAAATAAATATATTCCTACATACAAAAATACTACTTGTTCAAACTACATAAATGTACACTCTATCTTTTGAAAAGCTATACATTTTGTTTGAAACAATACCTCCAAATAAATTCAAGATATCAGAATTTGCATAATATTCTTATTTAATACCAAGAATATATATTCAAAATTGGTGGTCAGTTAGATTGTCTCTGAGTTTTCAAATTGTGCTTAAAATGATGATTTCACTAATGATCACATGGATGAGGAGAGGAAAGGCAGAAAGCAAGTGTGATGGAAATAAATGTCAATTACATTTATGGCATTATTCACCAAACTCACAGGAGAAAAAGATAAACACAAAAATGAATCACCCTCTGTCAACATATGGTTAGCTTCTATGATATTAGTGTTATTACTCGAACATAAGGTCATCTGGAAATTGAATTCAGAACTTTTTTGCATTGAACATTGCCATCCAGATGGAAATAAAAGAATGATTTACAAAACTAATTACTGTAAATATTCTGCCCTCAAAAATTTCCTCTTAAAGACATATTCTAAATTTATTTTGTATCCTTCATATAATGAGCCTGATTTATCATCATAAATCAACATGTTCAAATTAATAAGGAATTCTTTCCCAGTCATTTCATGATCCCAGAACAAAAATCAGAATGTGTGGTCACCAATGAACAAGAATACACTAAGAGTAGTTATAATCTTTAAATACTTTTTTCACCATAGTTAAAAAAGGAACCCAGCACGGAAGACCAAACAAAACTAGAGGGAACTCATGAAAGTTGGATCAATTGCTATGGCGCTTTCTTTGGACTGGACTAGGCTCTCTTCATGGCAAGACAGTGGTAGAGCTTGATCTGCTTGGGGGGGGGGGGCTGGCGGTAGGATCAGAATCTGTCTCTGGTGCATGAGCTGGCTTTTTGGAGCCCATTACCTATGATAGGACACATCTTATAGCCTTGAGGCAGGGGAAAGGGCTTGGACTTGCCTCAAATGAATGTATCTTCCTATGGGAGGACTTGCCTTCTTTTGGGTGGGAGTGGGGGGTGGGTTGGAAGGAGGAGGCTGGGGGGGTGCAGAAGGAGGGAAGAGGGAGATCTTCAGTTGGTATATAAAAGGAAAGAAAAAATTCTTAATTAAAAAAAAAAAAAGAAACCCAGCAAAATAATACCAAATGAGCTAATGATTATTAAAAATTCTCTGCCTTCACACACAGGGAAAGAGCTGTTCACACAAGGAGAAATATTACCTCAAAATGGACTCATGCCACCAGAGGGACAGCACCATTGACACTGTCTGGAGGGCAAGGAACCAGAGGCTGGAAACCTCAGAGTCATAGGATAGAACCAAACACAACTGGAAAAAAAAAAAGACAATGTAATGATTTCTATGGTATATACACATTGATTCATTTTTAATTAAAATTTTAAAGACAAGTTATGTAAAAATACCACACATTTATGGAATTATAAAATTTGACATTGAGAATAAATCCAAATTTAAACCCTACAACCAACATAAATAGCATAAAGTGAATGAGACAAAGCTATAAATTATATATTCTATCTAAAAATACATATACCATGGTAGAGAATTGAGTTGCTGGGGCAAAGAGTTTGAGCTCTCTTAAAATCAGAACTTAAAATAAAACCATGCACCAGGATAGAAACTAAATGGAAGTAAAATAGAAATATTCTTAAAATATTTTATTGAAATCCTTAAAGAAATGTTTTTGAAAAATTTTTTTAAAAAAAATTTTTTAAATGTTTTTAAAAAATTGTTTTTAAAGTACTATTATTTTATTAAATTAATAGGAAATTATATGTACTATATACTATTTATAATTCTTAAATAGTTTTTTACCTAAATTTGCATAAGTGTGCAAATATTTTAAGATACTACATAGCGTATTAAATAATAAAAAAATACTTGTACTTACCATATGCAAGAATCATAGTGTAAATTTGTAAGCCTTACAAATGCTCTAAATTATAAATAATGCTCTAATAATTCTCTTGCCTATGAGATGTGGTGGGTTGAAAGATATATAATCTCTAAAATCTAACATAATATTTTAAATTGTTACACTTGGATAAACTGGCAATTTTTTTACAATTCCATTAGTATTCAGGAAATAATAAAAAAAAATTTAAAATCTTAAATGAAAACAGCCCTTTCTTCCTTTCAACTTATCAAAGTTCAAACGAACAACACATCTACTGTAGAATACCTGGCTCTGACAAGTCTTTAAGGACTCATTATTTGGAACATGGCTGCTGATGATAGTCTCTACTCTACTGGGGACAGGACCTGTAGCTCCTTTTGTGTGTACATGTCTCAGCTGTCCACTGTTGAGTCATTAACATCCATCTTGTCTCTTGAGTGTGACACTAATCAGAGAGCTGACAAGCCTTCTGATGTTTGTTCAATGGATTTACCTTTTTATTCACAAGTAAAGAAGAGAAATGACATCCTTCATAAAGAATATATTAAAATCAGCTGGGATTTTCCCTAAATTCAAGCATCTTCCTATAATGTTCAGTAAAGACAAGGAATGCAACAGCAGAAGTTGAGATAAAGGATGTCACAGTCAGATGTCAGCCACTTGAAGGACTGTTAAAATGTTCTGCTAATAAAACAATTTAAGTATTATTTCTCAAAATTGTTGTAGCTATCCAGATCTTTCTACCTATTTTCATCCTTATTTTGACATCAAATAAGGCATTTTATCAACATACTCTAAAATTGTTAATTGAATCTTCAAGATGACACTTTTGAGAAACAATCAACTGTGTAAAATAAGAGTTTCAGTGATTTGCAAATGCATTGTAACTTAATTATAATAAACTAACATTGCAGATGATCAAAATCATACTTCACATTTTACATCCCTGCTTACCAAATCACATGTAATTTTTCACTGTGTTTTACAGCTACACATATAATTGATAAATGACACTTTAAAGCATGATAATGGTTTACACTGCAAGGAGACTTCCAAACACCTCATAAATTACAATTTATACTACAATCAGTATCACACATACTGAAAAATTGCATCAAAATGAAAAACAATTAATATGTGCACAAAAGCCTATTTCATTTTGCCTCTTTGAAAAAATATGCCCCAAAATAGTAATATTTTTGCTTCTAAAATGTCTAAAGATTTCAGTGGTTGCCTAGTTGTAAGAAACATTTGCTATGTAACTTTGAGGAATTAATTTCAATTCCCAGAGCCTATGGTTTAAAAAAATAGCCAGGTAAGGTGCCACACCTTTAAACTGCAAACCTGTGGAGTCAGAGATTAGTGGGTTAGAGAGGCTACTGGTAATCAAGTCTAGCATACTTTGTAAGTTCCTTGCCTCTGTCTCAAAGAAATGGGGTGGCTTGTGCTTCAGGAAAAGTGTCTAAGGTTGTCACTTGGCATCAACAGGCATTTATATACATGTGAACAAAACACTCCTAAAAGTACAGAGAAATATCAAGAACACAAAAGTATCAGATATTATTATGGAAATTTTCCTACCTTGTCCAGATCTTCCTGGATTCTATTAAATCTCAGTTACTGTACTGGTCCAGGATGCTTGTCTTTATATCCTACTGAACCTCATTGGTGATGAGACCATATAACTTGCTAAGGAAATGATCAATTAAGGTGTTCCTGTAAGTCTGACTAAGTCAACAGAATCACAGACAATTCAATTTCTTGTTGTGGTGAAGAATTTCAATGGTGACACCATAATCCAATTTCAGACTAACAATCAGCCTGTTGAGGAAGATCATGAGATGGACCTCCTGAAAACACAAAACATAAATGTTGTACTTCCTCATGACTCTAGAGGGACATGAGAAGAATACTATATGTGTGTTGGGTTTGCATTCCAGAGGACAGTTAATTCTTACCTCTTAATCTTTCTATAGTATCCATAACTGAGTATGCCCATACTGTTTAACAAAATAAAATAAAATAAAATAAAATAAAATGAGTTGGATGGTGAGATTGTAGCTATGTTTTAGAAGTTTAGATGCATTTTTAACAAATATTGGTTACCTAGACTGGTTTCTTGGCTCTGGTTGGGAACCTATTAGAGAATGAAGCTAGTGAAATTAAACAAATATATAAATAAGTGAGAGTTTTTCTGAAGTGATTCCAAGAATAAATGTCATAAAATTCTAAGTGCCTCTCATTATGTATTTATGAGTCAAATGGTCCTAAGAAAGTAAAATCAGTCCTACAAATTCTTCATATATAACTACAATTTTTTGTATGTTGTAGTTTTTATATTGGTTTTATAAGCCATTATTCTTTGCACATGCATGCATGTGTGTGTGTGTGTGTGTGTGTGTGTGTGAGAGAGAGAGAGAGAGAGAGAGAGAGAGAGAGAGAGAGAGAGAGAGAGAGAGAAACGAAGTAAGTTTAGTTGGGGAATGAAGAGTGGGTTTGCAATCTGGAATGGTTTCTTATGAGCTGTGTTGATCTCGCTCCAGTGTGCCACAAAAACTAGAACTGATAACAGAAATTTTAGGAGAAATAGACTGCTCAGGTGTTGCTACAGCTATGAAACTGGAACTGTCAAGTTTCCACATGTGAAGCTAGTCTTCCTGTCATACAGAAGAATTCCATCTATAAACGAAGAGCAAGGTGCTTACATATTTTTAAATACAAGTCAGGTGGTACTTCTTGAGGAGCAAAGAAGTATACTTTATAAAACAAACATTTACCATATGAGCATTATGTTTTTGAGACCAGGTGTAATCATGTACCCCTTTATGGGTTGGAACACACAGAGATCTGCTTTCTGCCTCTGTGCTCTATAGGTGTCAACATGTTTATCTTCCACTGTCTTTTCACTTTACCTTTGATGCTTACAATGAGAATAATCTTGGGTTGGGGATTTAGCTCAGTGGTAGAGTACTTGCCTGGCAAGTGCAAGGCCCTGGGTTTGGTCCTCAGCTCCAGAAAAAAACAAAAAAAGAATAGTTTTATATGTCTTATATGTGTGTTGAATTTTCCAGTATTCCATTAGTTTTCTAAGCACATATATCTACCAAGTGGCTCATCTATATGATGAATGATTCCCTGGCAACCTCATAGGACAATAGCTGAGTATAGGCTGCAGCCATAGTCAATATTTTAGTTCTGAAGATACAGAATATCTATATAGATCAATTATAATTAAATTTGTATCAGAAATGAAACATCTGAGAACCTGATTGCTTTACTGCTGAAGTCAACCAGACATATAATGAGCTGATGCTATATACATTCAAACTCTTCTGAAAATTGAAAAAGGAATAGGCGAAAAATCACTCCCAACTTGTACTATAGGGCTGTGATGGCTGTTTTTGGTTGTAAACTTGACTACATCTGGAATTAACTAAAATTCAAAAATGAAGAGCACACCAGTGCTTCCATCAAGAACTTAAAAGATTCAAGCTGGGTGGTGGTGGCACATGCCTTTAATCCTAGCACTCAGGAGGCAGAGCCTGGCAGATCTCTGGGAGTTCAGGGCCAGCCTCTTCTACAGAGTGAGATCTAACCAGGATAGGCACCAAAACTACCCAGAGAAACCCTGAGTCAAAACAAGGAAACAAACAAGAAAGATGCAGCAGTGGTAGTTCACATCATATCTTCCTTTACCTGTCCAATTTGGCTAGTGCAGAAGGCAAATGGGTCACTGAGAATGACAGTTGACTATCAAAAACTCAATCCAGTAGTGACTGATTAAAGCTCTTATATGAGACGTAGTGTCCTTACTTGAGCAGATTATCACATCGTTTGTTACATGGTAAATAGTTTTGGTTTAGCAAAACTTATGGTATCTGTCCATAATACCACCAGAAGCCATTTGGTTTTAGTGGGCAAGGCCAGTAGTATACTTTTACTGTTTTATCTCAAATATATATTAACTCCCCAGCCTGTTTCATAGCTTGTTTGAAAGAATCTTGATCATCTGTCTCTTCTATAAAATATCACATTGATGAGATATATGGGTGATACTGTGCTGATTGGACAAGTGAACAGGAGGTAGCAAACATTTATTAGTATTTTTATTAGTATTATTGAGTTTATTAGTAACCCATATTCACATCACAGGATGGGGAATAAATCCAAGCAAAATTCAAGGACCTTCTACCTCAGTGAAATTATTAGAAGTTCAGTGATGTGGGACATGAAAAGATATTTTTTTCTAAGGGGAAGGAAAAGTTATTGTACCTGGCCCTCCCCACTATCAAGAAAGAAGTACAAAATTTAGTTGGTATATTTGGATCCTAGAGAGAGCACATTCCTATGTGGGTGTGTTACTCTGACCTATTATCCAAATGATTCAAAAAGCTGCTAGTTTTGTGTAGGCCTGGAATAGGAGAAGGCTCTTCATTAGGTCCAGACTGATGCAGGATACTCTACCACTTGGTCCATATTATCCAGCAGATCTAATAGTACTCCAGGTGTCAGTGGCAGATAGGGATGCTGTTTAGAAACTCTGGAAGGTCTTGATAGGTTAATCACAGAAGAGACCTTTGGGATTTTGGAGCAAGGCTCCACATTCACCTGAAGACAACTATTCTCTCTTAGAAAGACAACTTTTGTCCTGCTATTTGGTCTTAGCATAAACTGAACATTTTACAATGGGCCACCAAGTTACAATATTACCTGAGCTACCTGTCATGATGTGGGTGTTATCTAATCCACCAAATCATAACATACAACTTACACAGCTGCGATCTATTATCTATACCTGATTGGGGAAAAGCAGGTCCTGAAGGCACAAGCAACCTGCATGAAGGAGTTGCCCAAATGTTTATATTTGGTTTCTATTCCTGTTACAATGCCATCTGATGCCAAATATGCACCTAAAGCCTCATGAGTGTGCCCTATGACTATGTGACTAAATAAGAATACTAGGATCTGGTTTACTGATAGTTCTGTATGTAGTGTAAGCACCACCCAGAAATATACTGCTGCAGTATGACAGACCTTTCCTAGGACAACTCTGAATGACATGAGTGAATGGAAATCTTCAAAGTGGGCAGAACTTTGAAAAGTACACATGCTGTGGTAGTTTGAAAGAAAACATCCCCCCGAGAGAGGCACTATTAGGAGATGTGGCCTGGTTGGAGGAAGTGTGTCCCTGTGTGGGTGGGCTCTGAGGTCTCTTTTGCTCAAGCTTCCCCCAGTGTGACTTTCAGTCGACTTCCTGTTGCCTGCAAGATACAGTACTCTCAGCTATTCCTGCGGCGTGACGTCATGCTCCCCTCCATGATGAGAATGCACTTAATCTCTGAATCTATAAATGAGCCACCCCAATTAAACATTATCCTTTAAGAGTTGCCATGTTCATGGTGTCTCTTAATATAAATAAAAACCTTAAGTAAGACAAAATTGACCTCAGGGATTGGTGTTTTTCTGTGATAGGCCAGACCATTCATTTGTTTGAAGTAATACAGACTGTGGTACTTTAGGTTAGAAAAGCATAATGCCTCAAGTACTGCTTAATGGGCCATAATAGTAGGAATGTGGAAGACAGTGGTGCTAAGAGTTATTTGCATGGGGGACTCATTCAAGAGTTTTCAGAGGAGAAGAATTTTAGTATGTTGCCTAGAGATCATTCTTGTAATATGTTGGTGAAGAAAGTGGCGGCTTTATGCCTTGTCTGAAGAGTCTGCCTGAGACTAAAGCGATGGTTTTTGATTCATTCCATTGGCAGAGGAAATCTTTTTTGTTTGTTTGGTTGGTAGGTTGGTTTTTGGTTTTGTTGTTGTTTTGTTTTTTCGAGACAGGGTTTCTCTATATAGTTTTAGTTCCTGTCTTGGATCTCACTCCCTAGAACAGACTGACCTCAAACTAACAGAGATCCGCTAGGCTCTGTCTCTCAAATGCTGGGATTAAAGACATGTGCCACCACCAGCCTGCTGGCAGAGGAAATCTTAAAAAACCATACAATAGACTCTGTTATGTTGCTTTTAGTGGAAATTCTAATGAGGATTTACAATGAAATGGAGCAAGCTGAGGAGAATAAATTGCAAAATGTAAATTTTGAGGAGAAAATGAGCACCAGGACGTGAAGTGAAATAGAGTTAAATTCCATGTTCAAGGAGACAAATGCTGTGGATATCCCTCTGTGTAAATAAAGTTCTGATTGGCCAGTGGCCAGGCAGGAAGTATAGGCGGGACAAAGAGAAGAGAATTCTGGGAAGTAGAAGGCTGAAGGGAGACACCGCCAGCCGCCGCCATGAGAAGCAACATGTAAAGACACTGGTAAGCCACAAGCCATGTGGCAAAGTATAGACTAACAGAAATGGGTTAATTTAAGATAGAAAAAGTAGATAACAAGAAGCCTGCCACAGCCATACAGTTTGTAAACAATGTAAGTTTCTGTATGCTTTCTTGGTTGGGTCTGAGCGACTGTGGGACTGGCAGGTGAGAGAGATTTGTCCTGACTGTGGGCCAGGCAGAAAAACTCTAACTACAGACAAACAGATTAAGAAAGGGAATAAAGGGAGTGGTGACCTCAGGGAAATATTTGACATAGCTACATTTCCAGATTTTTAAAAGGAACTAAAGAAAAGCTTAGAGCCAAGTGTGGTGGGCACACCTTTATTCCCAGCACTCAGAAGGCAGAGACTGGTGGATCTCTGAGTTTGTGTACAGCCTGGTCTATGGAGCAATTTCAAATACAGCCAAGGCTAGACAGTGTACAGAATTAAAGAAAATGGAAAACTGGTGAAGATGTAATAGAAAGATATAAGAGCTTGAGGCTCTACTGGTCTATACAGCAACATTCAGGATAGCCAAGCTTATGAAGTTAAAGACAGAAAGCTGACAAATAATTAAATAAATGAGGGGGCCATGTTCCAGCCTTAGCAAGCAGCAGAACATGGCAGCTTGAGCCATCTGGTTCGGGATTTAGAGTTAAAAATAGAAGAAAGAAGTTATGGAATAAAGCTAGGCATTAGACAGGGGTGTCCCTGAATGGAGGCATAGTAGAGAGACCAGTACATGAAGCTTTGAAGTTGAAACCTAGATTGCCTTGGAGAGCCAAGATGTTAGAGATGCCAGAGTTGTGGGAAACCTTCTGAAGAGAGCTGCTAATAGAGTGAAACCAGACCTAGAGAAAGAATTATGTTGCAGTCAACACAGATGAATGGAATTCGAGATCTGAAGAGCATTTTGATACCAGACATGCAGATGCAGAATTTTGAGTTTTCTCAGCTTTTTTCTTCTTTCTTTGGTCCAGTACTTCCTCATTGTGCTCCTTTTCCTTCATTTTGGAATGGAAATGTATATCCTATGCCATTATATGTTGAAAGTATGGGATCTGCTTTTTTATTGTTGATGTTGCTTCATTATTCCTTTCTTTCTCTTTTTTTATTATTAAGAAATTTTCTATTCATTTTATATACCAACCACAGACCCCTGCTTGCTACTTCCTCCTCCTGTCCCCCAATCCTTCCCCACAACCCATCCCTCATTCCAACCTCCTCCAAGGCAATGGCTCCCATGGGGAGTCAGTAGAACCTGGTACATTCAGTTGAGGCAGGTCCAAGCCTGTGTCAGACCAAGACAATCTTTCTTCAGCCTGGATAATCAAGACTGTGCACATGCTCTAAGCCAGTGAGGCAACTGACAAAAGAACAAGATTATTGTACTGGAGTAATAATGAATTTGATCAGTGTATTGTGTACTGCTCTGTTTGAGCAAGAAAAGTAGTTAATTATATACTGAAATGTAAGGAATCTAGTGTATCAAGTTGACACATTCTCTTTGACAATGTATTGGACTACACAAGGTCTCTTTAAATGATCTTATGTGACATTCGTAATTAATGGATCACCTAAATATCACTAGAATACATTAGTTATCTTATGAAAGCTATCTTGGTTGTCAACATGCCACACCTGGGAAAAACAGAAGCTCAATGAAAAACTGTCTCCATCAGATAGGCCTTTGAGCCTGTTTGTGGAGATATGTTCTTAATTGCTAATTGATATAGGAGGGGACAACCCTAATGAAATGATTTCACAGAGTCTATTTCATGGTAAACAGAATTAATTTGGGAGGTAACTCATAACAAGAATAAAGGAGTTGATCATAGAATCCTTGAGAGTTAGGGCATAGTCCAATGTGGTTCTCAGGAGAGTTCTGCCTTGATCTGCAGCACCAGCATCAAAGACCACAAGGTAGCCAAGAGAAGAGGTGCACATATGTGCATCCCAGGTCTGAAGGGCCCTTGTCCAGGCCATGCCCAAGGGGGCAAGTGCCTAGCAGCTACCTGCTGACTTGAAAAAAATACAGAAATCAGTACAAGAAAAAGTAGATGATGTTACAATGGACCAGACCATATTAACTTGGGGAGAATGGTGAAAGCATTTGAATTTGAGCTAAAAAAAAGCCATTGAGTACTCAGAGCTGCATGTGGTGTGGGAACCAGGAAGATAATGCTGAGAGGAATTCAAGCAACTAAGAGCTAGCTTGTGAAGTTTTAAATTTAAGCAAATAATCTATAAGGGCTCTTCATGTGATATTGTGGATTTATCACTGTCTTGGTCAATGTTCCATTACTGTGAAGAGGCACCATGACCATAGCAACTCTTATAAAGGAAAACATTTAATTGGGCCTGGCATACAAGTTCAAAGGTTTAGTACATTTTAAGCACAGTGGGTAGACATGGTGTCAGAGAGATAGTTGAGAATTCTGTATCTGGATCCACAGGCAATAGGAGAGAGAGAGAGAGAGAGAGAGAGAGAGAGAGAGAGAGAGAGAGAGAGAGACTGAGCATGGCTTAGGCTTCCGAAATATCAAAGCCTATGTTCAGTGGAATACTTCCACCAAAAAAGCCATACCTCCTAATCCCTGAAAAGTAACACCACTTTGTAATGGCTAACCATTCAAATATATTTGACAATGGGGGGCGGGGAGAAATTCCTATTCAAATCACTACTTTCCACTCACTAGCCCAAATAGGCTTGTAGCTATATCATAACTTAAAAAAAAAAATCAGTCTGACTTCAAAAGTACCCCTACATAATATATCACAGTATAAACACTATTGGAAAGCCCAAAGTTCAAAATCTCTTTGGAGACACATTGTAATCTTTTAACTCTAATACCCTGTAAAATCAAAATAAAAAAGCAGATCACAACCTTCCAACATACAGTGGTACAGGATGTACATTACCATTCCAAAAAGGAGGAAAGAGAGCAGAGCGATGAAATATTGAGCCAAAGCAAGACCTAAAGCCAGCAGGGTGAACTCTGAATTTTGCATCTTCATGTCTAATATCAAAGTGCTGTTCAGATAACCAAGTCCTTTCAGCTGTGTTGACTACAGCCCAATTCTCTCTCTTTGGTTGTTTCTACTCTCTGTTAGCAGCTCTCCTCAGCAGGTATCCCATGATTCTGGCATTTCCAACATCTTGGGGTCTCCAGTGAAATCCAGGCTTTGCTTTAACAGCTTTAAACAATAGCTTTTCTGTGCTTCAAATCAGGGACACCCAGGCACACCTATCCTCAGCAGCTTCTTAGCCATAGAGGGAGATTCCACAACCAGTTTCTTGTATTCTTGTTTCTAAAGCCAGAACCACATGGCCAAAACTGCAAAGTTTTTCTGCTTGCTGGGAATGTAACATGACCTGCTCATTCAAATACTTTTCACCAGCTTTCTGTTTTTTGGTGATTTCCTTATTGCATAATCTTGCCTGTCCTGGAACTCACTCTGTAGAGTTAGTTCACCTGGTGAGTTCACTCACCAGGCTGGCCTTGAACTCAGTAATCTGTGCGGTGTTAAAAGGTGAGACTGGGTTGCATTCTATTGATTTGTTTGCCAAGGAGGTACTATGGAAATTCCCATGCAACCCAGGTTGTTGCTAAGAGAAAGGGTTGCTCTCTGAAAATTTGCAATGGGATCCAATTGCCATGGACAATACCCACACAACTCATTGAACATGGAGAAATCAAGGTATTGCTTACATGGAACTTTCACCACTATGTTCTCGTCCCTTTGGTGAAAGAAGATACTCTGGTGCTCCTTTTTTCCTCAAACCATACATTTTGTAGTTTTCCTTTTTGGGGGTGCTCCTTTTCATTATAGATCTGTATAAGAGTCACCACCAATAACCACCTGATAGATTCAATATTAAGCTGTTTTGAAATCTCCTCTTCCAGTGTCATTAATCTGAAACTCTTTAGTCTCAGTCGGATATTTTGGATAAGGATAAAAAGCAGCCACATTCTTCTACAAAATATCACAAGAATAAACTTAAGGTCATTTACTATTATTCTTCTCCTCTGAAACCTCTTGATCAGGGCTGTAATAATCTACATTGATCTCAGCACCACCATCTTTCTTGCTCCTACTAGTATGGCCCATTAAGCCCCATTTAAGGAATGGTTCAACTGCTTTCTTAATCCAAAATTAAAAATTCCACATTCCAACAACAGTGTTTTGGTTAACAATAAGATGTGGTCAATGCTCTATTGCTGTGAAGAGGCAGCAGGACTGCATCAGCTCTTGAAACAGAAAGCAATTAATTAGGTCTGTTTTACAAGTTCAGAAGTTTAGTCCATAATCAGCATGGCAAGTAGCTTAGTGGCATGCAGACAGACATCGTGCTATACAGGTAGCTGAGAGTTCTACATCTTGATCCATAGGTAGCAGGAGAGAGAGAGACAGAGACAGAGACAGAGAGAGAGAGAGAGAGAGAGAGAGAGACAGAGACAGAGAGACAAAGACACACAGAGAGACAGAGAGAGACAGAAATACTAGAGCCAGGAGTCCTGGCTTGGTCTTCTGAAACCACAAAGCATACCCCCAGTAAAGTTCTTCCTCCAACAGGAACACACCTCCTAATCCATGTCAAGGCTATGTAAATAACACTTGTACTTCACTGAGACAATGAAGGATTGTTTGCAGGGGAGAATTTCCCCAGGGCCAGCACACAGAGACTGCTGTCAAGGGTTGGGGGGATCATCCAGGACTTCATGTCAAGCTTACAGCTGTACTTAGTAATGTATAATATTTTCCTATATGGTACTGATTTTGGCAAAATTAAAGCTATAGTATTTAAGTTGTATTTAAGATGCCTTCAATATAATCTAAGGCTTTTCATTGTGTGTCAGGATTGGAGTACCCAAAGAAAGGCAAGGATATTTGGTTCATAAAGGTGCAGCGTCAGGTGCAGTGGAAATCTCAGGATATTGGACATGCCAGGACCACAAGATTTCTGCCAATGACAGCAGTAGTAGGTATAGATTAGACTCAGGCTGAACCTAGAGATTAAATTGTGTTTTGAGGATATCAGAGCTAGAAAAGTAAACCTACCCAAGCATTTTGAAGCCCAAGAAATCTTGAAAGAGTCTAACATTTCAGGTATTGAGCTGAAAGATTTTGAGTTAGACTACAGAACTTTACTTTGTTTATGTATAGATGTTTTTATGCCCTTGTTCTTCTTTTAAGGAATAAGAAATATTTTTTTCTTTTATTGAAATGAGATGTTTTTCTTATACAATATATCCTCATATTTTCTCCTCCCTCCACCCATTCTATTTCCTCCCTATCTTTCCTCCCCACTGGCTCCACTGTCTTTCTATATCTCATAAGAAAAGAACAGGCTTCTAAGAGTTAACAACCAAACATGACAAACTGAAGTATAACAGGATGAAGCAAAAACTATCATACTAAAGTTGGACATGGCTAACCAATGGGAGAAAAAGTGTCCCATGATCAGGCACAAGAATCAGAGATCAGCTCATTCTTATACTCAGGAGTCACATGAAAATTCTAAGCTAAAAGATTCAATATATATGCAAAGCCCATGACACAGAGCCATACACATCCTTCAGCCTTGCTTGTTGCTTCAGTCTCTGTGAGTTCAAATGAACTCTGCTTAGCTGATTCAGGGGATCTTTTTATTCTGATGTCCACCATCTCCTGTAGCTCTTATAATCTTTCTGCCTCCTATTCTGAGGAGTTTTGTGAGCTCTGAGTAGAAGGGTTTGATGAAGCTCTCCCACTTAGTCTTTTGATCTCCATATCATCTATCTGTGGGTCTCTGTATTTGTTTCCACCTATTTCAGGAGGAAGCTTCTCCCATGATGACTGCATAAGGCCCTGACCTATGAGAGTAGAACTATATCATTAGGAGTAATATATTGATACTTTTGTAAACTAGCAGGTTTGGTTTTATTATAGACCTCTGGGATATCTAGTCTCTAGTCATGGTTATCCAATCAGTATCAGACATTGGTTTCCTCTCATGGAGTGATCCTTAAGTCAAATCAGACCTTGATTTACTACTACCACAAGGTCTGTGCCACCATTGCCCTAACATATTTTACAGGCAACTATAGATCATAGGTTTTGTGGCTGGAGTAGCATTTAAATATTACCTTTGGTAGGCTGCAGAGTATCTTCCTGCACCAAAGAGACTAGAACATAGTGGTGAAAGCTCCATGTAAACAACACCTTGATTTCTCCATGTTCAATGAGTTATGTGGGTATTGTCCTTGGAAAGTGGATCCCACTGTAAATTTGCTGAGAGCACCCCTTTGTCTTAGCAATAGCCTGGGTTGCATAGGAATTTCCATAAGACCACCTTGGCAAGCAAATCAATTGAAAATAAGCCAGTCTCACTACTTGAAGCCTCTTTTGGTGACAAGAGATGGCCAGTTGAGACTGCATATCTTGCATTATCAATAGATCTCATTATAATAACCCTTATATAATTTAGGATATGTACATGCATACATGCATGCATACACACACAGACAGAGACTGAATTGGACATTCTGGGTTCCAAATGCCTACATGTAGTTTATCATATTTAATTTACAAATATGGGTTATATCTCACTAATTTCTTCATATTTTGTATATTGGTAGTTGAAACATTATCAAAACAATAACAATAGTGAAAACACACCAAATACAATACTGTTTTTGGTGTGAAAGGTATTATGCTGAGTGTCAAATTGATCAATGATGTAGTATATAAAATGTATGATTTAATTATTAAATTTATTTGTTCATTTATCTAATGAACTTTTAAATGTAGCAGATATCTTTTAAGGTGACTTACATTAATATATAAATTCTGTGCTACTGAACTTAAAAATGAATTACCTTAAACCAGTAAAGCTGAGTATAGCATATCAACAGCTTATATTTTTTTCTATGTTTGCCATTACTATGTAATAGAATAGTAGAATCTGTAGTCAGATAATTACACAGAATAGGGAGAAATCCTTTTTATTTTGGAAAGATGAAAACAAAATATGAAAAATTACATGACCTTATGCACAGAAAATACTGAAGACTGAAAAAGAAGGGTGCAATAAGTATGGCAGAGTTTCAAGACATAAAATTAATCTTTGAAATAAGTAATACTTATAGACATTAACTGCAAATAATTGGAAAAAGAAATGATGAAATCTGTCATAGTAGATATAGCCAAACAATTGGTTCAAATGTAACCAATGTTTAAAGAATGAAATGTTTATCAAAGTAATTGAAGACATTAATAAATGGAGAAGTATCTTCTTCAATGAAGGATGCATATTTGTCAATGTCTGTGTACCTGAAGTCACATACAATCGTAAGTTCATAATATTATAAAAGGAAAGTATTCATGGATTATCTTTAATAATGAGAAGGTATATCTTTAAAGTCAATCAGGAATGGACATTTTTAAGCAACTTAAATGCTCATTCATTTGAAGATAACCTTTTTTTCAAATAACTTTTTGACTGCATTTTTCACATCCTTGTTTCTGAAGCTATAAATAATTGGATTCAACATAGGAAAGACAACAGTGTAAAACAGAGCGACTACTTTGTCAGTGTCTGGAGAATAGCTGGTGGTAGGACGCAAGTACATAAACAGGAGTGTTCCATAGAACAAGGTGACAGCTATGAGATGGGAAGCACAGGTAGAGAAGGTTTTGCTCCTCCCTCCTGAGGACTTGATGCTCAAAACAGTGGTGAGGATGCAGAAGTAAGAGATAAGGATGACCAGGAAGGTGCTCATCTGGATTGTGCCACATAAGGCAAAGAGCAGAAGCTCATTAATATGGGTATCTGCACATGATAAAGCAAGCAGTGGTGGGATGTCACAGAAAAAGTGGTTGACAAGATTGGAGCCACAGTACGGAAGCATAAATGTGAGGGACACATGCACCAGTGAGGTTATACTTCCACTAAAATATGCCAGTATCACAAGGCTGAAACAAACCCTTCGAGACACCAGAGTAGAATAAAGCAGTGGGTTACAAATGGCTGCATAGCGGTCGTATGCCATTGCAGCCAGGATAAGACACTCAGCATCTGCAAAGCATGCAAAGAAAAACATTTGTACAGCACATCCATAGAAAGAGATGCTCTTCCTGGAAGCTAAGAAATTTACCAGCATTTTGGGAGCAATGGCTGTAGAATAGCTGATATCTAAGAAAGACAAATTGCTAAGAAAGTGATACATGGGGGTTTGAAGGCTTAAGTCAATATTAACTAGGATTATTAGGCCCATATTTCCAAACACAGTCAATGTATACACTATGAGAAACACCAAGAACAGCATGATTCTGAATGGCAGATAATCCGTGAACCCAATAAATATGAACTCTGTTGGCCTGGAATAGTTTGTGTGCTGCATCTTTGTGGGCTTCTTGCTTTTCTCATTGGCAGTCAGCGATATCCAGCAATGGGAAGTCAACTGGGTGATTAATGATCCAAGATTTTTGTTTTCTCTTCTAAGGAAGCAAGGAGAAATAGAAAACAGAACGTATCTATGCATCTTTCTCCGTGAACCCAATAAATATGAACTCTGTTGGCCTGGAGTAGTTTGTGTGCTGCATCTCTGTGGGCTTCTTGCTTTTCTCATTGGCAGGCAGCGATATCCAGCAATGGGAAGTCAACTGGGTGATTAATGATCCAAGATTTTTGTTTTCTCTTCTAAGGAAGCAAGGAGAAATAGAAAACAAAACGTATCTATGCATCTTTCTATTCTCATTGCCCACTCATTACATTCTTAAGCATTTTGCAACAGAGAGAATAATCGGACGAATGTTATTTGAAAGCAAAGGGAGGACTACATAAGCAGAAGGAAGAGATCAGTGGAAGAGAATGGTGGATAACAGCAAAGCACAGTGACATATTATCAAAGTGTTATAATCAGGCCTCTGAGTTTGTGTGTGAACTTAAAATTAATTAAGTTAAGTTATATTTTTATTACATTAGTTTTATCATTACTTGTTTTAAATGGGAACTGAGAAGTTATTCTTGATTACTGAAGATATTACTTAGAAGGTGGTGTTTCTTGAGGCAGTCACCCTGCTAAAGTTTTGCATTTTTTTCATTTTAATAGGAGAATTTTGGGGACATTTTTGAGATTGGGAAAAATAATAAAATTTCAAAAATTTTTAGAGACTCAGCTGTAATGTTAGGGCCCAAAATCTACACAGTTGCAGACTGACAAGTGAAAATTATGGGAATGTTATTGGTATATTATCATTTAAATTTTAATAATCACAGAAATTCTGTGATCAAGAAGTAGAAAACTAAATAAAAAATTATAGAATGTGACAAGTATGCAGAAGTTGCCAGATTTGAATCTTGGCTTTGCTACTTAATGTGACCTAAGCAACATCACTTAATCACTTTATGATGTAGGAAAGTAGAAGACATTATATGAACATTTTACAAATAAAACCTCACAGAACTTAAAAATAAAATGGTGTTTTATTTCTGGTTTTCTTGTCTCAATCTCTTGAAATAGCAAAGACAATTTTTAAATTAGTTTTGGTCTGGTTTTATGGATGTCTTTTGTTTTCTGATGATTTGTAATTCACTAGGGTTTAAATGATAAAGAGGTAAATATAGAAAAAACAGCATACAAAGTATCTCCATGGACTACCTCTTAGAAAAATAAATACTGCATAAAGGAAGGACACATTTGCTTTTCCCTGGATACAAAAGTTATAAATATTCTTTCAAGGAGGAAACAGAAATTTGCAGAAGAGAAAAATCTAAATTAAAAAAATACATAGGTTTGTTTACCAATATTCTAACTAAAGGTAAAAGTATATTATAAAGAATTAAGAAACTCTGGGTCTATGAAAAACAACTAAGGAAATTCTCTGCCATAGTTGCCCATAGATCATATCATCTAAGAAATCATGATCAGCACCAAGATTTGACTTGAGAACTGGTCTATTGGTAGTCATATGTGAACCCAGATACTGCAGAGGCTGTGTCAGGAAAAGGATGTCATGCAGTATTTTGCATTGTGAAAACAGGCTCATCAAATATATCTGCTTATTTGCCTTGCAGTTGGTACAGCTAACAGAAAAATGCTGAGCATGTGGCAGAATAATAAAATAATTTTCTAGAAACTTAGACTCTTCTATCTTAGAATAATATACATTATTTCATTACTTCCTCATTAATAATAATCGTACTCTAGTTGCTGGAGTTACAATTAGAGGCTAAGAGCAAGTATATTATAGAACTCTAAAATTTATTAAAAACTTTTATGGTTGTCTAGCGTGTGCTATTGGAATTTCATGAAATAAGCCACATTTATCAGAATGTGCTTCTTAATTTTTATTAGAAAAAACAGAACAAGGAAACAGGCAATAAAAATTAATAACTGAGTGAAATGTCAAAAAATAAAAATAAAGTATAACCACAATAGCATCAGCACATAGTAAAGTAACACTGTTTCGATAAAGCAGCACTCCATAGAGTGACTTTCCATTCTTTCAATTATGATTATTCCTAATTCTAGGAGCCAGAACTTGGGCAAAGTTTCATATACCACCTGTTTTCACATGGTGATAGATAGGATGATGAAGGTGATGTTCCTGATGGAAGGGACAAAGAATTAGTAAAAGTTATGAGGTATGGAGAGTAGAATATGTATTTACATGTCTCATTTTATTTAGACTTCTCAATTGTCCTGTGACATGCTATTAAAGAATTTCTTTTTACAAGTGGACCTGAAATAAAAGAAAAAAGTAATTTATTCAAGTTCATACACTGAGTTTTTGCTTGTCCTTCTACTCAAAATATGACAATTCTTCTGATCTTGAATTGTTTTACACTGCCATGGGAGTTTTAGGGTAGGTCATAAAATTAAATAATATTAACTACAGTCAGAGAAGCTTAGGCATGATCTAATCTATATTTTTAAAATTTTTATAAGGTGTGTTTGAATCCTTTGAAACAATAGGAACATGTTCACTACTGATTTTAACCCATTACCATAGGTTCACAAGGTTCTAAAATGTGGAAAGTCAGCTTTCTTATCTTGTCAGTAAAGTAGATAACAGATGGTGCAGTGTTTTTGTGTAACTGTCATAGGTGAAGTTAGCTTCAATGTATCACACTGTCTGCTGCCACCTGTTTTATTAACCACCATGAAGGCTTACTGTCATATGGAATCAACAAAGGTACATGATATCTAAAGCACAAGCATTAACTTTGTAACATTGACCTTAGATATTTTGCTGCTATGTCAGGGATTAAAAGACTTACCTCAGCACCATCTAAGTCTTTCAACAGTGGAACCTATTTTGACTTAGAGACAATATTTGTCCCCAGGTTTTGAAGATAAGTCTTGTGAGAGATAACTATTTATCTTAAAGCCCATGACAAGTGGGACATTATCCCAGGGTAATTGCCAATCCCCTGTGGACAACTGTGTAAGCAATTACTATTTGCAGATATGTGGCTTAGCTGACTTCTCTTAAATGAAATAAAATGAAGAGTGATAACATAATTGACTCTTGGGTAGGAAATAACATCACATTTGATTACAAACCCTAACAGCAGAAAGAATTACTTGTTTGTATGTATTTTATTTACCCTGTGACATGCTTGTGTACTTTCTGTGAGTATCCACTGTGAATTCAGCTACTGGAAGAGCCTTTGAAGTATGCAGTTATATGAGGAAAACACAAAGTATAGGTTCAGCGATATGTGGAAAGCTACTGTCTAGGAGGCTTGATTGTTTTCTCTGCTAGTTAAGGAATTCAATATAAAAATTCCTTGAGTACAGAAAGTAGCTGAAAAAAATCTCAGACACAATAGGCAGATTCAACAGTTCAAAAATTACTTTTAGGTCAGTTCTGTTTCTGGAGTCTTTGGACTCTGATTTTAAAGTGCAAGATGTTTTCATAAAAGTGATTTACATTCCACCTCAAGGAGTAACCAAGGGCAAAAGCAATAGGCTGTATGTTGTGGGAGTCTCTTAGACAGACCTGTCCAACAACTCAACAGAGGCATAATAATATGTCTGTCATTAGGGTTTTTGTTAGGTAGTCTTTGGCTATGGGAAGAAGCAATGCCAGCAGAGACGAAAACGGTCACCTGAATGGCCCCTTTCTGAGAAGGTACCATAAAAGCTTCCAAATGAGTGAGGCAACCAACAGTTCTAACCATCTCTGACACCTATAAACCACATCAATGACCAGCATGTCAGGACAACCTTAAGTGTGTAGTAAGACTATGTACAACTTGGTTGTAACCTACACCTCTGTAATTGGAATTAAGACAGCTCAACAGGGTAGATACAATATCTGGTACTAACTAACTGCATAGTGCTCGTGAAGTAATGGTTATTGGAGGAGAATCTACAGTCTCAAATCTACTAAATCAGCGTATTACCTAAGAACATTCAATAAATATTTGTCTTTACACCACAGGAAATCATAGTCTTCATTCCTCATCAAATAAATTTCTCTTTGGAACAGACAGAGACCATTACAGAAAAACACAACTAATAAAAATGCAGCCTTGTGGGTCCCAGTCCTAAATGACATACATATACAAAGCACTCCCCCACCTAAGGCTCAGGGAGCACTGCAGAAGAGAGGATGGAAAGATTATGAGGTCCGTAGGATGGGGGAGTTTGCTCTGAGATGATATCTCCTAGTTATATTAGAAGCTACACACAAACACTTTCACTAACATTACATCTCAAACATGAACTGAACAAGAGCGATCCCAAGAAACATGACAATTTGGTCACAGAAGCTTCAAGCCAACACACAAGACTAAGTAAAGGAAATTTTTACTAAACAGCTCCAATGTAAAGTGTGATTCTATTGTAAATATAAACCTTCTTCAGTTTTACCAGTGGTGAAGATTGACAGAAGTAAAAAAAAAAAAAAATTTGAGTTATTCTCTTCATTGATTTTAGCAGATGAATATGTCTGTTCATAATTACTATACCATCAGATGCCAGAGAATGGGACCAGGACAGTGGCTCAGCAGATAGAATGCGTGTGATCTATCATGATAGTTTGTATATTATTCCAGACTTTGTACAAAATCTGAATGTGTAGTAAACATAATGCAATCTTAGTACTCCTAGGGCATGATATAGGTAGTGGAAAAAAGTTTCATGAAGTTTGATGACCAATTATCCTGATAGATGCTGTACAATGGGAGAGAATAGATAGATCCTGTGTCTAAAAGTAGAATGAGAAAAGATTTCTTAAAATTGTCTTCTGACAGCCTCATGTGCACCATGGTATCTATTGCAGTACATGTATGTGCACACACACACATACACACTAAGCTAAGCTAAGCTAAGCTATGCTAAGCTAAGCTAAATAAAATAAAAACACATTATAAAACTATGTCTGGTGAACAGGTAACTTGCAATCTGCATAGTTTGTTTTTGTTGCTTTTCATTTTTTTTATTACCTTAAGGACCACAAAAGAAAATGTACAGAATATGTTTTCCCCTTATGGAAGAAGAAGCAAAATAGATCCAATATTTGTTACCACATTTGTTCATATGAGATGTTTAGGAAAAACTATAGCAAAATAATTTCTCTCTCAATTTCTGTCTTTTGGAAGAGTACAATTATGCACAAGATTAAAGACAGAATATTTAATGAAACCTGAAAATACTTGCAATATATGCACTGTATGTCTGTGTGTGATTTTTATCTTTGAATTGGTGAATAATGAGATATTTTGACAGAAAAGTTCATTGTTATCATTTGCCTGTGAATCACTCAACAAGCCTGTGCTATTGAATGGCTGGTCTCCAGTTATTTTAAGAAGCCTGATAGAATTAGTGGGTGGAGCTCAGCTAGAGTTCTTTCCCAAGAGGCCTGGTTTTATAGCTTACATTTGGTCTACATAATCTTCACTTACTTTGTTGTCTTGTCTTTCAAGAGGTAGGCTTCCTGTAACTCCTCTACTATTATAATTTTCTAACTCCCCATGGAACTAGAAACACAGAGAAAAAGACTATGATCTGTACCCTTAGGAAATTATGGGTCAAAATAAATAACCTACCTCTTTAACTGATTTCTATCAGGTATTTGGCTACAGAAACTGTAAAACTAACTACTACAAATATACCTGAACCTTGTTTTGCCTACATTATAAAAGATAAAAGACATTTATTATGCACTTTCAGTTCTTGACATTACATTCATTTTACATATAACTAAAGGAATTTTTGATGTCAGTAAGTGCTTTTTTTATGTTAACAAATTTGTGCTCCATTCAAAGAAGAATGGACCCTCAAAGCTATAGTGCAAGTGTTTTATACCTCAGACCTTTTTTAATTTTGTGGGATATTCTCTCTCTCTCTCTCTCTCCCTCCCTCTAATTGGAGCATTATGGAGGATCACAAGTGTAAGGTCTTCCTCAAATTGCATAATGAGTTCAATATTAGCCTGACTTGAAAATATTAAAATTCTATAAAGTAACTTCAATTTTTGATTGAAATTGTGCATAGACTTCTGAACTTAATTTATCTAGCTTTTTCTGAACAATTATTCACATAATGGATAACAAACCTACAAAATAAAATCCCCATATCATTATAAATATTTAGGAAAAAACAATGCAAGCACCTGAATGATGACCTCTGAGCATTAAAACACACAAGCCACACGAAATTTGACACTCGTCTATTTGTGAAAGCATTGCTGTTTCGGCTTTTCTATCCCCCAGCTTTTGTTAATAATTCCTGTACTCTTTGATTATTTAAATAATTAACTAAATAAATACTCAAAGTGTCTCATCAATGGTAATCTTCTGGTGCAGGTTTTAAGTTGAATTAAAAACTTATAGAAGCAATCATTACATGTAGAGTAAATATGGTGAGTGATGACTATCCTGGGGGAACAGTAAACATGGAGTGAAGCTATTTGGATGATTCTGAAATACTTTTTGCTTTAAGTTAATGAAGTCTATTGACAATTGTATAATTACTTTACCTTGGAGGGAATGCAGGCAGCATTAGAATGTTTCTTAACAACGTTATTTCCTTCTGAACCTCAAGGTAAATCAGTAACTATCATAGATATACAATGAATCTCTGTGTTTTCACTCTTTTACATTTAAGTAACTAGAATAGATGCTTTACCACAGAAATGACAGGAAATAGTACCTGTTTTCCATACATTCTTAATTATATGTATTTGCCTTATTGAAACAAAGGAGCTTATTAGCTTTATAGAAATATAGAGATGATTTATTTTTAAAAGAATTTTTAAAACTTAAAATCTGCAAGCTGGGCAGTGGTAGCACATGCCTTTAATCCCAGCACTCGGGAGGCAGAGCCAAGCAGATCTCTGTGAGTTCAAGGCCAGCCTGGTCTACAGAGTGAGTTCCAGAAAAGTTGCAAAGCAATATAGAGAAACCCTGTCTTGAAAAACCAAAAACAACAACAAAAAAAGTATTTCCTGTCATTTGGGCTGGAGAGATGGTTCAGAGGTTCAGAGCACTGACTGCTCTTCAGGAGGTCCTGAGTTCAATTCCCAGCAAGCACATGGTGGCTCACAACCATCTGTAATGAGATCTGGCGACCTCTTCTGTATACATAATAAAAAAAATCTAAAAAAAAAAAATCAAATCTGCTCAATCATTTTGAAATTGTAAATGTTTATTCAATACTTATTATTTAATAGAACATTATAATTAACTTGGTCAACAATCATAAAGTATGTCAGCTAAAATACCTTTATAGAAAGTGGAAATTAATAAAAGGCTAACTAGAAAATATTTTATCAATATGTACTGTGAATATAATTAAATATTTTCAAGTAAGTGCCTTAAATATGTTAAGGATTTTTTTCAGTCTTTAAAAAATTATAACCATAGAGAATGGAATAATTTCATGAAGTAAAATCAAGGCATATGGAAATCTATGTCAAGAAAACTAGAAACACTGTGTCCCTCAAATTAAAGTACAGACTAATGGAAGTCAAGTGATTAATTAAGTTTTGGCTGAAGTCTGACTCACAATAGGTTCAATGAGTCCTCAGTCTAGTCCTATGTTTATTTCCTCAGTTACAGAATGTATAATTAGGAGAGAAATTTTCCCTGACCTGTGGAGTGAGGGCTATGGTTGGGCAGACAAAATAGAAGCATTTAAGTTGCCTTAGTCAGAGAAAATAGTGGATGAGAGTTCCAGCCTGACCGTTAGGGTGTTTTGGCCCTCTTATCACCAGACTAGGTCAGATCAGGCTTTCTCTTGACCATTGCCAGCAGTCTACAGAGGATGTATCATTGTGGATTTCTGGGGACCTCTCCAGCACTACCTATTCCTGTTCTCATGTTGTCTTCACTTATCATGGTCTGTTATTCCTTGTTCTCCCTTTCTGTTCTTTATCCAGCTGGGATCTCCTGCTCCCCTAAGCTTTCTTTCCCTCGAACCTTGCCCTTCATTACTCCCACTGTCATCCAGGTTGTTCATGTACATCTCATATATTTCTCTGTCATTGGGCGATCCCCGTGTCTTTCCCAGGGTCCCGTTTTCTAAGTAGCCTCCCTAGAGTTGTCCAATAACTGATTGAAGTGGATGCAGAGATCCTCAGCCAGGCCCCAGGTGGAGCTCCAGGAGTCCAATTGTCAAGAAAGAGCGGGAACTGTAAGAGTGTGAATTGTTGAGACCAAGATTGGAAAAACACAGGGACAAATAGCCAAAAGAATGGAAGCACATGAATTATGAACCAAAGGCTGTGGAACCCCCAGCTGGATCAGGCCCTCTGGATAAGTGAGACAATTGAATAGCTTGAACTATTTGGGAGGCATCCAGGCTGTGGAACTCAGACCTGTCCTTAGTGCATGAGCTGGCTGTTTGGAACCTTGGGCTTACATGGGGACACCTTGCTCAGCCTGGAAGGAAGTGACTGGACCTGCCTGTACTGAAGCCACCAGGTTTAAATGAATCCCCAGGGGAGTCTTGGCCCTGGAGGAGATGGGAATGAAGGGGAGGGGATGGGGAGAAGGTGGGGGCGAGGGCGGGAGGGGGAGGACAGGGGAACCCAAGGCTGATGTGTAAAATTGAAACACAAATATAATAAATTTAAAAAAATAGAACAAAAGAGAAAATAGTGAATCAAAAAAGTACCACATCCCTAGGAGAATTTCAGAAAGTAATGTCACCATCAAGGACTTGAAAGGTGCAGGGTGGTGTTCCCCACCACATCTCACTTTATCTTTTCTATCTGCCCTCTGCAGAAAACAAATCAATACTAAAGTATTACAGTTGACTATTGAAAACCCTATCAAGTAGTGTTTTCAGTTGTGGCTTCTGTACCAGATGTGGTGTCCTTACTTGAACAAATTAGCACATCTCCTGGTACATGGTATACAGCTATTGATATAGCAATAGTGTCTGTCCACACAGACCACCAGAAACAATTTGCTTTCAGGTGGCAATGTCAGCAGTATGTTTTTACCATTTTAAATCAATGATATACTAACTCTCCAGTTATGTCCCATAATTTAGTTAAAAAGAAGCCTATTTTGAACACCACTCAACACATAGCAGAGAGTTAGGTAGAGGAATTCTGTCTGAATGTAGCTCTGAAGGTAGACTGGTGGGTTTATCTGAAAGCTTCAAATATTGCTTCTCATTAATTAATGAGCAGTTTTAATCACAGAAACTATTAGATATTTCAGGGAGTCCAAAGTTCATGTCTCTTATAAAGTATGACTTCCTGCTTTTTGCACTATTTAACTAAGTCTACTGCATATACAAATATCATTTGGAGGTAGTAGCACACAAAGAAACAGGCTGATTTAAGAAGCCCTTCCTCATTTCACTATAGCTAAAATTGTCCTATGATACATAATTGTATTTATTCACTTAATGAGAAGTATCAGGGCCTCAAACTCCTTAGAAGATCCAAGAGATCTGTGGAATTAAAAAAAAAATATAATCTCACTCTTATTTTTATTTATTTTTAATTTTTTACTCATTTTAGATACCAACCAAATCCCCCTCCCATTCCTCCTCTTTCTCACCCCCACCTTTCACCACCTCCCCCAAAAGGGCAATATGGGAGATAGATGTGTAGCTGGTTCTGCCGAGGAGCCCCTGGCAATGTGATCAGGATCTATCCCCAGTACATAACCAGGCTTCTGGATCCCATTGCCTATGGTTGGACACTTTGCTCACCTTTGGTCCTGCCTCAACTGAGTGTGCCAGGCTTGGCTGTTCCCGCATTGGAGAACTTACCCTTTTGGAGATTTGTGGATTTTGACCCAAATGTTGATTCTTCCTCTGTATGAAAATTTTCATATTAATCCCTCTTGAGTTTGTTGGGTTCTTTCTAGTTATACAGTGGTGAGACATAGAACATGAACCAGCATTGAATAAACTATCAGAACAGGCCTCAAAGAAGACTGTATTCCTAGTCATCAATATACAAAAACAACCAGAAGTTTCATAAACAACAGGTTTGGCGATGTGATCATTTGTATACTATTAAAGTATGTATTAATTTCTCTCTAGTTCAGAAGGTTAGACCTTCAATAATATTATAGAGCTCATATCACCCATTCTCTTTATTGGTGTTTATTCATTTCTTAGAAAAGTGCTTTGATGTGTATGAGTGCTTTGCCCACATTTAGGTATGTCCAATGTGTTCATATAAATGGAATCCAGAAAAGGTCATCAAAGTCCTGGAACTGGAGATAAGAAGAGTGGTAAGCTGCTATAGGGAGTTGGAAACATCATCCAGGTCCTCTGTAGGAGCAGCAAATGCTTTTACCATTGAAAGGTCTCTCCAGCCCTTTTTATTAAGTTTTTCATTTGGCTGGACTTATATTTGGGGCTCACTCTCCATATGAATTTCATTTAATCTCTGATGAATAAAGAATGCAAACATGCAAAAAATATATTGTCAATAAATTACCATATCATCCTAATTTTCAGAACTATTTTCTGTATCTTTCCAAGCCTTGAGATGATAACTCTCTCTCTCTTTTTAATTTTGTGTATACTGTAGAAATTCCTGGCCACTCCCCCAGCCACATGACCACACATTCACTGTCCAGAAAGCAAGAGGCTTAGTCATCTCAGGGCCTTACATCCTACATAATCCATGTGCTGTGTGGTCACATAATTTGAGCGCAGTGTTATCATGTAATCTATGTGCACGTGTGGCATAGCTATATAAGCCCATATATGCATTTGTGGGGGAATCCATAAAAATGCAGATCACAGACTGCTCCTCCTCTTCTTCTTCTCTCCCTCTGGATGACCATTTCTCATAGGCCTAAGCACTTCCCCCTGTTCTCTGTTCCTTCTCTCAATAAACTTTTTTTTTTCCAGAGCTGAGGACATGACCCAGGGCCTTGCACTTGCTAGGCAAGTGCTATACCACTGAGCTAAATCCCCAACTCCTCAACAGACTCTTGGAGTGGATTTTGTTGTTCCTCATGGCTTTTCTCTCACAGTAAACAGCACTGCTTAATGAATAACACAGCACTACATAATAACTAACATACACACACACGTGTGTGTGTGTGTATATTTAATCTCTATATATATCATATACTATTGGTTTTTCAGCTTAGGTCACATGAAAACATAAAGGACAAGGCAGGACAACTGACTTTTGTATAGTTTAATGTGTATAATGTTCTCACAAACAAGCATGAATATTATAAATCCTATAGAAAGTAATTATAAATTCATGATGGCTTTCTAGCCTTTTCAAGTGTTAGAACTAAATGTTGATACTCTGTGTGGGTAAGTATGTATGTATGTATATATATATATATATATATATATATATGTATGTATGTATCTACCTACCATACATGTATCTAAGCATCTATGTATCTATATATCTATCAATCAATCAATATATCTATCTCCCTGTCTATCATCTATTTCTGTAGTGTTTCTTTCAATCATCTCTTCACTCAGGTTAATATAAATGACTCACTATCATCTAACCTCCCATTAATATATCATTCCATCTTTTATCATTCTCTATCATCTATCAAGTTATTTATCTTTTTGTCTTTCAACTATTTATTCATTATTCATATTTCTAGATGTTATCAATTGCCATCTATCACTGATATATCATCTTTTTAGACACGATGTTGTAGCTGGAGATTTTTCCAGTCCCACTGGTACCTGCAGCCACTCAGACCAAAATAAACACACAGAGACTTATATTACTTAAAAACTATATGGCTGTGGCAGGCTTCTTGCTATTGAGTTCTTAGATCTTAAACTAACCCATTTCTATTAGTCTGTAAGTTGCCATGTGGCTTGTGGCTTACTGGTACTTTACATCTTACTTCTCATGGCACAGCTGGCAATATCCCCTGACTCAGCCTTCAACTTCCCACAATTCTTCTCTCTGCTTATCGTGCCTATACTATACTTCCTGCCTGGCTACTGGTCAATCAGCATTTTATTTATCAATCAATCATAACAACACATTCACAGCATACAGAAAGACATCCCCAGCATGATCTCTTTAATTATTTAACTTATATATTTCTATCTACCATCATCTACTTACATGTATATTTGTCTGTTATCTACATCTATCTGCTTACTATCTGACTTGTCATCTATCTATCTATCATGTATAAAATACCCTTGAGATAGATTTTTAAATCAACCACTTTTAAGAGGTAAAAGCTTGAGGACTCTTCAGATAACAACTTTGAACATACTTGGTAAACTAAAATTGATGATGGCATTGGGCCACTCACTCTCACATCTTTAGATGAAGTGGTAAAAAAAAAAAAAAAGATGAAAAGAAACTTCTCTCAGAAATCACAGGGCTTGGCATAAAACACATGAATTCCAGATACTGGCTATTATGAATAATGTTGCTATGAACATAGTTGGGCATGTGTCCTTGTAGTCTGATTGACCATTCTTTGGGTACAGGCCAAAGAGTGGTATTGCTGGGTCTTCAGGTAGATTGATTCCCAACTTTCTGATAAACCACCATACTGACTTCCAAATTGGCTGTACAAGTTTGCACAACCAACAGTATAGGAATATTCCCCTTGCTCCACATCCTCTCTAACAAAAGCTGTTATCAGTGTTTTTGATCTTAGCTGTTCTGACAGGAGTAAGATGATATCTCAGTGTCATTTTGATTTTCATTTACATGATGACTAAGGATGTTGAGTAATTCCTTAAATGTCTTTCAGCCATTTGAGATTCTTTTGTTCTCAGAAGGACAAACATGGTATGTACTCACTCATATGTGAATACTAGAAGAAAAGCAAAGGATAACCAGACTACAACCCACAGCTCCAGAGAAGCTAGCTAATAAAGCTCCAGGAGTTCAGTCAAAAAGAGTGAAGAGGGATTATATAAGAAAGGGGCATCATAATCATGATGGGGAAACATACAGAGATAACCAAACCAAACTATTGGGAACTCATGAACTGTGGACCAATAGCTGTGGAGCTTCCATGGAGCTGCGCTAGTCCCTCTGCATAGACAAGATAGTTGTGTAGTTTGATCTGCTTAAGGGGTCCCCTGACAGTGGGATTAGGATCCATCTCTGGTGCATGAGCAGGCTTTATGGAGCCCACTGCCTATGGTGGGACACCTTTACACAGCCTTGATGCAGGGGAGGGGCTTGGACCTGCCTCAGCTAAGTTTATAAGACTCTGCTGACTCCCCAAAGGAGGCCTTGCCTTGGAGAAGGTGGGAATGGGGGATAGGTTGCAGAGAGAAGGCTGGGGGTAAGAGAAGGGAGGGGAGAGGGATCTGTGGTGGGTATGTAAAATGATTAAAAAAATTCTTAATAATAAAAAAATTAAAAAAAACATAAAAATAAATTGTATTAGCTAAAATATAATAAATATTGAACTCTCAATTCTAGGAATAATTACTTCCCAACCCACAGAGGTAGTTTGTTTTCTCATCGTTGTTGTATTTACTTGTATATATTGTCTAAGAGAAATAAAATCTTATTTTCCAGATAAAAACTAATGGTCACTGTTGAAACAATTTTAAATCAACATAATGCTGACATTCTTGAAGATCTATTCATATTACTTTATTTGCTTCTAGAGTACCAAGGTAGACTCAAATCTTAACAAATTTGAAAAAATGAGGCAAAAAGTGTTACTCAACAAGAAATGTATAATAAGCAAAAAGAAATCTGTAGAACTTCATGTAGGAAATAAAGACAAAAATTGGGATAATGATAAACAAAGCACCATGTGAACATCTAGAAGATATACCTGTTACCATTAGAGATACCATTCAAAGAAGATATAACAAAAGCAACTGTCATGGATAGCAATCCTCCTTAAGGAGAAGAGAAAAGGATGGTGTGTCTACACATCTCTACTCCACTTAAAGCTCCATTCAACAAAGGTGTCGCAAATTATCTCATATTTACAAATAATATCAGTATCTGATTGTATGTTTTACTTCTCTGTAGGATGGTGTATGAAAATTGTAATACTTAGACTTCAGCCAACAAAGTCACTTTTATTCAATCAAACTACTTGGGCAGATACTTTAAATAATGATGTGTCTCTTATTATACAAGGACACAAGTTCTTGAGATCAGGATACAATTTAGAGAGCTACTGGAAGCTAGCACTTGTATGGCACATAGAGCATGGGCTTCTTACATTCTAATAGCCGATTTTCATATACCTGCCTCATCCTTACATATGTCCCAATATCTGGATTCTACCACTTCTCCAACTTTTGTCTGGAAAGACACGAACCACAAATTACCAACTATAAAATACTATTATACACAGAATGTGGAAGTAAATTCCTATTGATTTTTCTTCATGCAGTTTCAGAAAACAGTTAAGATTGAAGTAACCAATGTTAGTTCTGATTGGACTATGCACTCTGTTGTAGTCATATACTGCACAGTGTGTCAATGTGGAAGGGAGAGACTAATGTTAATGATGTTTTAAGAAGATTCTTAGAATGGGTAAGAAAAGTAAAGAAAGGTATCTATGTAAATGAGGATAAATTAATCTGAACAATAGCAGTCTTTCACAACCAAAGATCTAAGAGTTTTAAGAAGTGTAATGTCCTGGCTGATCTAAAGTTTCCATTTAAAATTACATGTAAAAAAAAAAAAAAAAGTGAGTCTCATTTGATTGCTTATACTGGCACCTTTTACCACTGCCATAACAAATGCTTATGTGTTATTGTGGGGAAACTAGAGAGAAATATGAAATTACAGAAGGTTCCTCAATAGCTAGACAGGGGTGGGATTTACACTTCACTTCATGATTTAGTTGTCATACAGAAAATTATGTGGCTTGTAAAGCTACAATAATGACTAGAACCATGGCCGATCATCAGAAAATAATATATCAGAAGAAAATCAGCTGAATGTCTATCAGCTACTACTATGCTATTATAGTATACAATATAATTTTGAGTACCAGTTCTATTCAGGGGGATATTTAAGATAAACAATAACAAAAAATATTTATCATTCAGTTTATTTCATAATTAATGATTACCTTTAAAATAAGATAGTATTAATGAACCTGGTTCATTAATGATTATAATGAAAACAAGATAATTTCCAGCAGAGATCTAATTTTTTAATTTCAATTTTAGATACAGTTTATTGTGTGAGTTGGGATGGGTATGTACTATGAGGAGCATGTGGATATCAGAAGATAACTTCCTGGTGTATGCTATCTTTCCAATGTCACTTCCAAGGAGAGAAGATGGGTCTTCACACTTGACAGCAAGTAGTTTATCTACTGAACTATATCTCTGGTTCAGCACTTTTGTGTTAAAAGAAAGATTGCAAGGATGTGAACTAAAAAAGTTTACATAAGGTAGAGAAACAGATAAAACTGACATTAGAACATAGGATTTGACAGTTTTTGTGACACACGAGATGACAGGGTCTTCATAAGTATCTATTCCTTGGCATAGTGATATACACTCATTATTTCAGTTCTTCATAAACCTGTTGTAGATAAATTATGAGTTTGAAATCAGACTGAGGTATGTAAAGATTCCAGACAAGCATAAAGTAGATCTTGTGCCCCAAATCCAGAAGGAAAGACATGTGCAGATATTATTTTGATTTTTCCAATTTAATTACTTTATGTTTGATAAAACTGAAAACCAAAAGACAACATTTGAACATAATATTTGTATATATTTTAAGATCCCTTTCAGGGTATGTACAGTCTACATTCTACAAAGTCTAATTTTTGCCACTCTTTTCTTCTGGTAAATCATTAGTGTCTTTTTATACTCTTCTGCATAGGGAAGTATAATGTATTTTTAATTCAAATGATCTACAACTGATACATTACCACTAATAACAGAGAAAATATACCACATAGAAACAATTTGAATAATTAAATTAAACTGCTACTGGCTCAACTTACAGAAAAAAAGCTAGAGCTTTCTACATATAGATCAGCTTTTGGAACTTGGCAATAACCATCTGAAAAGGCAAAGGGCTAACATTCATGGAATGCCTGAGGAGAAATCACCAAATGTTATCTGATGGGACAATGGGCCAGTTTATATTGGAAGTCAACAGTTGAACGTTAAAGAGTAACAAGAGAATTATAGGTATACATTATCTATTGCTTTATGAATTGTAGGCACAATAGTTAATAAAGTTATGAGCCACTGAATTTTTAATCAAGTGAATAAAACTGATTTCATGCAACACATAAAATCATATAAAATCTACTGGACATTCTCTCACCTAGTACATTCATAAATATTTGATATCCTTTCTTCACTGTTCATAAATATTTGTATGTCCTTTTTCCACCATTCATAAATATTTTGATGCCATTTCTCCAATATTGTCTATAGAAAAGAGAGATTCAATTTATATTATCTTTGCTGAGACAGTTTTTAATTAGGTCATTTATTTACTTGCAAAGAAAAAATAAATCCTTTTCATGACTTGATAAATGGCTTTAAGGAATAAAAATATTTTAATATATAAACTCATAACTTTAAAGTTGCATATTTTAATGTTAATAAGTGATCTTTTACAGTACTAATTCATATGGAAAGGGTTCGGATTTCAGAGATATTTGAAAAGAAAATTAAATTTAAGGAAGCTAGGAGGTATAACTTACAGAAATCTACTGAACAACATGATGAATATAATTAATGCTATGGTATTGTGTTATTTAAAGTTGCTGATTACACATAATAAATAATCAGTACATAAACTATGACAGATATGTGATGTGATAAACATGTTAATTACCTCATTTAGATATTGTACAATGTGTATAGATTCTAAAGCATTGTGCTTTATAAAATGCATGTTCTATTTCCAAATAAATAATTTTCTAAGATTGGTTAAATTATTAAAAATTTAATCTCCATTTTCATACATACAATTAAGCATTTATGAATATGATCATCTTATACAACTTTTCCTATTTGCTGAAATCTCCAAAGACAGAGAGGATAGGGACAAAAGCTAAGAGGAATGGCCAAGAAGCTACTGAACTTGGACATATTCCTCAGAGACAAAAGTTACAATAAGCCGATGACAAAAGAAACAGCATGATAGTTGACTAAGTTATCCCACAATGAACATATTGTTGACGTTAAAGTTGAACATATTGTTGAGGTTAAAAACACTGTGCATCTCAGAAAGAAAATGTATCTTAATGAGTAAGGAGTAACTTCCTTCCTAAAATTAATTACAGTTGAGCTAAAGTTGAAGAATGTACTTTAAGGACATAGAAAAATGGCTGGCTCTATTACTTGAATTATACAAATGAAAATATAATGCTTATTATATAAGACCATTCCTCTTCAAATTGGGATAATATATTTAATTGCTCAGCTCATATAAAAGGTAAGCAATATTTGTGTCACCTATTTAATAATTGTTCATTTTCTAGCCTCATGATCAAGAACTATCAAGCAAATTGAAAGTTTTTTTCAAATCAGGTAGTTTCATTAGATTAATTTTATTAATGCTGAACACAGTAGTCATATATATATATATATATATATATATATATATATATATATATAAAGGAATTATCTTTGTTTCTTAACATGGGATTAAGACTTTAAAGGAAATTATTTTGTGATTGATAAATGGTTTAGTATTCCTTAAAGTTTATTGTTACTACTAAGAATACTGAAATAAAAGTAATATTTTCTGTTTTGTTTTTCATAAAATTTGTTGAACTTTCAATGAGACTATGGACTCTGGGATTACAAGGCTGGGGTAGAATTCATCTGGGTTGTCCATAGTTTGTAGGTTGTTTAACCTCCCTGTTCCTTCAGCTACTGCTAAAAAAAAGATAACACTATTTTATTTGAAACACATTAAATAAGACGTTCAATAAACTCATTAACATCACATTTAGTATATAGAAAATCTTCATAAACTGTCAATGGAAGGACAAAATATGATTAATCAGATCTGTCTGTTTATTCTCTAAGTGTATTATTAGTGCCCACGAAAGAGTAAAAAATAATCAGGGAATGGTGATGTGTCACTGATGGAGAAAACACTTTTTCAGTGAAGATACTGTGGGAACCATGGTTTCCAACATGAAGCTGCTCCAGAATCACTAACTGTTGACTGAAATAGTCTATCAAGTCCCCAAATAGAAATTATCAAAATAGGTTGTTTTGAGGATGCTATGTTGTATATTGTGACTTGGATTAATTATTTGATATTTTCTGTGTTGTTCTAACAAAGTCTGTCTCTAATATGGGATGAAAACAATTACTCAGCCAGACACATTTCTTTAAAAGAGGGTTTTCTTACTTCTTCATGTCCCCTGGTGTAGAATGAGCTACTAACTCTAAGCTCAGTATTTTTTCTGATATGCAATTTTTTTTTACTCTCATAAACTGAGGATGAGAAGATTTACAAGAGTGGGATGATAGAATGGGCTAAAATGATAATGAGGAATGCAACAGTTGTGAGACTAGCAATGAAGGCAACACTTACTGAGACTACAGCTGTTATTTTCCAAATCAGATAGTTCATAGACCATGCTTTTTCTGTACCCAAATGAACGTTTGAGCTTGATATGTCAACTCTAAGGAAAGGCAAGTACTAAATATTTCAGTTAGGATAATGATACATTAAGATACCTAATTTCTGTTGTAAATCACTCAGTGTTAATTCATTTATTTTATCACCCTGTTGTTGAAATCAATGAGGAACCATCCCTAAAATATCTTTGAAAATATATGCCAAACACTCACCTGTATATACTACTGATTAGATATTAGACCATAAACCCTAGTAAGAGTGTGAACAGTGGTTTTCTCCTACAAAGTACTTTTCATCTTTTTAAAAAGGCAACATTAACAAAATCATTCAGTGGTCTGAAAACATTTCACATTTACTGCTAAATTTCAACTCATTCATTATCTCACGCTTCAGTACCTTGAATAATTATTCATGATTTCTTTCTACAAATTCTTTTATTTTTAGAGACATTTTGTTTTTAGCACTTGTCTCTGAGCTCTAGAAGAGCACCAGCTATGGTATGTGGAATTTAATACATACTATTTGTGCAAACTCATGATCTTTCATACAGAGAAGATAGATATTAAATCATTGTCACCTACTTACTGAAACACCACAAACAAACAAACATCAATTCCCTATGTTCAACTTGTTTTTCAAATGTATGCTACATGAGTGTTGCATTGAATATGACTATGAATATGCATGGAAAAGTTATATAAATATTGAAAGTTTTTGAGAAGCTATAAAATAAAAAAGTAATTATAATGTTATGAAAAAGAAGCAAATTTTGTAAGTGAAGACATTAGAAATTACACTTGACATCATTTTATGTAAACTAATACTTTATCCAAAAATTTGGAAGATTTGACATTTCTTCTTGTGAATGAGGATGATGTGGGGAGGTTCAGAATTTGAGAATGAAATACATAATCAAATGTTCACTGAGCCCATAAATTCAGGGTTAAAAAAATTAAACACCAGGTCAAAATTATAAATTACTGTAACTTTTGGGAAAGGGAGATGGATATAAAAACTTTGAATCATAAGAACAGAGAGGAAAGCTGTTACTTGTGGAGAGGGAGATGAGTTTTGGGATATATAATATGGAACAGGGAAAGTATAAAACTCAAGACATTGTGAATTTTACAGAATGCACAATTATGAAATAAAAAATACATTCAGTTTTGTTTGGAAGGAAACACAAGCTAACAGTACTTTAAAGAAAAACAAAATTGTAGATAGAATATAGTACATTGGAATAGGCATTGAACATCTCTGATTTATGAAAGATAAATAATGGAGAGGTGAGTAACTGTACTATTTATTTACAGATTTTTTTGATATGTTAGTCAGTAATAAATAGAGTATAAGAATAGGGTCCACAAAATAAGAATTATAGATATATATGTAGTTTCTCACTTTTGAGTAATATGTATCATTTTATATTAGATAAATACCACACACATATACACATATACATATATATATATATATATATATATATATTCATATGCATACACATATATACATATACATACATACATACATACATACTACATACATACATACATACTACATATACCTAAACTGGTCCTGTTAGAACACTTGAAAGGAAGACTGGAACAATGAAATTGTAGCTGTCTAGATTCTGGAGTTGGATATAATACTTGTGATCAAGTTCAAATTTTCTATGTTTTGGTTTCCTTTTGTGTTTTAATTTTGCAAAATCCTTAACTTTGGTAAAGATTTTTTTCAAGTTCTCAAAACTTAGATACAAATAGAATTGATAAAATTATTGTGGACCATGACGGACTTCAGAATGTGTTACAAGAAGAAAATCTTTATTTTTTTACACTCACAGAATTTGGGAAATGTATGATTTATTATGTTGAATTACTTCTGATATGTTTGCACAGATATGAAATGGAATATAATTGTGGAACACAGGTTCACTTTTATTATCATTAGCACATCATCATCATCATCATCATCATCATCATCATCATCATCATCTAAGTACCTTCCCTCATAGAAATTGGTCCAGGTTCCTGGAAGGCTTTACCAGGGCAGTACATAGTTACAGAAGGACCACTCAACTCCTTACCTGAGATGAAACCCAGAGAAAAAGCTTCTAGCTCAATGGGCAATTTTACCAAAACCAAAACTTTGATTAAATGGTTTCCATGATTTTAAAAAATACAAATAATTAAAAGCAAAGATAGAGCCTCATTACATCACCATGAAGGAGATGCCTTTCTCATTACATAGGGCTACACACTGATAGCAGCTGCTTATAGCCACAGGATAGACAGTCTGAACCATTGATATCTTGTGTCATTGTTCTGTGTTTTGTTGTTTTTGGCTTGTAACAAACTATCATACTTTATCTCTAGCAGGAAAAACAGATTTTAAATTTGTTCTTTTTACATCTAATGAAAATTTAGGAAATGGGATTACAAAGGTTTTTAATTAACTCAAGAAAATAAATACAACTGGACATCTCTCTGGGGTCTGTGCATTTGAAACTTTTAATACATAGTATTTTTTTTCTGAAGTTCGTGGAGTAAATGACCTCTAAACTTCATACTAATCATACATGGATGGATCCACACTACAAAGTCCCCAACTAAATAACCACTCCAAATTGGTGGAATTCATCTTACTTGGCTTTTCTGATGTTTCCAGTTTGCAAGAACTTCTTTTTGGGGTCTTCTTAATAATCTATCTCATTATTGTGATCAGTAATAGCCTCATCATCATAATTACAAGGACTGACCCTTCCCTACAGACTCCCATGTACTTTTTCCTTGGAAATTTCTCTTTCTTAGAAATATGTTATGTGTCAGTCACTGTGCCCAGATTATTAACAAATCTCTACAGACAAGACAGAAGCATTTCCTTTATGGCTTGTGCTATACAAATGTATTTCTTTCTTGTTTTGGGGGCCACTGAGTGCTTTATTCTGACTGCTATGGCTTATGACAGATATGTTGCCATTTGCAACCCACTGCTCTACCCTCTGATCATGAACAATAGACTCTGTATACAACTGGCAGCTGGCTGTTGGCTAAGTGGTGTTCCTGTGCACATAGGTTTCACATATTGGATCTTCTCACTACCATTTTGTGGATCAAATAAGCTGAATCACTTTTTCTGTGACATACCTCCAGTCCTGACCCTAGCTTGTGGGGACACTTTTATGATAGAGATCCTGGTCTATGTGATTGCCCTTTTAGTGGTCACTATTCCTTTTATGTTGATTTTTGGATCTTATTTGAAAATAATCTCAACCATTCTGAAGCTTCCATCTGCAACCGGGAGAGCCAAGGCCTTCTCTACATGTTCTTCCCACCTTATAGTTGTAGCTTTATTCTTTGGATCAGGTATCATTACATATTTGCGGCCAAAGTCCAGCCATTCCGCAAGAACAGACAAATTCCTTTCTCTTTTCTATACTGTTGTGACCCCAATGTTTAATCCCATGATATACTGTTTGAGAAACAAAGATGTTATGATTGCAATGAAAAAGTTTATTCTGAGATGTATTATGTTCTGACTCAAAAAAACATGCTTGATTTGTTTTTATAAACTTCTTATATTTGAAGTTGTAGCATAATTATATCATTTATTTCCTGCTGTCTCTCTTTCTCACGCATGCCATACACCCTTCCCCTCACTCCTGCTCAAATTCATGGCCCCCTTTTCTTTAAATATTGTTACATATAAATCTTTGTACATAAAAACACAATAAAATATGCTCTTTATCATAAATTATTTGTGGTTAACTTTCAACAACTTTGAATTTGGAGTGCTTTTGTATGAGAACCCATGATTTTATATCACACAAAACAAACTCAGTGTTTATTTTCAAACAGTAGATTAATTCCAAACTTCAACTATTATTTATGTGCAAATCTAATTTCAAGATAATAAAGTTCTAAAGTAACAATGGAGCTTTGCAAGAATGTGTTTGTTCTTTTTATGATAGGAATTCCAAATAATGGCTATATTATCTTATTCATGAAAATGTCATCTAGATGTATGCTGGTTTGTTGTCAACTTGACATAAGCTGGAGTCATTAAAAAGCATGGAGCCTCAGTTGAAGAAATGCCTCCAAAAGATCCAGATCTAAAGCATTTTTTTTCAATTAGTGATCAATGGGGGAGGACCCATGCTATGGGATAATGCTTTTCTACACTGATTTAATAAAACACTGATTGGCCAGTAGCTAGGCAGGAAGTATAGGTGGGATAAGCGGAGAGGAGAATTCTTGGAAGAGGAAGACTAAGTTAGGAGATGCCAGCCCAACATCTAGGGAGCAGCTCTTAGTGGCACACAGATAAAGCCATGTAACACATGGCGACGTATAGATTAACAGAAATTAGCTGAGTTTAAGTGTAAAAGATAGTCAGTAGTTAGCCTGACTTAATGGTCAGTTTTCATTAATATAAGCCTCTGTGTGTTTATTTGGGTTTGAGCGGCTGTGGACTAGGTGGGTCACACACACACAGAAACTTCCAATTACATACCCAGACCACTGTGGCTGGTGCTATCCTTGGGTTGTTATTCCTGAATTCTATAGGAAAGCAGGCTTTAAAAAAACAGGAGAAGCAAGCCTGTAAGCAGCTTCCCCATCATGGCCTCTGCATCAGCTCCATCCTTCTTATTTGAGTTCCTGTCCTGACTTCCTTTTGTGACGAATAGCATTATGGAAGTATAGGTTTAATGAACCCTTTCCTCTACAACTTGCCTTTTGGTCATGGTGTTTCATCACAGCAATAGAACCCTTTACTACAACATGCGCACTTCATTATAATGTTGAACTGAATTAGTAATGAATAGGTAAACTCAATTATTGATGCTTTTTATGCACTTGATTAGTGATTGTTTCATAGTCATATGATTCTATTATAGAAAGATCAAGTTCCAGTTGACATTGAGTATATTTTATGTTAAAGAAATCTTACTTTTTTGAGTAGCCTGTTGCCATACGTGGGTAATTGTTTTACTGATTGACATGGTGGCACACACCTTTAATCTCAGCACTCTGGAGGCAGAGACAGGTGGATCTCTGAGTTTAAGGCCATCTTGTGCTATGGATATCACTCTGTATAAAGAAAATGCTGTTTGGCCAGTGGCCAGGCAGGAAGTATAGGCAGGACAAGAGAGAAGAAAATTGTGGGAAGTGGAAGGCAGAGAGAGAGATAAGGCCAGCATCTGCCATGACAAGGAAGATGTAAGGTAATGGGCCATGTGGCAAAGTATAGATTTATAGAAATGGGCTAAATATAAGAGTAAGAGCTAGACAATGATAGGCCTGAGCTAATGGCCAAGAAGTTTAAATAATATAAATGTCTGTGTGTTTATTTTACAAATGGGTTTTTGGACTAACAGGGCTTAGTGGCACCTAGAGAGAAGCTCTCCAATTACAAATGGCACCCAAAGTGTTGGTAAGAGTTTCCACCTAAAACCTGAGAAAAGGGATTCTAAAATGGAGCTAAAAACAGCTTCCTAGTTGTCTCTCTCAAGTTAGCAGTAGCCTTCAGTTAGAGCTACTATGGTGGGTTCCTGGCGTGTGCATCTGACCTGCAGTGTGGCAGGAATGAGGAGTCTACAAGCTTCACTTTACTCTGCTTGCGTGTTAGATATAGCCTTTGCTAGTTGATAGAACTGCTTCTGATAGTTGATGGTACACCTGGCTCCAGACCCAGAGCTGGTGGTAAACTGTACCACCGCCACTTTGGGAAGCTGCCACAGCAGTGTTTCAGTCTTACAAAGATGGATATTACACAGACAATCTGGTTCGTCTTGTTTTTGGGATTTTTGATCGTAAAACCTGTTGAGTTAAACAAATATGTAAATTTTAAAGGTATCTTGACTTCAAAATTTGGATATAAGAATATGTTGCTTTGGAAAAAAGTGTCTGCTTTTGTTTCCACAGAAAGCCAGAGGCAGTGGATTTTTTCCAGATTAAGATACATCAGGTTTGATCAGCCAAGACCACCTGAAAGGTCTGATGACACATGACCCAGATGATCCAACATGCAGAATGGTTTCAAGGCAACTGGCTCAGAGGTTTACCCTCACAGACTACTCCATAATCCTAAAATTTTCCTTGTGTCCCCATAAAATACAGCACCCACATCCAACAGGAAGTAGTAAGAAAAACTATGCCCAATTTCCCAAAATTATCAAGCTGGCTTTGGAGATGGAATTGGCTCACTCCTACTCTAAACCCAGACATATTGCTAAAAAAAAAAAAAAAAAAAAAAAAAAAAAAAAAAAAAAAAAAAAAAGGTTCAGAAATTCTTGTGTCCCAAATCAAAAGAGCCCTCTGATGTGGGACAGAGAAAAAACAATATTTTCAGGTTGATTATAAATATGACCTCTTTCTAAAGGAAACAAAAAGGACATATGATATAGATAAATAGGATGAAAGGTTAGATTAATGAACTTACTTTTAAAGAACAACAACTTGTTTAAAATGTCTTACATTGGTATAGATTTTAGTCTATTGATATAAACTTAAAGTTAATTTTGTTATTCTGTATATATATTTCTACTCTCATTTGAGGTATTAAGTTTATGCAACTCATGTAGATTGTAATGGATAATTAAGAAATATAATTAGTCTTCTATGATAGTTAAACTTATAGTCATGTTAAGTTTTCTAGGTATACATAGATGTATTTCAGATAGACAAATAATCTTCAAACACTTCAAAGGTCTACAGAATATGGCATTTAAAATATTTTTAAAATTTAGACTTTCTGGACATTGAGACATATCCTGGCAGCACCGATTTACTTCAGAGAGGAGGATGGGCATTGAAGACACTTCATATGGAGTTTATCTTCACCTTGGCAAAAATAGCCATTTGGGCTAGAAACTATTCTTGCCTGGACTGCTTGATCAACTGGACATGCAGGACCCATAGAAAGGTGACCACTAAACTTTGCTTGACAAAATGGTCCTTCAGGTTCGTGCTTCGCAGAGGAAACTGCCAGACATTCTACAGGACACTGAAAAATTGACCAAGAGTCTCTAACCCTGTGGGCTGAAGACAAAAGGCCCAACTTTACAAAGGAACATTAGATGACTGTCCAGGCTGCCAGCTGTCTCTGTCTACACTACAAGACTCCCAAAAGTTGCTTGCATCCTTCTTCTGGTTCTCAGGCAATATTATGTCCTTCTGAGATTTTTGATGTGGTTGAAGACTTTGATGAGGTTATCATCCTTAATTATGATAAAAGATAAGTTAGATATAAAACCTTAGACTCACAAATATAAGATAGATAGGATATCTTCTTTAATCTGTAACTGTAATTCTTGCTTGATAATTGTTTGTTATATGTAATTTTACTATGTAAAAGTTAAAACCTTCCATTTTTTAAAAAAGAAAAAGAAAAGGGGAAGTGCTGTGGATATCGCTCTGTATAAAGAAAATGCTGTTTGGCCAGTGGCCAGGCAGGAAATATAGGCAGGACAAGAAAGAAGAAAATTGTGGGAAGTGGAAGGCGGAGAGAGAGACAAGGCCAGCATCCGCCATGACAAGGAAGATGTAAGGTAATGTGCCATGTGGCAAAGTATAGATTTATAGAAATGGGCTAAATATAAGAGTAAGAGCTAGACAATGATAGGCCTGAGCTAATGGCCAAGAAGTTTAAATAATATAAGTGTCTGTGTGTTTATTTTACAAATGGGTTGTTGGACTAACAAGGCTTGGTGGCTCCTGGAGAGAAGCTCTCCAACTACAATCTTACCTACAGAACAAGTCCAGGGCAGCCTGCCTGGGATACACAGAGAAAGCATATCTTTAAAAAAAACCAAAGAAAACAAATATAATTTCCCTTAAAACACTCCTCTCTTTTTCCATTAATATCCATGATAGTTGTATTGAAATATTTTCTTAATAAATTGCTCAAGTTTTCAAAAGTGAAAAAAAATGGAATTCCATGGAATTTTTGTATTAATATATTAGTAGTTTTTATCAAGAAATATCACTGGGGAATAGGGGTTTCAAATGCATCTCAGTGGTTTTACATTTTTTCTTCTGAAATGAAAAAGATCCATCCACTAAGCTAGTGAATTTCTGAATATTACAAATCTCCTTCACAGAAGTGCACATTTTATTCAGGCATGGTATTTGCACAGAATTATATATAATAGTAAAATAAGTAGAGCCGGGCAGTGGTGGTGCACACCTTTAATCCCAGCACTTGGGAGGCAAAGGCATATGGATCTCTATGAGTTCAAGGCCAGCCTGGGCTACAGAGTGAGTTCCAGGGAAGGCATAAAGCTACACAGAGAAACCCTGTCTTGAAAAGAGAAAAGTAACTAAATATACAGGTAAATCTTTAATGAGCCAATTATAGCAATGAATATTTCCTTCTTTCTGTTTTAAAAAGATTTTAATCTTTAATTGTTAAACATTATTTTAATTTTTTACTAATACAAACTAGTTAATCTTATAGATAAACAATTCAGTCTTACAGAATACAATGGTGGTAATTAGAGGCTAGGTGAATCAGAGGGCAAGAAGTACAGGAGAGGATGACAATTGGTAGTAAGTTATAGCTATTGCACAGGAGAGTGACTAGAGATAATGGTAATGTACTGCAAATTTCTAAAAGTTAGAAGAAAATCCATTGAATATATTCAAAATAAAGAAATGGTCATATGTGTCTTATCATTAAAAGATCAAATTTCTCAGAAATATGTATAAATTTTTAGTTTATCTGTTAGTATTTTTTATTTAAGTCTTAAAAGAGTAGTGAAAATGGAACAAAGCTCTCAAGTTTAAAGAGAATAAAGGACAGCTGGGCACTTGCTTATAATCCAAGCACTCATTAGCTGAAATTGTGTTTCTGAGGCCATCCTTTTCTACATATCAAATTCCAGGCTGACTGTGACCCTGTATAAAAAAACAATATAGATGACTGAAAGAACTTAATTCACTGCTCTAGAGAATAGAAAATAGAGTATCATGGAAGTGTATCTTAATAGTGTTGAGAGCATTAAACATTAACAATATTTTTGTAGGAAATTTTATATTCTAGTCATTTTGAAAAATATCATACATAGCTTTTAAGCTACATGAACACAGCGGAAATCAAGGGAGAGATTTGATATCTTTGATGATATCTTTGATGGAATATGGGTAGAGTAAGATGAACTGCCTAATATTTTATTCTCATCAATTAACATAGAAGATTTAGCACTGAGTCATAGGAATCAGTAGATATTTCATGAAGTGTTGAAGACATTTTATAGTAAAGTACAACTTCATGATACTTAATCAAATATAACCTAGTCTGCCCCATATAAGAACACAATTTTTAGGACACACAAAGAGAATGTGTGTTTTAAAGAGGCATTTTTTTTTACTCTATTAAAGAGTGTTGTGTTTGCATGTATATACGTGTACCAATGTGTGTAGTACCCATCAATATCAGAAGAGGGTTCTGTGGAACCAGACTTACAAGTATATATGAGCCACTGTGTCCATACTGGGAAGTGAACCTAGGTTCTCTACAAGAACAATTAACCACTGAACCACCTGTCCAGCTCCAACCACTTTGTAGTAAATGTCTGTATATGTTTCTGTCTTGACTAAGAGGGAAAAACTGAAATACTTTACAGACCACACACTCTGGGAAAAGAAGAGACACAACAAAGATTCTACCATGCTGATTAATTTAAATTCTTTGATTATGGGGTATTGTTGGTCGAATACTCCAGTTAATTTGAGTCATCTCTTTATATTCTTAATAGTGAGTTATTCCCCAACTATTTAACAAACTTAACATTCTTTGGACTATTGTGTAAAATGTTTCTTAATAATTTGGCTTGGCTGGTAAGTCTCCATCAACGTCAAACCCAAAAGTCATCAGATAGCATCCGAAATCCTACAACAGAGACTCTTCTTTACTGTTCCATAGCCTTCCTACCTAATTTTCATATAAAGAAATTTATTAAGTGCCTTAACTTATGACTTTGTTTTGCTGTAGAGTATAAAATGTTCATTTAACCACTTCTATATTAAAATATATCATTCAGGGCATCATGAACCTGTGTTTTGAGTCCATAGTCATTCATATCTGATTCTTAATAAATTATGAGTGAGTATTGTGTTTTTCATCAAAACATATGAAGTTCTATTGTTATGTACAATTTTCTTGAAGATGAAACATTCCCTCATCTAGGGAGGAAGGAATCTCAGAAGACTCAGAAAATAAACAAATATCAACTGTTTGGGAAAACTGAATTGTACAAGATTTAAAAGACCCCTCCCAAAATATAAGATAGCCATGAAGAATAGCTGGAAGATGGGACTTTCCAACCCAGGGAGCTTATTGTAAAAGATCTAACTTGTGATGCTTTGTGTAAATTATATAGAAAGATCCAGGGATGCTGCTGCCATGAACTTCAGCAAGACTTATCTGAGACATTTTTGATGTAGCTACCTTGAGTCATTCATGATCCCTCAGCCTTGCAGAAGGTGGTAGAAATGTCCTGGTTAGAGCTGCATACTCAACTCAGGAACTCATGTTCTCAGGATCCTAATCTAAGAATCCATTACCATTCAGAGCAAAGAGAAACTTCTCTGATTGAGTTTACCATGGCCTATGAAAACAAACAGTTTATGATGCAGGTTAGTACCATGACAGTTTAGATAAGCAACAGTAGTTCTCTCTTCCCCACCCAGGATGTATGACATATTTTAAACCATGTTTTCAGGACAATTCACCTTTTTAATTTGGTGTATTGGTTTCTACACCAATCTCAGGATGGTACCATCTAGCCTAGCAGGTTAACATTGTAGTTTGTAGTGTTTGTAGTTAGGCAAGACTGCTGATACATTTTCTTACACAAGCTACCATACAGACCCACACAGCAACTTTCAGGACTGTGAAAGCTAGTGAATAGGGAGGAAGGTTCTAGCTTAGTTCCATCTTGATTTCTTTACATCCCCTTAATAAAGTGTTTAGTAATGAGATTTGTTTTATTTTTTGTTTGTTTTAATTCATAAATGCAGAGATGAAATGACTATGGAGTATTTAACTCCAACTAATACACTTTCAATACAACCCCTTCACTTGAGGCTCAGAGAACATCACAGAAGAGAGGATGGCAAAAATGTAAGAGACAGAGGATCAAGATATTTGCTGTGAGATAGTCTCTTCAGGAAAAAAAGGCAAAGAGAGAGAGAGAGAGAGAGAGAGAGAGAGAGAGAGAGAGAGAATGATGATGATGATGATGTAGGTCAAGCCCAAACACCACGAACCTGCCATAGAGTAGCTCAAGCCCTCAGGCTTTGGCTGGCCTGAGAGAGACAACTAGGATGGTGTTTTTAGCTCAATTTTAGAATCTTTTTTTTTAAAAGCTTTCTCAGGTTTTAGGTGGAAACTCTTGTCCCATGTTTTGGTGCCACAAAGATTTCCTAGTGAGATCTAAGCTTGCTTTACACAGCAGAGCTGCAATAGAGGATTGCTTGACCATACACATGGTTTCTAGGTGAATGGAAGGGTCTATACTTGGCTAAGATAGGGAGAAGTCTTTTGCTCTACCCCTTGGCATTCATATAAACAGCCCTTTAGAAGAGATGGGGGGTGGAATCCAGGCCCTCCCGAGGCTGTCTTGTGTTTCTATCTGTTTCTCTCCCCTCTATCCTTCTATCTATATCTCTTACCCCTCTCTCCTCAGGAGTACAAGAGTAACCTGGAGTAAAATGTGGGAGCCAGTCTCCCAGCTGGCCTCCCACAGGTTCATTGGTTCATAGTTCGATGAGACCACTGATTGTTATTATTTTTTAATCTGTTGGAACTTTGCATGGCTTGAAGACTATGATAGGAAGGAGGTTTCAAGGTCAGATCCAGATCTATTTCTTCAAATTAGGTCTGATATATGGAGTGTTCTCAACATTAGGGCTTTACTTCTAATTCTGGAAGACATCAAGTATAATGACAATATCTATATTGTTTTGGGGGGTTCTCTTGGACTTCCCTGAACAACAACGCAAAGAGAGGGTCCCATGTCTGGCATTGGTGTTTGTCTTGTTAGATAGACTTCCTTGATGGGGAAAGTATTGTCATCTCAATTGATGTAACTTCAAATAAATTTTATGTGTGTGTGTGTGTGTGTGTGTGTATGTGTGTTTGTGTTTGTGTATGTGTAGAAAATACAGAAAGATAATATGTAATATATTAATATAATAATCTATATGAACTTATATATATTTAATATCATATAGCCATAACCTATGGGTTTTTTGAACATCCTTTAGTATCATTTATCTCTCCACTTTTCCTCAGCAGTATTGTTTGTTTGAACTTATTACTGTCTTTAGATATTTTGATAGAGAACTTGAAATCATGTGTTCACACAATAAAGCCTTTTGAGATTTTTAACCAATATTTGCTTAATTATTAATTGATTAATGAGTAATTAATTAACTCAATAATTAACTATAATATTAACTTAAATAATAAGTAAGAAACTATAAATGATACATTTGAAAAAGGGAGCATAGAAGAAACTATGCATGTGTATGGGGGAGAAAGAAGAGAGAAAATAATGTATATTCTATCAAAAACAAAAAATTAATTTAAAATGTATGTTTGAGTATTTGATAAAAATGTTTTTTATTATTATATTTGTGTTTTAATTTTACACATCACCTATGGGTTTCCCTGTCCTCCCCCCTTCCACCCCCACCCCTACCTTCCCTCCAACCCCTCCCCTCCATTCCCATCTCCTCCATTAAACTGGCCAGTCTAGACTGAATACAAGGTCTAGGGTACTCAGGTCTATAGGGTAAGACTATTTAAAATGTATGTAAATAAAAATAAAACTTTTCAATGTTTAAATAATGTATGGCATGATTATGTTCCTCAAGAAAATAGGAGGATTTAATAGGACCATTCCTTTTCAAACCACCGCAACTCTGTAATCATGTTTTAATTGAAGTTTAAAAACCAGTAAAAATACATATTCTTTGAAATGCAAACATATAACATGAACCTTTAGGGCCAGGAGTATAATTTTTCACACACAGAGAAAGTCTGGGATCACAAAACTTTGCACAATAAAACATCTTGGGCATCACATTGGATAAATGCTTTTGCTACAGAAGAGGATATTCTAGTTCTTGCATAAAAATTATTATAAACTTCCTAGCTTAGCCTCCCCTAACTGCCACCTGCTGGGGATGTCTCATAGTCATATATATTTATAATGTTTATTATCTATAGTCATTGTGAGTCAGATATCCCCTCTAATTTTGTGCTTTTCTTTACTTTTTTATTTATTTTATTAAATTTTCTATTCATTTTACATACTAACCATTGATTCCCCTCCCCCTCTCCAGCCTTCCCCTCCCAACTCACCTCCTACCACTATTTCCTCCAAGGCAAGGTCTCCCATGGGGAGTCAGCAGAGCCTGGTAAATTCAGGTGAGGCAGGTCCAAGCCTCTCCTCCCTGTACCAAGGCTGCACAAGGTGTCTCACCATAGGCACTGGGTTCCAAAAAGCCCGCTCATGCACCAGGAATGGATCATGATTCCACTGCTTGGGGGCCCCCTAAACAGCTCAAGCCAAATGATTGTCTCACCTATTCAGAGGGTCTAGTCCAGTACCATGTGGGCTTTACAGCTATTGGTCCACAGTTCATGCATTTCCACTAGTTTGCCTGGCTGTCTCTGTACTTTTTCCAGTCATGATCTCAATATCCCTTGATCATAGAATTCTTCTTCTCTCTCGTTGATTGGACTCCATGAGCTCGGCCTGGAGCCTGACCATGCATCTCTGGGGTCATCTTTGTGGATTCCTGGGAGCTTCCCAAGCACTCTGTTTCTTCCTATTCCCATGATGTCTTCATTTATCAAAGCATTTTTTTCCTTGCTCTCCCACTCTCTCCCTGTTCCAGCTTGAACCTCCCATTCCCCTATGTTCTCATCTCCCATCCCTTGCCCTCCATTAACTTCCTCACACCCAGTTTGCTCATGTGGATCTCATCTATTTCTCCTTTGCTCAGCGATCCATGCATCCCTCCTAGGGTCCTCCTTGACAGCAAGTCCCCAGGATACAATAACTTTTGCAAGTTATGCAGGGTACTCAAGATTAATGTCTAAGACCAATTGTCCTATCAAGATTCTATGATTTCTTGATTTATAAGGAAACATAGAAAGAAACACTGAACACTTCACTGCCCAAAGAAGTTCTTTTGTTTCTCATGAGTGAAAAAGCACATAGTGCCTCAGGAGCCATAGACTATAACCTGAAAAACCTATGACTCATGCCTCTCATGGCAGCTAGGGCAGGCCAACTCCATGACTCCCTTCAGTTACCTATTTCACTGTGTGGATGTAATATATACGAGACAAATCCAATGCAATCAAAGTATCTCTTGATCTAATACTTTAGTCAAAATTGAAAGTATTGTATTTATTTGTACATTTTGTAATTAAAATTATAAAAACTGAGCAGTATTAATATATAAAAAATGAAAAACATACAACAAAGAAAGAAAAAAATACCCCCAACCATTACAGCAATTACATTAAAAATATTGAGAAGCATTTAGGACAGAGTAGAAAGTGGTTTAGAATAAAGTATTGTGAAAGAATAAAAAAAAATTAACATTGGACAGAAGAATGTGCTAGATGTCCTCTTCTTTCATGATTAAAATTCTCTTCAGTTGTTCATAATAGTATTATGTAGCTTCAGCATGATCTGTTTGTGCAGTGTCTCCCACTGCTAGAGTGCAACAGTATGTGTGGAAGCTGGGTTCATCTTCTTCCATCTGGTTAGTATAAATTCTCCCCGTGAGAATGATAGCATACAACATCACACAGCTAAGAAATCAAACAGATAAAGAAGTGAATGATCTCAGATAAATAATATCAAAGTTTTAATATTTATTCTTCTGGGGCTAGTGAATGATTTGAATGTGTTTGGGGAAGAATTCTGTGGAGATGTAACAAAAACAGTCCAGTCTGTGATACATGATTGTAATATGTAATATGCACATATACCAAATTAATTGCAAACTTAGGCACCAAGGTATTAATTTAGGTGTGACAAATGAGAATATGTATCCCCACTGGAAAGACATATTTTCTCTATAAATTGCACTGGGTGTTTAGAAAACAAGTCAGGTACTTATTTAAATGTGATATAACCACCAGCTTATATATAATCAAAACAATATAACTTCAATGAGAAAGGACAACTTCAACAAAACTGAAAAGGTAAACTGATAATATGTTGATATTTCTTTTAGCATTATGAATGGATCATGATTTAATAATACATATTGGACATCTGAAATAATGAATTTTAAAATATTGAACTTAAAGTTTTGTTGTTTGACTATTCCCAGATTTTTCTTGCTGCATAATTTAAATAAGAAGATAATATGGCAACCCTCTGCAGTTTTTAATTCTTAACATTTTTCTATCATTATGATAAAAATATAAAGAAGCATAATGAAAGAGTGTTGTTTTGATTACAATGAAAGAAAATTTTATTGTGTTGGTAATAAAGGAAAATCTTTTATTTTAACAGCTTTCCTAGAAATACTTTCCCTGTATTAAAGACTCTCCTGATAGAAGGGAAACCAGGCAGAAAGTGTTTGTTACACATTACAAGTGTCATGATTGGTGAACAGTTGCTGCTGTGATTGTGATGATTTATGTCTTAATATTGGCTATAAAACTCCCAATCAAAATAATGACAGGATTAGTATGCAATATATGACTACATGTGCTTAATACGGTAAAAGTTTTTTTATTTTTCCATGGGGATAATATAGATGCAAAGGTAAGTAAACATAATTCTATTACTTTCATAAATAAAGAATAAAAGAAAAATGTATACTTTTATGCAATATCTATTTTAATCAAATCTGTAAGCATTAGTAAGACCTTTTGATATTGAGAATTAAATGTTATGTTCTCACATTCTCATTGAATCTTTCCACTTGACTCACATGAAGCAGCCAATTCTCATAAGAAGTTATACCATTACTTTAATTTGGAATCACATATCAGATAAAATATCTGTATCTGTAATACAATGGATCATGTTACATAATGTGGAGTGCAGGAAATACCATGAGCACATAAACAGGAGCTCTGGGACTGTTCAATGGGATACACTGGTATGCTTTTGTCTGGCAAAGGTCTACACAGACTAGAAGGAGTTTACCAGAAACCAGACAACCTGATTGATAGCCGAATTAGGGTTTTGGTTTTTTTTCCTGAGTACTCTTCAATTTTTGACCTCACAGCAATAGGCAAATACATATTTTGTGGTACTTGTTTGTACCTACCTCTGAGTGTTTTCATACTATAAAAACACATTTTAATATGTGCATACAATTTTTCTTTTCTTGGGTTAGTAAATAACTTATACCAATTACTATACAATTGGCATATTTTTCAGCCTTATTTCTTTCATATAATCTGCTTAAGTCATTTATTTAATGAGTAGAAACTCAACAAAATAAACAGACAAAAATAATTAAGAACTGTTTAAAGGAAAAAATGTGAAAAATGACAGAAAGAAAACAATACTAAAATTTCCAAAAATCAAAATGGTTTAAACCAACAACATCTTTAATTAGGAGAATAATTAATTATTTTATGAGACAATACTTCACTTTTAAAACCAGGGTTACCTTGAGCTCATGCCAATATCTTGCCTCCAACTCCTAAGAACATAGATTACAGAAAGACATTATAACAACATGATTCATATGAACTTTTTGAGTCTCATTTTCTCCCTATACAACCAATAGAGGTGGCATAAACAATTTATTTTTACTACATAAAAATGATGAAATTTAATTAAAAAACATTTGACCTATTTCTATGAATGCAACTTAATGGCAATTCTCACAAGAAACATGGTGGCTTCTCTGACAGCTGTACATGCATTGCTACTACATATTAATATTAAGAAGTAAACATTATGTGAAAAATAAAGAGAAATAGCAGAAGGCCTTTAAGCTTGGCTTTCATAGGATCATGAACTAGAACTTAGTATTAAAAATAATAGATTGAGGGAGTGAATACACAGAATTAGGTGGCTATGTAAAGAACAGTCAGGGTTGAAGTCTGGATAAATAGCTCAATGATAAGGGAAGTTGCTGCTAAACTTGGTGGCTTGAATTCAGACCCTTGGTTCCTTCCACATGATTCAAGAAGAAAACCAAATATCAGAACATGTCCTATGTATGACCTCTGATTGTGGGCTGTGGAAAGTGTAAAACACCCTCCTGGACCTACTCACACGCAAACACAGAAAGAGAGAGAGAGAGACAGAGAGAGATAGAGAGAGACAGAGAGAGAGAGAGATGAGAGGGGAAAGACAGAGAAGGAAAGAGTTAAACATAATAAAAGTAAAAAAAAAATATCTAGTTTGAGATGAAATAATCCTGTGTATTCTATAAATTGAAGGACATTTAAGTATTTCAAATATAAGAAGTGAGAAAGTACTTTTAATTCAGATTTTAAAATAATAGGTTTTATATGTTGTTTGTCATTCTGAGTCTGGCATCTCTTATACAGTATGAAATTTTCTGGTTCCATGCATACTGGAAAACTTCATGGTTACATTTTTCTTTACAGGTGAATATAACTTCATAATGTAAACATACCATATTTTCTTTATCCATTATCACCAAGGGATATTTAGTTTTGTTTTTCCATCTCCTGGCTATTATGAATAAAGTGACAATGAACACAACTGATAAAGTATCTGTGGAGTAGGCTGTCACACCTTTGTGTATATGCAATAGCTATGTCATATGAAAAACTTTTTATTGATTGAGATTATAATGTAATTAAAACATTTATTCCTTCCCTTTCCTCCCCTACACCTGTTTTTATCCTATCCTTTAAAATGATGGTTAACATATTGTGATTGCTAAAAGTTGGATTTAATCTAATAAAAACATAAAAATGAATATTTTTGTTTAATACATTTTAATTGTTAATTAAAATATGTACTGACATCATAGATTAACAACATTCAGACACTTACTACTCTACATTAAAAGGAGAAATCCTTTAAAAGAATGCAAGCCTCAGTGGTAAACACATTTAAAGAGAAGCAGTAATCCCATACACAGAAAAAGTAAATGAAAATTCTCATCCAGTCATTGGCAAATGAAATTAAACCTTTAGTCCTGTTTAGCTTAGACTGCATGTGAGATTGAAAATTCATGTGTTAAAGTTTTGGTGTGCAGAATTCATACACATCTAACATAAGAGGAAATTTGACATCAGATTTGATGTACAAAGCATTTCTCTGCAATGTTGGAGACTGTTTAGTAATTTCTTCCTGAAGTCGCAATTTAAGCCCTGTGAAAAGATATTTAACTTCCTGGTTGTTGAAACAACTCAGTTGAAGTTGATTTTCCTTTCCTTTGGTGACCTCTTCTTCTTCAGATTCTGTACATTTCATGGTAGTTTCAAATTCAACACCAAAAATCTGATCAATTAAGCTTTTCTTTTTAGAAGGTGTCACTGCTGATGCAGAAGAATCTGTCTCTTTAACAGAATCATCCTCTATGGCTTCTAGTTTCTGCTGCAGTACTTGCATCATTTATATCCAGCACTTGTTAGCATCCTGTTGAAGATACTGTCCTTGTTCACCCTTCTCCGCAAACTGTGGGAAAGCCATGTGCAAGAATTGCAGGAGAATAATAGGTGGTATACTAGAAGAAGTTTTATCCATGGAATCAAACAAATCTCTAAGGGCTGCAGTAATATACTGTGCTGAAGTCATTTCCCCTGAAGCTCTCAAGGCACCTGCATACCTTTTAATGGCATCTTTGTGTTCAGGCACAGAACGAATACACTGAACTGTAGCATTCATGTAACAAATGTTACCAAGGTTTGTCAATCCACATGGTAACTCCATAGCAGTTGCTAACTGTTCTTCTGTCGTGTCTTAGCTGAGGGTTCTTCTGGAAGAGCGTCTGCTGACCCCATCATTAGTACAGTCATTCCACTTTTCATTTTGATGTTTCCCCAGTCATCATCCTTCAGTGTCCCTCCTTTCACCATAACTTTTTGTCTGGCTGGCTGGACCCCAGTCAGTGCAAAAAGCTGGGCCTTGAACACCATTGGAGGTTCATCAGTATTCAATTCTACACTTCCAAATTTCTCCTTTCCCCATTTTACTGTAACAGAGTACAGAGCCATGGTCTCTTTTCGGTCAAAATTCAAGGATCTAGAAGATAAAAAAGTGACCCAGCAACCAAATGCAAATGACAAGAAGAATGGTCCCCCAAAAGAGGTTAAGTATGAACCCTTTTCGTTTGCTGATGATATTGGCTCCAATAATGGTGGATACTATGACTTACAAGCTGTTCTAACTCACCAGGGAAGATCTAGTTCTTCAGGTCATTATGTATCATGGGTGAAAAGGAAACAAGATGAATGGATCAAGTTTGATGATGATAAGGTCAGCATTGTAACACCAGAAGATATCCTGCGGCTGTCTGGTGGTGGAGACTGGCACATTGCTTGTGTTCTACTTTATGGGCCTTGAAGAGTTGAAATAATGGAAGAAGAAAGTGAACAGTAATCTTCAATTTAGCTATTTATGCCTACGTGTGAAATGAAGAGGAAAATTTTTGTTTATCATTTCTATAGTCTTGAGCTCTGAAGGGAACAAAGAAGAACAGAACCAGGCCACTTGTACATCATCAACCTTAGGACTACAGAAAATTACTTTTGGGTGCTACCCTGTATAAAGGTAGCTGGAAGACATTCTTTAAAAGCTTATTTCTTGCATTAATTCTTACAAATTCTTAGCTGAATTAAGTCCATTTTTCCCCCTTGCCCTTCCAGCTCAAGATTTAGCAATGATGTTTATTGCACACCTACTTGTTGTTCTTGCATGGTTAGTATCACTGTTCAGTAGCTGCCCATCCTTTGCCTTTTCTAACCAATATTTTTCTAGGAAGGTAGAAAAGGAAGTGTTGCTCTCTCATCATGTAACTCAGTTTTGCTGTCCATAATCCATCAACTGGGTGCAATCAAGTATTTGTCCAGACTGACTGTTGCTGGCCTTTCATGACTTTACAATAAATTGTGATCAATAAGAATAAAAAAAAAAAGAAAATTCATGTGTTAAAAAAGGAATAATAGCCAGGCAGTGGTGGTGCATGCCTTTAATCCCAGCACTCAGGAGGCAGGGAGGCAAAGCCATGTGGATCTCTGTGAGTTCGAAGCCAGCCTGGGCTACCAAGTAAGTTCCAGGAAAGGCGCAAAGCTACCCAGGGAAAACCTGTCTCTAAAAACCAAAAAAAAAAAAAAAAAAAGGAATAATAATAAAGCCTCATAGATATCAATGTTATTTTTGAAATTCAAAGATAAATAACTTTTGAAAGATTTAATGCTTCATAAAGTCAAGAACTAGCTTAAACAAATACCGAAGCTATGGAAAGGAATATCCCCAGGGAGGCTAGAGAAACGGCATTGTAGTGGGATGTCAAGATCACATATGTGTGCATTATCCTTCTGGTCTGGCAATTAAATAAAAGCATACAGATCTATGGATTTCATTGAGGAAATTAGAATATATATATATATATCTACCATGACTAATACATTTAGAAGACTTTATTCATAAACTGGTTTTGTTTTTACTAATGTGAATTCACTGCTTCTAGTTTCAGATCACATCAGAATACAGAAATACAAAGTGCAAGATTCAGAAAGAAATGTAGAAGTTATAAAGACGAAAACACACACCTCATCCTATTTGAAAAAAAAAAGAAAAGAAAATGCAATTCAAACATGTGAACCTACAGAGAGGAAACAAATTGAAAATCATAGAAACTAATCTTACTCTACCAATGGAATTTGTTCTCTTGGGATTTTCTGATATTCCCAAATTGCACTGGTTTCTCTTTGGAATCTTCCTATTCATCTACATAATTATCCTCTTGGGGAATGGCATCATCATTCTAATCACTAGGGTTGAGCCCACTCTGCAAACCCCCATGTATTTTTTCATCAGCCATTTTTCTTTCTTAGAAATTTGTTACGTTTCTGTCACCCTTCCTAGAATGCTTGTGGATCTTTTCACAATGAAAGGAAGTATTTCTTTTTTTGCCTGTGCTACACAAATGTGCCTATTCCTTATACTGGGGGCCACAGAGTGCTTCCTCCTGGCTGTGATGGCCTATGACCGTTATGTGGCCATCTGCTACCCTCTGCACTATCCTGTTGTCATGAATCACAAGGTGTGTACCCAGCTAGTGGTTGGTTCCTGGGTCATTGGAATTCCCATTCAGGTGGGGCAGACATATCAGATTTTGTCTCTTCCCTTCTGTGAATCTAATCAAATCAATCACTTCTTCTGTGACATACCTCCACTGCTCAAATTGGCATGTGGTAACATCTTTGTGAATGAGATTGTAGTCTTTATATTTGCTGTATTGATTGTTACTGTTCCCTTCATGTTCATTCTTGCATCTTACAGCAGGATCATCTCAACCATCCTGAAATTGCCATCAAACACAGGAAGGACCAAAGCCTTTTCCACCTGCTCTTCCCACCTCATAGTTGTGTTTTTATTCTATGGATCAGCTAGTATCACCTATTTAAAACCTAAGTCGAATAAGTATGAGGGAACAGACAAACTTCTTTCTCTGTTTTACACCATTTTGACTCCAATGTTTAATCCCCTAATATATAGCCTGAGGAACAAAGATGTCACAGGGGCACTGAGAAAATTATTTACCAGATTGGTAGCAGTGTGAGACTATTCAAATCAGATAAATTTGTAGCATGAATCTTAAAATGTCTTATTAATAAAATCAAACCTGAGGCCAGTTATTGGGTTGAATGCTGGAAGATCAGAGAGACAGAACAAGCCACAGCTACCTCTCCTCGCCAGTTCCTCAGCTGGTCTTGTTTCTTCAGACTGCAAGCTTCTGTGTTCTCATCCCAATGGCTCTCAGCTGAACTGCTGCTTGAACGCCTGAATGCTTCACCAGCCAAATGCTTCTAGTTTCTGGTCTTCATGCCTTACATAATCTTTCTCTTTCTGCCCCACTCTCTGGGATTAAAGGCGTGTGTGTCACCATGCTTGGCTGTTTCCAATGTGGCCTTGAACTCAGAGAACCTCCAGGCTCTGCCTCCCAAGTGCTGGGATTAAAGGCGTGCACCACCACAGCCTAGCTTCTGCTATGGCTTGCTCTGACTCATTTTCTAGCCACCATTTTTGGCTCTGTATTGAGTGGCTCTCTGTTCTCTGACCCCAGATAAATTTATTAGGGTGCACAATACTTTGAGGAACACAATAGCATCACATTTCCCCTTTTTTGTCTAAATTTAAAAAAGATTATGACTAATACAAGAAAAACTATCCAATAAGTATATACAATATATACAGACAAGAATTACATTAACAATGTCTAGTCCATTAACATTTGACAAATTCAGGCCAAAAGCTCCGTTATATATAACAATGTCCAGTCCAGTAACATTTGATAAACTCAGACCAAAAATTTTCATTACTTATCCTATGTAAAACAAGTAGTTCCTTTTTAAAAGCAGATTCAAAAATTGATCTTTTTTTCTTATCATATTCATATTCTCTCTTTTTTCTTTTCATAAAAGTTTCAATAATCTACCTTTTGTCATTTTTATATCTTTCCCTTTTGCTTTTTAGTGTAGATTCAATGATCTACCCATTTATTCTATTATTTCTTTATCTTTTTTCTCAGGATAGATTCAGTGATCTACCTCATATCTATATTCTCCTTTTTCTTTTTTAAACAAAAACTCTATTTTTGGGTTAATTGTCAAGTCCTGTATCATTTGTCCAGCCGCTGCATAATGAGAAAGTGCAGGGCTTGTTTCAAGTCCTTGTTCAAATAGTCTGTCAGGCTGGATCATCTCAGCTAGCCATCTCAAAATTGTCCTGAGTAGTTTGTAATCCAAAGTCAATATTTTGCTGGTGTTAATCAGCTTAATGGCTTTATCATAGTCCATGTGGAATCATCGTTGTGGGATCGTGCCATCCTTTTTAAGATTCCAAAGTTGCTGCTAGGCGTGGTCATGTTTCCCAGTATATTTTTTTTCCTCCTCTGTGGTTTGGAGCAATCACAGTCTGATAAATGTCTGTCTCTTGGAACCATCAACTTTCTTCCCTAGAAAAGAAAATCTTCACAGCAATTTCTCCCCACCATTTGTCTTGCCAAACTTTTCCTAACTGACCTTTGCAGATGCCTTCTTGTAACACGATCATCTGGGCAATTCTCTGAACAAGCAGTAGTAAACACTTTGTCACAGCAGTCACCAACACGATGAGAAAGAGCCAGCAACTCAGAACTGCAGCTGCTGTCTCCATACTTCCACTGCCAATGCTTGTGGCTGGGTCCTAGGCCAAAACTTCTCCTTAGCAAGCCTCCTAGGCTAGCCTCAAACTCAGGATCTTCCTGCCTCTCCCTCCTTCAGTAAATCCTACACTTGTGCGGCACCACAACCGGCGAAGTGTAGCTCAGGCCTGAGCTGCGGTCCACAAGGCCACAGGCAAGCAGCTTTTTTATGAATCTGTACCACAAACATTGGGTGACAGATGTAGCATGATTCTTAAAAGTTTGCATTAATAAAATCAAACCTGAGGCCAGTTATTGGGGTGAATGCTGGAAGATCAGAGAGACAGAACAAGCCACAGCTACCTCACCTTGCTAGTTCCTCAGGTGACCCTGTTTCCTCAGACTGGAAGCTTCTGAGTCCTGATCTGCATGAATCTCAGTTTTGTATATTTAATTAGAATATAATTTCCTCTTATAAATAAATAAATTGTAACTATGGTTTCCTCTCAATGGACTTGATGTTTCATACTTAATCTGAAAGCTCATTAAAAATGTTCTGCTTTTAAACATCAGTTTTTTTTTCCCTTGCTTCCTGTGGGTGATTGTGCTTTACCTACTGTAAAATTCCCCCAGTAAAACCCATGTCCTTGTATTCTTCTGACTCTTCTGCATGCTGTGGGGACCCTTTCCCTTCTACTGGGTTGCCTCATCCAGTCTTTACAAAGGGTATGTGCCTAGTATTATTGTAACTTGTAATTCTGTGTTCAGTTTATACTCTGGGAGACCTGATCTTTTATAAGGGACAAGGAGGAGGAGTGAATCTAGGGGAGATGAGAGCTGGGAGAGAGAGTGGGTGGACTGGAGGGAGGGAAAACTGTGATCAGATGTAAAATATGAGAAAAGAATAAAAACAAAACTATTTTTCTTTGCAATGCAATGTTAGAAAACATGAACAAAATTTAAGCATTAGGACTTAATTTTTCTAAAAATGAAAACATTTATATGAGGGGAAAATCCCCACCCTAGGCTTCCAGGAGATAAGAATTTATATAGAAAGAAGCCACTATTTACATAAACATAGGGATAATATATGTAATCAGGTTTGTAACATGCTACCTTAAGTGGTGTAAAATGATTTCTTCCCATATTTCATAATAGTTCTGTGATGTATACACTATTATTAGCTCTTAAATTTTGGGTAAGTATGATTGAACATACAGAAAAAAAATTCAGAATTTTGTAAATCTTTTTTTAAAACAAATTAAATATGTGTGTATAGATATAGATATTTTTATTAAAAAATATTTTCTTTCCTTTTATATCCCAACCCCTGTTCCCTCTTCCTCCTTTTCTTCTGATCCCTCCACCCCCTCTTCCCACCCATATCCTCTCCTCATAAATAGTTAGGCCTCCCTTGGGTAGTCAACACAGGCTCTTATAGCATGTTGGGGCTAGACCTCCCTCCTGCATCAAGGCTGAGTAAAGCATTGCACCACAGGGAATGGGGTCTAAACGCCCATTTGTGTCTTTTGTGTACCTGAGGTAAGCCCTGGTCCCATTGCCAGGAGACCAACAAATACATCAAGCCACACAAATTTCACCCATATTCAGAGGGCTCCCCAGCTGTCAGTCCAGAGTTCATGAGCTCCCATTAGTTTTGGTCAGCTACGTGTGTGTGTGTGTGTGTGTGTGTGTGTGTGTGTGTGTGTGTGTTTTCCATCATGATTCATAGAAGCATTGTTTGTAATAGCCAGAATCTGGGAACAATCTTCATGTCCTTCAATATAAGATTTAAATAAAGAAAATGGGGTACATTTATACAATGGGTTATTATGCAGCAGTAAAAAAACAATGTCAACATGCAATTTGTAGAAAATGGATAGAACTAGAAAAAATCATTGAGTGAGGTAACCCAGACCCAGAAAGACAAACACAGTATGTACTCACTCATAAGTGAATGTTAGAAGCAAAGCAAAGGATAACCAGGCTACAATCAATAACCCCAGAGAGGCCAGAACCTATATTCAGTGACTGATAGAAGCAGATGCAGAGACCCTCAGCCAAGCACTTGGCCAAGATCCTGGAGTTCAGTTGAAGAGGAGGAAGGATTATAAAAGCAAAGTGGGGAGGGTCAGAATCATGATGGCAAAGTAAATTTTTTTTTTTTTAAAGTTGGAGGGATGTCTTAGACATTCCGCATCTGTTTTCAACTTCTGGTTCTTTCCAGTCTAACCAGAAACAATGTGGCAAGTGTCAAGGTGCAACTTTACTGAGAACCATTAGGAAAAAATACAGTAAGGAAACCACATTAGGATACAAGGAAATTAGACAAGAAAGGGCATGCTTCTACCAAGGAGATAGGAAAAGGCAGAACTGGCCATATTCTCATAAATGAAATTTTAATTAATATTTTGGCATGCTACACATTAGGTACTAAGGAAAAAATTGTGAAGAAGCTTTTGTAATTAATGATTTTCCTTGTTTATCATGAATCATGGGATACCAGAAGAGATCATCAAAAAATATATCCATTTACTTCCTTATTAACAAACAGATGATTTAAGAAAAACATGACACTGTGGTACAAAATAGGGAACTTCAAACTCATTTTGAATTACAGAAAAGCTTCAAGGAAGTTCTTGAGATAGATTTTTAAAAAGTAGAAAATAGGTGGATATAAAAAGAAGGTTATACATAAAGAGAATTAATACAAAACATGTAATTTAATTTGTTTATTTTCAAACAAAAATAAGAAAATATTATATTTTTTCAATATACCTAAACAGAAATGAATAATCTTTTATAACAGTGTTGAAACGTTAATTACATTTGTTAAATTATATTTATTTCTTGAGTTTATCTTGACAAGAGGTCAATTCATTTTTATTGTTACAAATCTCATGAGAAATGAACCAAAGTACTGTTACATATTTACTTAGACATGCTTAGCAGTGTATTCATGAATCTATTTAAGCCAACAAAAGCATAAATGGATTTGGGAAAAGAGAATAAATAAACCATACAGAATTTATCATATCTGCATATAAAGAACACAATAAAACAGAAAAATCAAATATTACAGCATAAATAGAATTTCCCAGCATGGGGATTTCTGATGCCCCCTCATATCTACTGGGTACTTGAGATAATTTTGCTCTTGTTTTTGACTATTCTTAAGTGGAACAGCATAAGAATTCTAGTGGGTTTTTTTTTTTTTAAGACCTTACTCTTAAAGAAGCCCTATGCATTCAACTTTTCTTTTGTGGACATCTGTTATATAACAGCCATCACGCCAAAAATGCTTCTAGGATTCATACCTCAAAAGGAGACATCTCTTTTCTGAACTGTGAGGCAAAAGTGTGCTTTGTCTTCATATATTCAGACACTAGCTGCCTCCTTCTGACTGTGATGCCTATGAAAATTATGTGGCCATTTGCAAGCCTCTGATTTATGTCCTAGGCATGAACCACAGAGTCTATGTTCAGATGGTGTTTGCATGCTAGATCAGGTTCATTCCTATTGTTCCCGGACAATCTTACCAGATTTTTTTATCTTGGCCCTTTTGAGGATCTAGCAGAGTCAATGGCATTTTCCTTGACATTTCCTCACTATTCAAGCTTGATTATTGGCCAATACATTTGTTAATAATTAAGTAATTCTTGTTGTTTTAGTGGTACTTACTTTTTCCTATGGTAAATTTATCTGCAACATTCTGAAGTTTTCATTGCCTGGAGATAGAGCTAAAGCCTTGTCCACCTGTTCATCTCATCTGATAGTTGCAGCTTTATTATATGGAACACCTGTTATCACTTACTATCTGTAGACCCTGAGAGGTTAGGTGCAGGGGAAGGGACAAGGAGAGACACATGGATCTCCCTGGGAGGGGAAAATGGAATAGATTTTATTAGCAGGTGGGAACATGACTGGGGCAATCGGGTGGGAAGGAGGGGGGAAGAAAGGTTAGGAGGAAAATGTGGGGAGAGACAGCTGGAATTGAGGGATATTTGGGGGGATGTTATGGAAAGCTAGTAGAGTGTAAACTTACTAAGACATATGAAGGTAATTCTAATGAGGTCTCCTAATAATGGAGGATACAGAGTCTCAACTGGCCAAATCTGGCTATCAATCAAAGGTACATTACTGGGACTGGGTTGCATTCAGTTGTGTTGTAGGCCAAGGGTGTCCCATGGAAATTCACAAACAACTGTTGCTAATAAAAAGGGTTGCTCTCTGCAAACTGACAGAATGACCCATTGCTGAAAACAACACCCACACAATTCATTGAAAATAGAAAAGTCAAGCTTGTGCCTATAAAGAGTCTTATACCCTATGTTCTAGTTTCTTGGTGAAGGTATTCTGGAAGCTACCAAAGAAATGTGAAGACCATCTTGACAGCAAAACTTTTGACCTACAAATTCACCTGTTTGCAAAATATGCTAGGGAAATGGTGGCACACAACTTGGGGAAGTAGCCAACCAATGTCTGATTTGATACAAGGTTCCATGAGAGGGAACCCATTCCCAATACTGCTTGGATAACCAACAACCAGAGAGCAGACAGACCAGAGACCTTGAATAAAACCCAAACTACTGGTCTAAACAAAAATTACCAATGAAATGACTCCTAATTATATTCTGTTAAACTCATAGATCAGTCTCTAATTCAGTTATCATGAGAGAAACATCCTCTTGCAGGAGATGAGAACAGATGCAGAGACCCACAGCCAAATATTATCTTGAGAGAACCTAAATGGGATATCTCCATCAATTACCTCTACTTAGAGCACAGGAAACCCCACAAAAATAAATGAAACAGGAAGATTGTAATAGCCATATGGTATGGAGAACACAAGAGTATAAGACCATATGAATCAACTAATCAGACTAAAGGAGACTTCACTGGGTTGTCTGTGTATATATTATAGGTTTCAGCTTAGTATTTTTATGGGACTCCTTACTGTGAGAACGAGTGAGTCTCTGACTCTAATTCCTGTTCTAGGGACTCTTTTCCTATGATTGTCTTGCTGTGTCCAACTTTAATATGATAGTTTTTCTTTGTCATTACTATAATTTAATTTGTCAAATTGGATTGTTATCACTTAGAAGCTTCTTTTTTAACAAGAGACTGAAGGAAGGGAATCTGGAGGGAAGGGGAGGTGGGGGGCACCTAGGAGAAGCTGAATAAGGCAAAACTATGATCAGTCTATATTGTGTGCTCAATCTATTTTCAGCAAAGAAAAACAAATACTATTTAAATGGTTTATCTGGTCTTGATTTAAATTTGGTATGTGGTACCTATCCAGAAAATTATCCATTTCTTTTAGATTTTCCAGTTTTATGGAGTAGAGGTTTATGAAGTTTGACCTGATGATTCTCTGGATTTTCTCATTGCTTGTTGTTATGTCTCCCTTTTCATTTCTGATTTTGTTAATTTGGATGCTCTCTCCCTGTCTTTTGGTTAGTTTGGATAAGGGCTTGTCTATGTTACTGATCTTCTCAAAGAACCAACAGTTTCATTAATCCTTTGTATTATTCTCTTTATTTCTATTTTATTGATTTTACCTCTCAATTTGATAATGTCCTGGCATCTGTTCCTCCTGGGAGACTTTGCTTCTTCCTGTTCAAGGGTTTTCAGATGTGCTGTCAAGTCACTAGCGTGAGATTTCTCCAACTTCTTTATGTGGGCATTTAGTACTATGAGTTTCCCTGTTAGCACTATTTTCATAGTGTCCCATAAGTTTGAGTATGTGGTGTATTAATTTTCATAGATCTCTAGGAAGTCCTTAATTTCTTTCTTTATTTCTTCCATAACACATTGGTGATTCAGTTGAGCATTATTCAGTTTCCATGGTTTCCATGAGATTGTAGGTTTTCTGTGGTTTTTGTTGTTGTTATTGTTGTTAACATCTAACTTTAAACCATAGTGGTCTGAGAGAACACAGGAGGTTATTTGAATTATTTTGTATCTGTTGAGATTTGCTTTGTGGCCAAGTATGTGGTCAAATTTAGAGAAGGTTCCATGGGGTGCTGAGAAGAAATTACATTATTTTTTGTTCAGGTGGAATGTTCTGTAGAAATCAATTAACTTCATTTGAGACATAACATAGGTTAAGTCCATTATTTTTCTGTTAAGTTCCAATTTGGAAAATCTCTCCAGAGGTGAAAGTGGGGTATTGAAGTCTCCAACGATTAATGTGTGGAGTTTTATATGTGATTTAAACTTTAGTAATGTTTATTTTACATATGTGGGTGCCCTTGTGTTTGGGGCAAAAATGTACAGAATTGAAACATCCTTTTAGTGGATCTTTCCTGCGATGAGTATGTAATGTCCTTCATCATCTCTTTTGATTGATTTTAGTTGGCAGTCTATTGTGCTGGATATTAGGATGGCTACACGAGAAAGCTTGTTAAGAACATTTGATTGGAAAGTCTTTTCCACACCTCTTGGAATATTGCTATGGACACTAGGCATGGAAGTTGGCCACACCAGCTGTGGTGGCACAGACGAAAGGCAGGATCGGCCCTCAAGCTACCCAACCCGCCATGAGAGAGCTGCGCATTGCACCCACAGGGTCCCAGACCTCTCTGGATTCTCAGGATTCGAAGATGCCGGTAGCCAGAGTCCTGCTAAGACACACCACCAAGATGTCTCTAAATGAACGCTTTGCTCAACTGTGGAAGAACACACAGCCACAGCGGGTGCCAGGGAACGTCGGTGCCTCCATGAGGCTTCAGCAGCAGCTCGCCAGTGCCAGAAACAGAAGACTGGCCCAGCAGATGGAGCAAAGCCCCTCTGTCCAGGCAGCGTTAAGTCCCGGGCAGAGCTTTGAGGGGTGCCTGGGTGAGAGGAGCGTCCAGGTCCAATGTGCCCTTGCCAGGGGAGCGAATGGAGCAAGAGGCGCAGGGAGAGTCCAGAGAGACCTGCCCCCAGGTGGAGGAGCAAGTGGGGGACCTGGCGCCAGAACCCTGGCCGGGGGCGGGGTGGCACCCCCAGGTTGAGCTGGGTTTGGTCGCAGAAGAGGGGCTTTTGGAGCCCAAGGCTGTGGCCGAGGGAGAGGTGCCCTCACTCGGCCTGCACTGACCAAGGAGCAGCTGGATGCACAACTGGACACATACATGGCTAAGGCGAGAGCGCCCCTGGATGCTAAGTTGGAGGCCTACATAAATAAATAAAAAAAAAATTGAAAAGCCAGAGTTTATTCCAATTCTGCTATTTTGTTATGACCCAATTCTTTATCAGCACTAAACTTGACTACATATTAATGTACAAGCCTTTTCAAATTATAATGTTTGTGAACTTGAGCTCAGCCATTAAAAAATAGTCACTTACTGTGTATTTCAACAAAAATAGTAGCCTTCTGTCCACTTTTTTTTTCTCAATGTAGTATTTTATATTGCTTTAATATATCTTTTTCCCTACTTTTTATTTATTATATTTGTGTTTTAATTTTACACATCAGCCATGGGTTCTCCTGTCCTCCCCACTCCCGCCCCCGCCCCCACCTTCTTCCCAGCCCCTCCCCTCCATTCCCATCTCCTCCAGGGCCAAGACTCCCCTGAGGATTCATTTAAACCTGGTGGATTCAGTACAGGCAGGTCCAGTCCCCTCCTTCCAGGCTGAGCTAAGTGTCCCTTTGTAAGCCCAAGTTTCCAAATAGCCAGCTCATGCACTAAAGACAGGTCCCAGTCCCACAGCCTGGGTGCTTCTCAAACAGTTCAAGCTATTCAATTTTCTCACTTATCTAGAGGGCCTACTCTAGCTGGGGGCTCCACAGCCTTTGGTTCATAATTCTTGTGCTTCCATTCTTTTGGCTATTTGTCATGGTGCTTTTCCAATCTTGGTCTCAACAATTCACACTCTTACAGTCCCTCCTCTTTCTCGACAATTGAACTCCTGGATCTCCACCTGGGGCCTGGCCGAGCATCTCTGCATCCACTTCCTTCAGTTATTGGATGAGAGTTCAAGCATGACTGTTAGGGTGTTTGGCCATCTGATCACCAGACTAAGTCAGATCAGGCTTTCTCTCGACCATTGTCAGCAGTCTACAGAGGATGAATCATTGTGGATTTCTGGGGACCTCTCCATCACTCTGCCTATTCCTGTTCTCATGTGGTCTTCATTTATCATGGTCTGTTATTCCTTGTTCTCCCTTTCTGTTCCTGATCCAGCTGGGATCTCCTGCTCCACTAAGCTTTCGTTCCCTCAAACCTTGCCCTTCATTACTCCCACTGTCATCCAGGTTGTTCATGTACATCTCATCCATTTCTCTGTCATTGGAGATCCCTGTGTCTTTCCTAGGGTCCCGTTTTCTAGGTAGCCTCCCTGGAGTTGTCCAATAAATGATGAAAGTGGATGCAGAGATCCTTAGCCAGGCCCCAGGTAGAGCTCCAGGAGTCCAATTGTCGAGAAAGAAGAGGGACTATAAGAATGTGAATTGTTGAGATTGAGATTGGAAAAGCACAGGGACTAATAGCCAAAAGAATGGAAGCACATGAATTATGAACCAAAGGCTGTGGAGCCCCCAGCTTGAGCAGGTCCTTTGGATAAGTGAGAAAATTGAATAGCTTGAACTGTTTGAGAAGCACCCAGGCAGTGGGACCCGGACCTGTCCTTAGTGCATGAGCTGGCTGTTTGGGAACTTGGGCTTACACAGCAGACACTTTGCTCAGCCTGGAAGGAGGGCACTGGACCTGGCTGTACTGAATCCACCTAGTTTAAATGTATCCCCAGGGGAGTCTTGGCCCTGGAGGAGATGGGAATGGAGGGGAGGGGCTGAGGGGAAGTTGGGGACAGGGGCGGGAGGACAAGGGAATCCATGGCTGATGTGTAAAATTAAAACACAAATATAATAAGTTAAAAAAGGAAAAAAAATCCGTGCTGGTTGTTATACTTATAATTTGTTTTTTGTTTGTTTATTTATTTCAAGACAGAGTTTCTCTGTGTAGTTTTGGTGCCTGTCCTGGATCTCAAAATGTGAACCAGGCTGGGCTCAACTCACAGAGATCCACCTTGCTCTGCCTCTGGAGGGCTGGGATTAAAGGCGTGCACCACCACTACCCAGCATACTTATAATTTCTTAAAAGTTGATTTATCAGTAAAATTCCAATGCTGAAAAGGGCTTCTACTACTCTAAATATGGCAAAGAGCCCAGTGTGTATGGCAGTACACAAGGATCACTGTCCTTTAGGACAAAGTGGCCTGGCTTTATGAGTCAGGAGAAAGAACGGGAAAACAAAGCCATGCCAGTGTAAGATCCTCAACTGCCAGAGCTGTAAATAGTGCACCTCTTTCTCTAAAGGAAAACTAAGCAACTGGTATTAACTGATATTTCACTTTGAGAGAAACTACCCAAGAAGGATGAGTCATCTACACCAGCAAGAGTGACACCAAAGATGGATCCATTCAGAAAGCATGGCTCTGAAATAGAACAGGAATAATTACCATCTGAGTGTATACCAGAAATTAAATCCACACATGAGCCAAGGTGATCCCAAGGGGCACTGCATATATTTCTATTTCAGGAGTACTGAATATCCAGCTCTTACCTTTTGCTGGTAGAGTGATTTCCTTGGTAGGCTTTGACAGGCTAAAAGCCACCTCTATTTTCAAAAGCAATTTGATGGAGCTCAGTCAAGGTAATGTATAATTATGCTGCTAGCGTGTATTATTTAGGATATTTCTCAACTTGAAAATCAAGTCAATCAAGCAAAAATCATGAAATTCTGGGAATGTCATCTAAATATAAGCTAATTACTTATTACAACTACTGAATCTATTCACTTTCTTAACTATTAAATGAAATAATACGTATTTCAAATAATATTAATGACAATAATAGTGCTATTAATGTATTTGAAATTATCTTAAAACTAGTACTAATAAATGTGAGAAAATATGGAGATATTTGTCCGTTGAAATTTATTTACTGGTATACTAATTCAAAGTAGAAACTAATGTACTCAATGATGTATACATGAAGTAGTTTCTAAAAAAAAAAGGAAAATATGGATGAAATTCTCAGAATTTCAGAGAAAACCATAGAGAAAAATTTCACATGAAGAATAGTAGAAAAGCATAGCCTGATTAAGAACTTATATTTGTTATCTTCAAGCTAATTTTATAACATATATCAGGTTTGTTTTTCATATGCATGTCAACTGAACCTAACTACTCCTTTGACCAGGAAAGTGCTATAACTCTGAGCTGAATATCTGCCTGAATTAGTATTTTTCATACAATGAATCAGAGCTGTTAGTTAAAACGTTTACTGAGAAGATTGCTGAGATTAAGGTTTTCATACCTGGCATACTTGAGAGGAAAAGGATAAAGAAAGATTCATAATAACCCGTCTTTTCATCAGAAAATATTAGCTTCAAAATATTAACTCTAATTAAAATATTAAAATGAAGACAAATCATTTTGAGTGAGTGGTGACAACTTTCAAGGCAAAAAGCTTTGTTAAGAAAATGATGGAATATAAATAAAAATATTATAAACTGGGACAAAATGTTAAAAATTAAGGTAACATAATTATCTCTCAGTGGTAAAATGATGTTTGTCCATAATATACAGTAGTAAATTATGTGCATATCATAATACATACATCAATAAGATACATCAGCAACATATTCAGTTTTGATATGTCAACTGTCAGAATTAGAGTAAGGTGAATGGGGATTTAATGTATCATATGGCATGTATGCTTATGAATCAGTTATGACATTAATGCAGTTCAAATTACAATGGAATTAACTATTTCAGTTTTGCCATCTCTGCAGATGAAGATCAATTTAAAACAGAAAAATCAAATGTCTCTACACTGATAGAATTTATTCTTCTGGGGTTTTCTGATGTTCCTAGTCTGCAGTGGATGTTGTTTCTAATATTTTTGTTCATGTATCTGATTATTCTGATGTGCAACAGCATTATAATACTATTAGCCAAAACTGACTCTGCTCTCCAGACCCCTATGTATTTTTTCCTTAGTAACTTTTCCTTTTTGGAAGTATGTTACGTAACAGCTACTATCCCAAGAATGCTTATGGATCTTTACACCCTAAAAGGAAATATTTCTGTGCTTGCCTGTGCAACACAAATGTATTTTGTCCTTATGTTAGGAGGCACAGAGTGCCTCTTGCTGGCAGTGATGGCCTGTGACCGCTATGTGGCCATATGCAAACCTCTTCAATATTCTTTACTCATGAAGGATAAAGTGTGTTTGCAGCTGATAGTTGCCTCCTGGATCATTGGGATTCCAGTAGAAATTGGGCAGACCTACCAGATATTCTCTTTGCACTTTTGTGGTTCTAACAAAATCGATCACTTCTTCTGTGACATTCCCCCACTACTCAAGCTTGCTTGTGGTGACACTTTTGTAAATACAGTAGCAGTCTATATTGTTGCAGTGGTATTTGTCATGGTTCCATTTCTTCTGATCATTGGCTCCTATGTCAAGATTATCTGCAACATTATGAAACTTTCCTCAGCCAAAGGGAGGGCCAAGGCCTTTTCCACCTGCTCTTCTCACTTGATAGTTGTAGTCTTGTTCTTTGGAACTGGCAGCATCACTTACTTACAACCCAAATCAAATCAGTCAGAAGGAATGGGGAAGCTGCTTTCTCTTTTCTACACCATTTTGATCCCAGCTTTGAATCCTCTCATCTACACTCTGAGGAACAAGGACATCATGATGGCCATGAGAAAACTGCAAAATAAGATACTAACAAGGTGGGAAAGCTTAAAATAGAAAAATACAGATGCATACAAATGAAAACTCAAGCTTGGTATTGCAAACTTTAATGCTGAAGATCAGTTTTGTGATTAACAAATTACAATGTTTTAAGAGACACTTGTTTCCTGGAAATTATGGTGTTGAGTGTAATCAGTATAAATGAACTAACTCACTGTGAAAATGTCATGTTCTTGTTTGTTTTTCAGAGACAGGGTTTCTCTGTGTAATAGCCCCAGCTGTCCTCGAACTTACTCTGTAGACCAGGCTGGCCTCAAACTCGGAAAACATCATTATTAGGATCCATCAGTGCTCTCAGTGTTAACGGTTGTGTTTTCAGGCAATTTGTGCAGCTCAGTGTAAGACAGCTAAGGGACCACCAAATTGTGGGGTCATTTGCTAAGAGGAGCTTTGTCTAACAGTCTTAGTCCTCCTTGGATTTTCTGTCTCCTGTTCTTAAATTTGGATGTGTCATGGCTGTTCACATCCTTCAATTTTTTTGGCATTATTGCCTTCCTTCATTTGTGGCTAAGTGTCGCTGACCTCGGATTCATCTTGATACCATGCTCCCTGTGTCTGTTTTCTAAACTTTTACAGCTGTGTTGTGTGACAATTTGGGTTGATTTGGTACCCATAATGACTGATATTGATCATATTTTAAATGTAGTTTTTAGAAAAATTTGTTTGTGAAAATAGATGACCTATTTTTTGCCTTTAATCTGTCTTTTTCCATTTTTCTATACTTCCATAGTCCATATAATTTCCAACCTGTATATCTGTTCATGCTCTTACTGTTCTATATTTTATAATTCCCTTAGAACTTTTAACTGTCTGTTTTACTTTCAGGTCTTACCTTAGCAATCTGTTTAGAAGTGGAAATTGCTAAAGATTTCAGATTAAAATATCCAACTCAGGCATGTCACAGAAACAGAGACATAGACAGACAAACAGAAATAGAGAAAATGACAGAGACAGAGAAAAGTTTTGGTACATTATTCAGTGACCAGACAAGTCAGAAAACTGCACTGACTCATCACAGGATAGAACTTGGTGTTTGTTTATGTTTACTGCTGAAATATAAGCATTCTTCCAAGAGATATATTTTTCTTTCTTTTTCTATATCCTGTTATTTTTAATATTTAAATGAATGGTGTGGATACTGAGAAAGGAAGATATCATGAGGGTCTTAAAATTATTGTTGAAAATTTACTATATTAGCCGCATATTCATACCTATTTCATATTTTCTAGCATAACTGCTCTTTCATTTGATCAAAAGTTGTTGCGTTGCTTTCCTACTACAATGTGAACTAATTTTTCTCCTCATTCATGGTAATATTTTATATCAGAATTGAAAATAATAATAAATTCAACTGTATTCAGTCAAAAAGGCACTTCCCCCTAAGATAATATTTAAAGTGAAATTTTCAAACTGGAAGATGTTAAATATGTCACAAAAGAAGTTTTCCAAATGAAAACTACATAATAATCAAATTAATTTTCCCAAGAATATCATATGATTGATTCAAATACAGCCAAGATGAAACCCCTTGGAAGAGGGTCAGAAAGAGTGTAAGAGCCAGAGGACATGAGGACACCAAGTAGACAAGGTCCTCTAAAGGAACGTGATGGAAGCTCTAAGGAACTGGCAGAGACTGAGGCAAGCATGTATAGTCACCGCACAGGTTTGTGCCAGGTCCTCTTTGTATGCATTATAGCTTCCAGTTTAATGTTTTTGTAGGATTCTTGAGGGTTTGAATGAGTAGGTCTCTGATTCTTTTGCCATTTGTTGGGCTCATTCTTCTGTTTGTTTTGATCAAATCTGACATGTTAGTTTTTGTCTTATCTTATTATATTATATTTTACTATTATTCCTTCAAGGCCTTTTGTTTTGGACTGAGAGAAATAAATGGAATTGATCTGGATAGGATGGGAAATGGAGAGGATATTGAAACAGTAGGGAGTATGGAACGATTATCAGGACAGAGAATGTCAGAACAAAGAGAAAAACACTGAGGTAAAGCATGATTGAGACTACAATCAATTTGATCTCTGGCATCCACATTCACACACAGATACAAACACATTTACTACGCACAACAACCCCCACAAACATACACACATGCACAGAAACACACACACACACACACACACACACACACACACACACACATGAAGACACACATGCAAGAATATAGGAATAGGAAGACAAAAGTTTATAAGGCATTCAAGGTTGACACATGAATGTATATTTCAGGGGAAAGTCATTCTTTTACAAATAAGACAAAAATGTTTAAATGTACAGTGATAGTCCAATGGTAGGAAATAATGTATGTTTCACCACAAATTTTTAAATGAAAATCAATCCATAAATTATTTTATACTATAAAAAACACAAAATTATTATTCCACTAATAATTAGGAAGATGGAAATGAAACAAAATGAGACATGTACATAGCCATTAGGAGGATAAAAAATAAAAAGTAAGATACTGACAGTTTTATACTTATGTAAGAAGTTGAACAATAGAAGCACTAGCCAGTACTTGTGAAAGAATTATAGCCACACTTTAACCAATAGCCTGTCCCCATCTAAGTATTTACCTACTAATGATTTATAGGCATTCCTGTCTGTGTAGCATCAAGGAGGTTCATTTTATTTATAAAACGTATTCTTGTTCATTAAGAAGTTATAAGGCAGGTAGTGGTAGCACATGCTTTTAATCCCAGCACTAAGGAGACAAAGACAGGTAGACCTCTGAGTTCAAGGCCAGTATCTGGTCTACAAAGCAAGTTCCAGGATGACCAGGGCTCACAGAGAAACCCTGTCTCAAAACTCAAACAAGAAATAATTTATAAAATTCATGTGATGATTTTACAACTAACAACAACAACAAAGAATTACTAAATGAGAAAATATTAATACACAAAATGAAGAAAGTTTTGTTATTAAAACAAGTTACAATTAGATTATATAAATAGTCATATGATTTAGGTATATTTATAAGATTAAAAGTATGTGAAAATACCTAAGTTCTTATAGATTCACTATAGACATATAGATGATATAGATATCAATATTATATTTATGATGAAAGGGTAAATAATAAATATAATTACTTTTATGCACTTGTTATTATTGATGAGGCCAGTACATGCATATGAGTTGATTTGCTTCCCTGAAAGTAATAGTTAATGACTATACAAAATTATCTCCAGCTACTTTTCTTATTTTTGTTAGTATGTATACCAGAAAACACATATTATCTCCAATATTTATAAAAATAAATTATTTTTGTCCCCAGTTAAAAATACTGTACCAGAGAAAGCCAGAATTTCTGTGACAAGCATAGGGAAATATTGTTTATGGAAGGAATATGCCAAAAGGCAACTTTCACTCTCATCCAGAGACAGACAGATGGGTCAAGTCTTAGAGGAATCAAGACAGAGGTAAAACTTGGTCAAACATGATTGAAATGTAGTGCAAGAAAAACTGTTTTAAAAACATTATTAAAAAATACAGATAAATACAACATTTCCAAACCTATGGGATACTATAAAGGCAGTTCTAAGAGGCAAGTACATAGCATTAAATGCCAAAAAAAATGAATAAATGAAAGTTAAAAAGGAGATGTCTCATAATAACAACTTAATGGCACATCTGAAAGATATAGAACCAAAAGAATTATAACCACTTGAAGAAGTAAGTTCCTATAAATTGTCAACACAATAATATAGAAAACCACACACATACACACACACACACACGTGTGTGTGTGTGTGTGTGTGTGTGTGTGTGTGTGTGTATGTGAACTGTTCCTTTCATATATAGTAGTTAGTAATTGGTTCTTTTAAAAAATATCACTAAGATTGATAAATTCTTCGCCAGATAAATTAAAATATGCAGAGGATCCAAATTAATATAAAATAGATTAAAAAGGGACACATCACAAACAATACTGAGAAAAAACAGAGAAACATAAAAAACTTTAAAAATCAAAAGTCTGAGCAACAGGAAGCCTAAAAATTGTATACATTTCTTGTTACATATGGCCAAACAATATTAAATTAATATCAGATGAGCAATCTAATCAGACTCATAACCCCTAGTGAAACAGGAGCACTGACTACTCCCACCCACCCCAACAAAAAATTACAAGGTAGGTTAAGCATAATTATCTGGTGTGCATATCTGGTTTTTTTTTTTTTGTCAAAAACCAAGTGTCCGTTTTTGTGTAGACTTATGTCTAGGTCTCCATAAGGAAGATTAAATAATATTTCCTAGTAAAATAGAAGCATTAACTACCCCACCTATGCCCACAAACACACAAAAAATGACAAGATGGGTTAAGCATCAAATGATATGTTTTTTTCCAGTGTGCATACCTGGGTTATGTGTCAAAAATTCGGTGTCCATTTTTTTTTTTTTTGTTTGTGTGTGTGTGTGTGTGTGTGTGTGTGTGTGTGAGTGTGTAGACTTATGTCTAGGTCTTCATAAGGAAGAATAAAGGTCAATACTTCTCAAAATAGGCTGCAATCATAAACAAAAGGATCATTGCCTAATTCTTTTATCAAGCTCACAATTATCCTGACACTAAGTCACACAAAGATCTAATAGAGAGCATTTCAGTCTAATTTCCCTTATGAAAATAGAAGGAAAAATTATCAGTAACATACTTACTAACTGAATCCAACAACCTAAGTCCAAGTGGATCAAAGACCTCAACATAAATCCAGGTACTCTGAATCTGACAGAAGAGAAAGTAGGAAGTACTCTTTAATGCATTGACACCAGAGATCACTTTCTAAATATAACACCAGTAGCACAGACACTGAGAGAAACAATCAATCAATGGGAACTGTTGAAACTTAGAAGCTTTTGTAGAGAAAAGGACACAGTCAACAAAACAAAGCAACAGCCTACAGAATGGGAGAAGGTCTTCACCAACCCCACATCTGACAGAGGGCTGATATCCAGCATATATAAAGAACTCAAGAAATTAGACAATAAAATGCCCAACAGTCCAATTAAGAAATGGGCTATAGAACTAAACAGAGAATTCTCCACAGAAGAAGTTCAAATGGCTGAAAGACATTTAAGGAATTGCTCAACATCCCTAATTATCCAGGAAATGCAAATCAAAACAACTTTGAGATACCACCTTACACCTGTCAGAATAGCTCAGATCAAAAACACAGAAGACAACTTATGCTGGAGAGGATGTAGAGCAAGGGGAACTCTCCTCCACTGCTGGTGGGAATGCAAGCTTGTACAGCCACTTTGGAAATCAATATGGCACTTCCTGAGAAAGATGGGAATCAATCTCCCCCAAGATTCAGCTGTAGCACTCTTGGGCATATACCCAAGGAATGCTTGCTTAATCATACCACAAGGGCATTTGCTCAGCTATGTTCATATCAGCATTGTTTGTAATAGCCAGAACCTGGAAACAACCTAGATGCCCTTCAACTGAAGAATGGGTAAAGAAAATATGGTACATATACACACTGGAGTACTACTCAGCAGAGAAAAACAATGACATCATGAGGTTTGCAGGTAAATGGATGGATCTAGAAAAAATCCTCCTGAGTGAGGTAACTCAAACTCAGAAGGACAAACATGGTATGTACTCACTCATAGGAGGATACTAGATGTAAAACAAAGATGACTAGACTGCTACACAACTCCAGGGAGGCTACCTAGAAAACAGGACCCTAGGAAAGACACAGGGATCACCCAATGACAGAGAAATGGATTAGATCTACATGAACGACCTGGACAAGAGTGGGAGAAATGAAGGGCAAGGTTTGAGGGAAGGGAGGCTTGGGGGAGCAGGGGATCCCAGCTGGATCAGAAACAGAAAGGGAGAACAAGGAATGGTAGACCATGATGGATGAGGACCACATGAGAACAGGAGTGGGCAGAGTCCTGGAGAGGTCCCCTGAGGTCCACAGTGATGCATCTTCTGTAGGCTTCTGGCAGTGGTCGAGAGAAAGCCTGATCTGACCTAGTCTGGTGATCAGATGGCCAAACACCCTGACAGTCGGGGCTGGAACTCTCATCCAGTGACTGATGGAAGTGGATGCAGAGATCCTCAGCCAGGCCTCAGGTGGAGCTCCGTGTGTCCAGTTGTTGAGAAGGAGGAGGGACTGTGTGGATTGGAAAAAGCATGGGGAAGAAAGGCCAGACAAATGGAAGCACATGAACTGTGAACCAAAGGCTGTGGAGCCCCCAGCTGTATCAGGCCCTCTGGATAAGTGAGACAGTTGAGTGGCTTGGACTGTTTGGGAGGCATCCAGGCTGTGGGACCTGGACCTGTCCTTAGTGCATGAGCTGGCTGTTTGGAACCTTGGGCTTACACAGGGACACTTTGCTCAGCCTGGAAGGAGGGCACTGGACCTGGCTGTACTGAATCCACCTGGTTTAAATGTATCCCCAGGGGAGTCTTGGCCCTGGAGGAGATGGGAATGGAGGGGAGGGAATGGCGGGAAGGTGTGGGTGGGGGTGGAAGGGGGAAGACAGTGGAACCCATGGCTGATGTGTAAAATTAAAACACAAATATAATAAAAAAATGGAAAATAAAAACAAAACAAAACAACAACAACAAAAGAAGTTAAGACATTGAAGCAAGAATCTGAGGAAGATATCAAAAGTTGGAAAATTTCTCATGCTCAAGGGTCAGTGGAATTAATATAGTGAAGATAGCTATTCTACCAGAAGCAATCTACAGACTCAATTCAATCTCCATCCAAATTCCAACATAATTTTTCACAGAACTTGAAAGGAGAATTTTCAGCTTCATATGGAAGCACAAAAACTCAGAATAGTTCAAACAATTCTAATGGTAAAAGAATTGCTGGAGTTATCACCATCCCTAATCTAGAGTTGTACTTAAAAGCTATAATAATAAAAACAGCATGGCTTGGAATAAAAATAGACACAATTAATGGTAGAATCAAACTAAAGATCTAGACATAGGTACACACACCTCTCAATACCTATCAATAACTGTTATTTTTGTTGTTGTTTTACAAAGAACTCAGAAATATACACTGGAGAAAAGACACCATCTTCAAGAAATGGTGTTGTTCAAAATGGATGGCCATATGAAGAACAATCCAAATAGATCCAAACTAATCACCCTGTATAACTCCAAATGGATCAAAGATCTCAGCATAAGATCAAATACATGGAATTTCATAGGAGAGGAAGTAGAGAAAGTCACTGGCACAGTAAAAGACTTCTGAACACAGCACTGATTGCCCTGGCACTAAGAAAACAATTACCAAATGGGATCTTATGAAACTGAAAATCTATATGGAAAATTACACTGTCATTTAGACGAAGCAGAAGTCTACAGAATAGGAAAAGATCTTTATGAATTATATATCTGGTAGAGGACTTATACCTAAAAATATAAAGAACTAAAAAGTTCTGGACATCATGATAACAAAAACTCAATTATAAATAAAACCCCAAAATTAAACAGAATGTTTTCAAAAGCGGAAACGCAAATGTTTGAGTAACACTTAAGGAGATGTTCAGCATCTTTAATCATTATAGCTGAACTTTTCTCCAGTCCTGCCTGGCCCACAATCAGGATAAATCTCTCTCACCTGCCATTCCCACAGCTACTCACACCCAACCAAGCAAAAACAGAGACTTATATTGCTTACAAACTGTATGGCTGTGGCAGGCTTTTAGCTAGCTGTTCTCTCTCTCTCTCTCTCTCTCTCTCTCTCTCTCTCTCTCTCTCTCTCTCTCGACAGGTTTTCTCTATGTAGCTTTGCACCTTTCCTGGAACTCGATTTGGAGACCAGGCTGGCCTCGAACTCACAGAGATCCACCTGCCTCTGCCTCCTGAGTGCTGGGGTTAAAGGCATGCTCCAACACTGGCCAGCTTGTTCTTATATCTTATTTAATAGCCACAAATGGTGCCCAACAGGTTAGCAAGAGTTTCCACCTAAAATCTAAGAAAAAAAAAAGATTCTAAAATGGAGCTAAAACAGCTTCCTAATTGTCTCTCTTAAGTTAGTGGCAGCCTGAAGGTTTCAGCTACTATGGTGGGTTCCAGGCATGTGTGCTTGACTGGCAGTATGAAGGAAATGAGGTATCTACAAGTGGCACATTACACTGCATGGTGAATTTAGCCTTTGCTAGTACAAAAAAAAAGTTTCTGGGATACACACTTTTTTGATAGAATTGCTTCTGATAGTTGATGGTACACATGGCTCTAGACCCAGAGCTGGCAGTAAACTGTACCACCACCATGTTGGGAAGCTGATGGGGGTGGAGCCCTCAGCCACAACTGCCTTTCAGTCTAATCATGCTACAGTTTAAAGCAATAGGTTCACAATAAGACATATTCAGATGGAATAGTTTACAATGTGTTTAAAATATATGTGGCTTGAAAGAGAGAAAAAGGAATATATGCAGTTATATAAACAAATAGATAGTTTTTAAAAATAAAGTCTTTAAAGAGACAGTAAAGGTAGTATAAAAATAAGCCACATAAAGATGGATATCACACAGAGAATCTGCAATGTATTGTCTTTGGGATCCTTAATTGCAAAAAACATTTGATTATAAAAGCTATTGTGTTAAGCCTACATGTATATTTTAATAATACCTTGACTTCAAAATTTTGATCTAAGGATATGTTGCTTTGGAAAGGAGGCTCTGTTTTTGTTTCCACAGAAAGCCAGAGGCTATGGATTTGTTCCAGATTAAGATACATCAAGTTTGACCAGCCAAGACCCTCTGAAAGGTCTCCCATGACACCAAGGCCCAGATGATCCAACATCCAGAATGGTTTCAAGGCAACTGGCTCAGACAATATACCTTCACGGACTATTCCATAATCCTAAATTTTTCTTTGTGTCCCCAAAAGATACAGTGACCCCCCTCTAGCAGGAAGTAGTAAGAGAAGCTATGCCCAAATTCCCAAATATACCAAGTTGGCTTTGGAGATGGAATTGGCTCACTCCTTCTCAAAACCCAAGAATATTGCTAAAAGAAAATGTTGAGAGATTCTTATGTCCCATATCAGAAGAGCCCTCTGGTGTGGGACAGAGTAAAACCAATATTTTTATTTAAATCAGGTTGATTATAAATGTGATCTATTTTTAAAGAAGAAAAGGGGATAGTTTAGATATGATAGGATGAAAGGATAGAATAATGAACCTACTTTTAAAGAGTAACAACTTGTTTAGAAATGTCTTACATTGCTATGGATTTTAGTTTATTGATACTTGTTTAAACTTAATTTTGTTATACTGTATATATATTTATATTTCTACTCTTTTTTGATGTATTATGTTTATATTGTAATGGATAATTAAGAAATAAAGAATAATAATTAGTCTTCTATGATAGTCAAAATTATAGTCATGTTAGTTAAGTTTTTTAGGTATACATAGATATATTTCAGATAGATAGGTAATCTTCAAATACTTCAAAGACCTACAGAATATGGCATTTAAAACGTTTTAAAAATTTAGACTTTCTGGACAGTGAGACATATCTGCTCCTGGCAGCACCAATCTACTTCAGACAAGGATGATGAGCATCAAAGACAATCTATATGGAATTTATCTTCTTCTTGGCAAATATAGCCATTTGGGCAAGAAACTGTTCTTGCCTGGACTGCTTGATTGACTGGACATGCAGGACCCATAGGAAGGTGACCACTTGATGAAATGGTCCTTCAGGTTCTTGCTTTGCAGAGGAAACTGCCAGACATTCTACAGGACACAGAGAGAAGTGACCGAGAGACTCTAGACCTGTGGGCTGAAGACAGATGCCCCAACTTTACAAAGGAACAGTAGGTGACTGTCCAGGCTGCCAGCTGTCTCTGTCTACCCTGCAAGACTCCCAAAAGTTGCTTGCATCCTTCTCCCCATTCTCAGGTAATATTATATCCTTCTGGGGTCTTTGATGTAGTTGAAGACTAAATAGTTATAATTTCCTTAGTTATGATAAGAGATAAGTTAGATATGAAATCTTAGACTCACAAATATAAGATATATAGGATATCTTCTTTAACTCTGCCAAATACAAATAGACTAGATATTATAAATAGACTAAATATTGTAACTGTAATTCTTGCTTTATAATTGTTTTGTTATATGTAATTTTACTATGTGAAAGTTAAAACTTTCCTTTTTGAAAAAAAAAAAAAGAAAAGGGGAAGTACTGTGGAATGCTCTATTTGTTAAATGTGTTGCTCTGATTGGTTAATAAATAAAATGCTGATTGGCTAGTAGTCATGCAGGAAGTATAGGCAGGACAAGGGGAGGGGAGAATTCTGGGAAGTAGAAGGCTGAGGCAGAGAGCCGCTGTCAGCCGCTACCATGAGTACCAACATGTAAGATACTGGTAAGCCACAAACCATGTGGCAAGGTATATATTTATAGAAATGTGTTAATTTAAGATGTGAGAACTAAATAGCTAGAAACCTGAGCCATTAGGCCAAACAGTTTAAGTAATGTAAGCGTCTGTGTGTTTATTTTTTAAGTGGGCTGTGGGACTGTGGGAGGCTTGGCAGAACATGGAGGGAAGCTCTCTAGCTACAAATCATCAAAAAAAGGAACCCAAAAGTGCTTTGAAATTTCATATAATACCAGTCAGAATGGCCAAGATCAATATATCAAATGAGAGTTCATGATTGAGGATGTATGATAATGAGAACCCTCAACAATTGCTGTTGAGAGTGCCAACAATTACAGCCACTATGAAATTTCATGTGACAGCTATGTAGGAACATGGGACCAGAGATCTACTTCAAGATCTGCCTATGACACTCTTGGATAACTATCTAAAGGGCTCTACATCATGTTATGGAGACACTTTCTCATTGTTGCTCTCTTCATAATATCCAGAAACTTAAAACAGCTTAGAGATCTATCCACAGATGAATTGATCAAGAAAATGTGGTAAATTTGAACAATGTAATATTATTCAGCTGTTATAAAATAAAAATCATGAAATTTGCAGGTTGCCTATAGGAATAAAAAATAGTCCTACCATGTGTCACTATTATGTATTTCCGTCTTTGCATCCTTGTTAAATGATCCATTTCTTCATTATATGAATTATTCTTTGCTTGCTTATTATGCTTATTATGATTCTCACATATTATAGGAAGTTTTTCAACTAGTATTGAGCAGTTTAAGCAATAGATGTCTCAGAATCACCTATGAAAAAGGTACAAAAAGAATCTCACCTTTTAATTTTCTGGGAACCCTGATGGATTTAAGCACAGTATCCATAAATCCTATTCAGTTTCAAATTCCTAATCAAATCATGCATGTGCTCTTCAACAGCTTTTGGGAGACAGTAATGGGATCCCAAATGGTCCATTTCTACAGGTCACTACTGGTGATTCTCTTTCCTTCTTTCAGGTTCAAGTGCCCAGTTGCCATCATTGTTGGATATTCCCTGACAAGACAGAAATGCCCATGGTTTGGTAAAGGGTGAATAGTGAACAACATCTGCTTTATTTCATGTTAACAACCACTTACATAGTGCAATCCTATCCACCATGACTGGTGAGCACATTACCTCATATTGGGTAGCACTCATACCATCGGGGTCTCTACTGCAACACATTAAAGGAGATGTGGGGAGTGCAGATTTATATGCCAGACAGCTACTGGCCAGCTGTTGGCTACTCATGCTGCTTTGAAATTGAGTGTTCTAACTTCAGAAGCATGTTTTGCCATGCTTCCTATTCACAAGCTCAGTGTGTTAAGGAGGCTGGCCCCCTGGTCATGCCTGTATTTTTCTCCTACACAGAGGGAATGTAGGACACCAAGAAAACAAAGCCTGCTACAGCAGCAAAACTCAGAAACTCACAGAGACCAAAGCATCATATACAGTGGCTCTATGGTTCTGTACCAGGTCGTCTCTGCTTTAGTGAGGTTTTCTTTTTTCTTTTTTTTTTTTTTTTTTTGGTTTTCCACACAGAATTTCTCTGTGTAGTTTTGGTGCTTGTCCTGGAGCTGTCTCTCTAGACAAAGCTGGCTTCAAACTCAGAGATCTGCCTGTCTCTGCCACCCCAATCCCAGGATTAAAGGCATGTGCCACCACCATCCAGCCTGCTTTAGTGTGTTTTTTGTTTGTTGGTTTGTTTGTTTCATTTTGTTTTTTATAATTATAATTTAATTTATATCATATTTAACATATAAGCCATGGATTCCCCTGTACTCCCTCCTCCCACCCCGACTCTTCCCCCAGCCCACCCCCTATTCCCATCTCCTCCAGGGCAAGGACTCCTGTGGGGATTCAGCTCAGCCTGGTAGATTCAGTCTAGGCAGGTCCAGTCCCCTCCTCCCTTCACCCAGGCCGAGCAAAGAGTTCCTGCATAGGCCCCAGGTTCCAAAGAGCCAGCTCATGCACTAAGGACAAGTCCCAGTCCCACAGCCTGGGGGCCTCCCAAACAGTTCAAGCTAATCAACTGTCTCACTTATCCAGAGGGCCTGATCCAGTTGGGGGCTCCTCAGCTATTGGTTCATAGTTCATGTGTTTTTATTAGTTTGGCTATTTGTCCCTGGGCTTTTTCCAATCATGGTTTCAACAATTCTCACTCATACATTCCCTCTTCTTTCTTGACTACTGGACTCCTGGAGCTCTGGGGCCTGTCCATGTATCCCTGCATTTACTTCCATCAGTCATTAGATGAGAGTTCTAGCATGACAGTTAGGGTGTTTGGATATCCAATCACCAGAGTAGGTCAGTTTTATTGTGGAGGTATCTTTGTGGACTTCTGGGGACCTCTCCAGCACTTTCCTTCTTCCTATTCCCATGGGTTTTTCATTTATCATGGTCTCTTTTTCCTTGTTCTCCCTCTCTGTTCTTGATCCAGCTGGGATCTCCTACTCCCCTAAGCTCCCTTTCACTTGACCCTTTCCCTTCATTACCAGCCCCCTCACATCCAGTTTGCTCATGTAGATCTCATCCATTTCTCTGTCATTTGGTGATCCCTGTGTCTTCTTAGGGTCCTCTTTTCTAGGTAGCCTCCCTGGAGTTATGAGTAGCAGTCTAGTCATCCTTTGTTCTTCATCTAGTATCCACCTATGAATGATTACATAGCCAACACTGTACAATGGAAAAAAGAAAGCATCTTCAACAAACTGTGCTGGCATAACAGGATGTCAACATGTACAAGCTACAAATAGATCCATATCTGTCACTGTGCACAAAACTTAAGACCAAGTGGATCAAAGACCTCAACATAAATCCAGTTACTCTGAATCTGATAGAAGAGAAAGTAGGAATTAGTTTTGAATGTATTGTCACAGGAGATCACTTCCTAAATATAACAGCAGTAGCAGAGACACTAAGAGAAACAATCAATCAATGGGACCTGTTAAAACTGAGAAGCTTTTGTAGAGCAAAGGACATGGTTAGCAAGACAAAGCAACAGACTACAGAATGGGAAAAGATCTTCACCAACCCCACATCTGACAGAAGGCTGATAGCCAGAATATATAAAGAACTCAAGAAATTAGACATCAAAATGCCCAATAGTCCAATTGAGAAATGGGCTATAGAACTAAACAGAGAATTCTCAACAGAGGAATCTCAAATGGCTGAAAGACATTTAAGGAATTGCTTAACATCAAGGAAATGCAAATCAAAATGACTCTGAGATACTACCTTAAACCTGTCAGAATGGCTAAGATCAAAAACACTGAAGATAGCTTATGCTGGAGAGTATGTGGAGCAAGGGGAGCTCTCCTCCACTGCTGATAGGAATGCAAGCTTGTACAGCCACTTTTGAAATCAATATGGTGCTTTCTTAGAAAATTGGGAATCAATTTCCCCTCAAGACCCAGCTGTAACACTCTTGGGCATATTACCAAGGAATGCTCAATCATACCACAAGGACACATGCTCATCTATGTTCATATAAGCCTTGTTTGTAATAGCCAGAACTACTTGAAAATAACCTAGATGCCCTTCAAGTGAAGAATGGATAAAGAAAATGTGGTACATATACACAATGGAGTACTACTCAGCAGAGAACAACAATGACATCATGAGTTTTTCAGGCAAATGGATGGATCTAGAAAAAAATCATCCTGAGTGAGATAACCCAGTCTCAGAAAGATAAACATGGTATGCTTTAGTGTTTTAATGGGATTTACTTCAGTGTTTTAATGGAATTCCTGAGTATGAATGAGTAGGTACCTTCTCTTATTTTTTTAATCTTCGTTTTGGTATTTCTTGTCCAATTTTAATGTGATAGTTTTTGTTTTAACTAATTATATTTTATTTGCTGTATTATAAATGAATGGATGAAAACTTCAAAATTGTGGGAAATGTTAACAATTGATCTATAACTGATTACCTGCTGGGAGAAGGAAAATCTATTTCTCCAATGCAGTGGCACTGGGCATATCAACCACTCATGTTCCTGAGTAATTGACCAACATAGAAAAGATTCCACAGGTTTTTGTTTTGTGTACATGCTTTTATTTGGTTATACTTTGGTCTATTTTAAGGGGAGAGGAAGAATATGGTTAACATATATTTAAATATAAAATTGGTTTACAATTACAAAAATATAGCATAAAACTAAAAATTAAAAAATTTCAAATTGAAATAATTGAAATAGTTATTTTATTTTACTTTATTTATTTTATTTCATTTATTTTTTACTTTCAGGCCAATGTTTATTGAAGCATCATTTGTAGCTTGTGATTGCATCTAGTAAAGATAAACTTTCCTTACACTCCTTAGGTCTTACTTTTCTATTTCTTTTCTAGAATTACTTTAGCTAAAAGTAACTTTCTTAAGCACTATATCATCTTCACTTTTGCTGTTATTATCACTGATAATGTTCACTTATTGTTTTCATTTTAGATATTTCTTCATGGTTATATTTCAAAGGAAAGTCTCAAGAAACTCAACAGACCATATACTCTATCACCATGTTATGCCGTACTGTATCCAATATCTTGAAAACATTCCACTTCTTCCTAAAGAGCATTCAACCTTTAACTCACTAAGTACAATACAGCACTAAACAGAGAGTGTATATGTAACCATCTTGTTAAATAAGAAACACAGCTCCAATTGCAGAGTTAAAAGCCACGAGGTCTGAGCAAGAGCTGAAAACCTTACGCTTCACTGCTTCTGCTATCTTTCCTCTCTGCAAAAGACCTACTTCTGTGTGTGTTTTCTTTTTATAGACTTTCTGTTCTGCTTTCTCATTGGTTGTAAACCCAGCCACATGACCCCCTCATCACTGCCTGTCTGTACAGAACTCCAAGTCTTCTATGGTTTGTACTGAGATTAAAGGCGTGTGTCTCCATGCTGGCTGTATCCTTGAACACACAGAGATCTGCCTGGCTCTGCCTCCCAAGTGCTGGGATTAAAGGCGTGCACCACCACTGCCCAGCTTCTGCTCTGGCTTGCTCTGACCCCAAGGCAACTTTATTAACATACAAATAAAATCACATTTCAATACAAATAAAATATCACTATATTTCCCCTTTTCTATTTTAATAAAAAGAAAAAAAGGAAAAAATTATATTTAATTAATAAGAAAAACTATATACAAAAGTACAATAACAATACACCATATATACAAGCAATGAATACCTAAACAATGTCTAGTCCATTTGCATTTGACAAATTCAGAGAAAATAATTCCATTACCTATCCTATTTTGGTAAATCCAAAATGTACCTGATTCACTTTCTATCCTAACTTAATTACTAACAGAACTGTCTTATAACGTCTTTTAAATTTATGCACTTACAGCTCTTAGTGAGTTTTTTTGAAATCCTTAACAAAGAAAATTATAACTATAACTAACTGATCTTCAACTACCTCAGAGATCCAAGAAGGAAATAATACTACTTAATAAAAAATAAAAACACAAACTGCATGCAAGCAGCTTCCAAAAAAAAAAAAAATGTGAGTTGACAGAAACAGCCAGCTGCCTAGACAGTCACCTGAGGTGTCTCCACAGTGTTGGTGCATCATCTTCAGCCAATAGGCTTAGTGTATCTGACAGACTCATTTGTGAACTAGGATGCATCCAAGGTCAACAGTTTGATCTCACATTTGGTGAGAGAAGTCCATGTACCAGAAACACCTGAATTCCATTAGTGTGATGTCATGATTCAGGATTTATTTTAAATTCTGGAAATTGATGATTTTTTATTTTTTATTTCAGCTGTCCATTTTTCTTGGCTGTGTATATGTGGTTTCATCTCGGCATCCTGTTCTTCTCCACATCCCTCTATTAAATGCCAGTCTACTATTGAGAGGGGTGAACTTAGTTATTCTTCAAGAATAACTGTTTCATCTGCTGTTTCATTGCACATCAGAAGCCATTGGCCCACTCCCTGTTCAGCTGCCTTTGAAGACAACGGCATGGTACCTTTTCCAGACTGCAAAGGCCACTCACTTCAGAGATGGTGCCATTTTGTCCCTGCTTCAGAAGATGCCTTTTGTTAAAGCCATAACCACACTTGTTTTGGCAAGAATCGGTAGTCCTTTGTTTCATTTCCTGTTTGTTCTGTTTGTCAGCAATTGATTCAAGGATAATTTGTTGTCCAGTGGCTAACTATTGCCACAATGAAAGTTAACTCCATATGCAGTTTCTTCAATGCCCATATTAATTATCTCTGAAGTAGATTGGTACTGCCAGAAGGCGACATGTCTCATAGTCATAGCAAAAAAGAAAAATTCCTAAGTTATTAAAACATTTTAAATGCCATATTCTGTAGATCTCTGAAAGGTATGAAGATGACCTGTCCATCTAAAATGTATCTGTTTGATCTTGAAAACACACCTAATATGACTACAAGTTCAATTGTAATTGTTGGGGTTTTTTTTGCATTTTTTATTATTATATTTGTGTTTTAATTTTACACATCAGCCATGGGTTCCCCTGTCCTCCCCCTCCGTCCCCACCCCCAACTTCATTTTGATTTGCATTTCCCAGATAATTAGGGATGTTGAGCAATTCCTTAACTGTTTTTAGCCATTTGAACTTCCTCTGTGGAGAATTCTCTGTTTAGTTCTATAGCCCATTTCTTAACTGGACTGTGGGGCATTTTGATGTCTAATTTCTTGAGTTCCTTATATATTCTGGATATCAGCCCTCTGTCAGATATGGGGTTGGTGAAGACCTTTTCCCATTCTGTAGGCTGTCTCTTTGTCTTGTAGACCATGTCCTTTGCTCTACAAAAGCTTCTCAGTTTTAACAGGTCCCATTGATTGATTGTTTCTCTTAGTGTCTGTGCTACTGCTATTATATTTAGAAAGTGCTCTCCAGTGCCAATGCGTTCAAGAGTACTTCCTACTTTCTCTTCTATCAGGTTCATAGTAACTGGATTTATATTGAGGTCTTTGATCTACTTGGACTTAAGTTTTGTGCACAGTGACAGCTATAGATCTATTTGCAGCCTTCTACATATTAACATCCAGTTATGCCAGCACAATTTGTTGAAGATATTTTTTTCCATTGTACATATTTGGATTCTTTGTCAAAAATTATATGTTCATAGGTGTGGAGGTTAATGTCAGGGTCTTCAATTCGATTCCATTGGTCCACATGTCAGTTTTTATGCAAGTACCAAGTTGTTTTTATTACTGTAGCTCTATAGTAGAGCTTGAGGTCGGGGATTGTGATGCCTCCAGAGGTTGTTTTATTGTACAAGATTCTTTTGGCTATCCTGGATTTTTTATTTTTCCATATGAAGTTGAGTATTATTCTGTGAATAATTGTGTTGGTAATATGATGGAAATTGCGTTGAATCTGTAGATTGCTTTTGGTAAGATCACCATTTTTATTATGTTAATCCTGCCTATCCATGAGCATGGGAGATCTTTCCATTTTCTGACATCTTCTTCAATTTCTTTTTTCAGAGACTTAAAGTTCTTGTCATATAGGTCCTTCACACGCTTAGTTAGCATACCCCAAGGTATTTTATATCATTTGTGGCTATTGTAAAGTGAGATGTATATCTGATTCCCTTCTCAGCCTGTTTGTCTACTGTATATAGAAGGGCTATTGATTTTTTTGAGTTGATCTTGTACCCTGCACTGTTGCTGAAGGTTTTTTTTTTTTTGCTGTATCAGTTCTTTGGTTGAATTTTTGGGGTCACTCATGTATACTAACATGTCATCTGCAAATAGGGAGAGCTTGACTCTTCCTTTCCAATTTGTATCCCCTTAATCTCTTTATGTTGTCTTATAGCTCTGGCTAGAGCTGCAAGTACTATATTGAATAAGTAGGGGGAGATGGGACAGCCTTGCCTTGTTCCTGATTTTAGTGGTATTGCTTTGAGTTTCTCTCCATTTTATTTGATGTTGGCTGTTGGCTTGCTGTAGATTGTCTTTATTATGTTTAGGTATGTTCCCTGTATTCCTGATTGCTCCAAGACCTTTATCATGAAGGGGTGTTGGATTTTGTTAAATGCCTTTTCTGCATCTAGTGAGATGATCATGTGGTTTTTTTCTTTGAGTTTGTTTATATGGTGTATTACATTGATGGACTTTCGTATGTTGAACCAGCCATGCATCCCTGGGATGAAGCCTACTTGATCATGGTGGATAATTGTTTTGATGTGTTCTTGGAGTCTGTTTGCCAGAATTTTATTGAGTATGTTTGCATCAATGTTCATGAGGGAGATCGGTCTGCAGTACTCTTTCTTTGTTGCATCATTGTTTGGTTTAGTAATCAAGGTAATTGTAGCCTCTTAGAAGGAGTTTGGTAATAGTCCTTCTGCTTCTATTGTGTGGAACAATTTAAAGAGTATTGGTGTTAAGTCGTCTTTGAAGATCTGGTAGATTTCTGCAGTGAAACCATCTGGTCCTGGGCTTTTTTTGGTTGGGAGATTTTAATGACTGATTCTATTTCCTTAGGGGTTATTGGACTATTTAAATGGTTTATCTGGTCTTGATTTAACATAGGTATGTGGTACCTATCCAGAAAATTTCTTTTAGATTTTCCAGTTTTGTGGAGTAGAGGTTTTTGAAATATGACCTGATGATTCTCTGGATTTCCTCATTGTCTGTTGTTATGTTCCCCTTTTCATTACTTATTTTGTTAAATTGGATGCTCTCTCTCTGTCTTTTGGTTAGTTTGGATAAGGGCTTGTCTATCTTGTTGATCTTCTCAAAGAACCAAATTTTTGTTTCATTAATCCTTTGTATTGTTCTCTTTATTTCTATTTTATTGATTTTAGCTCTCAATTTGATAATTTCCTGGCATCTCTTCCTCCTGGGAGACTTTGCTTCTTCTTGTTCAAGAGTTTTCATGTGTGCTGTCAAGTCACTAGCATGAGATTTTTCCAACTTCTTTATGTGGGCATTTAGTGCTATGAATTTCCCTCTTAGGACTGCTTTCATAGAGTCCCATAAGTTTGGGTATTTGGTGTGTTCAATTTCATTGATCTCTAGGAAGTCTTTAATTTCTTTCTTTCTTTCTTCCTTAACCCATTGGTGATTCAGTTGAGCATTATTCAGTTTCCATGAGATTGTAGAATTTCTGTAGTTTTTCTTTTGTTGTTGTTTTTGTTGTTGAAATCTAACTTTAAACCATGGTGGTCTGATAGAACACAGGAGGTTATTCCAATTGTTTTGTATTGTTGAGATTTGCTTTGTGGCCAAGTATGAGGTCAATTTTAGAGAAGGTTCCATGGGGTGCTGAGAAGAAGGTATATTCTTTTATGTTTGGGTGGAATGTTCTGTAGATATTGATTAAGTCCATTTGAGCCATAACATCAGTTAAGACCATTATGTCTCTATTAAGTTTTAATTTCGCTGATCTGTCCAGAGGTGAAATTGGGGTGTTGAAGTCTCCCACTATTAATGTGTGGGGTTTTATATGTGGTTTAAGCTTTAGTAATGTTTCTTTTACATATGTGGGTGCCCTTGTGTTTGGGAAAGAAATGTTCAGAATTGAGACTTCATCTTGGTGGATCTTTCCTGAGATGAGTATGTAATGTCCTTCATCATCTCTTTTGATTGATTTTAGTTTGAAGTCTATTTTGCTGGATATTAGGATGGCTACACCAGCTTGATTCTTAAGACCATTTGATTGGAAAGTCTTTTCCCAGCCTTTTTTTCTTAGGAGGTGTCTCTTTGATTTTGAGGTGTGTTTCTTGTATGCAGCAGAAAGTTGGGTCCTATTTTCATATCCATTCTGTTAGTCTGTGTCTTTTTATAGGTGAATTAAATCCATTGATATTAAGGGATGTTAATGACCAGTGATTGCATGTTCCTATTATTATTTTTATTTTTTGGTGGTATTGTGTGTGTACTTCTATTCTTTGGGTTTTACTGGTGTGGTGTTATCTATTGCCTGTGTTTTCATGGGTGTATCTGCCTCCCTTAGGTTGGAATTTTCCTTCTAGTGCTTTCTGTAGGGCTGGTTTTGTGGATAAGAATTGTTTAAATCTTGTTTTGTCTTGGAAGGTCTTGTTCACTCCATCTATGATGATTGAAAGTTTTGCTGGGTATATTAGTCTAGGCTGGCATCCATGGTCTCTTAGTGTCTGCATTCTATCTGTCCAGGTCCTTCTGGCTTTCAAAGTCTCCATTGAGAAATCGGGTGTTATTCTGATGGGTTTGCCTTTATAAGTGACTTAGCCTTTTTCTTTTGATGCCCTTAATATTCTTTCTTTATTCTGTACATTTAGTTGTTTAATTTTTATGTGGTGAGGGGACTTTTTTGGGGGGTCTATTCTGTTTGGTGTTCCACAGGCTTCTTGTATCTTCTTAGGTATTTCCGTCTTTAAGTTGGGAAAGTTTTCTTCTATGATCTTTTTAAATATATTTTCTCTGCCTTTGAGTTGGTATTCTTCTCCTTCCTCTATCTCTATTATTCTTGGGTTTGGTCTTTTCATGGTGTCCCAAATTTCTTGGACATTTTGGGTCATGACTTTGTTGGTTTTAGTGTTTTCTTTGACTGATGAATCTATTTCTTCTAACATATCTTCAACACCAGAGATCCTCTCTTCCATCTCTTGCATTCTCTTAGTTATACTTACATCTGAAGTTCCTGTTTGTTTACTCAGATTTTCTATTTCCAGCATTTCTTCTGCTAGTGTCTTCTTCATTTTTTCTATTTCCCTCTTCAGGTCTTGGACTGTTTCCCTAATCTGTTTTGTTGCTTTTTTATGATTTTTTTTTCAGGGACTTATTGTTTTCTTCTGCCTTATTTGTCCTTTCCTCTAGTTTTTTATAGTGTTCTTCCCATTTTTTGTTTGTCTGTTCCTCCACTTCATTTTTGATTTCTTCTATATTAGGCTCTAGCGTCTTCATGATGTTACTTATAAGGTTGTTTTCTTCTGCTTCTTCCATTCTGTGATGTTCAGGTCTAGCTGTTGGAGAAGGGCTAGGTTCTGGTGATGCTGTATTGCTCTTTATTTTGTTGTATGTACTTCTGCCTTGATGTCTGCCCATCTCCTTGTGGGTTCGTTCTTGGCCTTATCAGTGTACTTGGTCCAGAGAAAGTTGACAGATTTAGGGAGCCTCTCTCTGGTCCAGATGGAAGTTCTGGGCCAAATGGGAGCTCTGGTCCATATGAGAGTGCTGGCTGGATAGTTGCTGGGGGGCTGGACTCTCAGTCTCTGGAAGTCCCTGGAATCTCCTTATCTTGTCCAGATGGGAGCTCCTCTTGTCCAGATGGGAGTTCTGGGGCAGGATGCAAGCTCTGGTCCAAATATGTGTTCCAGGGTGGATGGTAGCTGTGGGTTCTCTGGTCCAAATGGGAGTTCTAGGGCAGGATGGAATGCTGGAGGCTGGTTTCTAAGTCACTGGAAGTGGCTGGGGTCTCCAGCAGATGAGTGTGGGGTCAAGGCGTTGATGTTGCAGTGTCCACTGGAGGGTCTCTGTGGTCCAGATGGGGGTTCTGGGGCTGATGGCAGCTGGGGGCTGGTCTCTGAGTCTCAGGAATTGGCTGAGGTCTAGGGCAAATGGGTGTCGGGGCAGGGTGTGGAGATTTTAGGGTCTGCCTGTAGTCTTGGAAAAGGGGAGCCTTCTTGCAGGGCCCGCCAATTGGCCAGAGCCTGGGGCCAAGTTGGGCAGGTCCTCCTGGCATGGCTGATGCCCAGAGGTGGGACCCAGAGGCGGTTGCCTCTCTGACTATAACCCCAGGCACTCACTTCTGGTCCAGGTGGGAGTTCCAGAATAGGATGGAAGCTGGGGGTTGGTCTCTTAGTCTCAGGAAGTGGCTGGGTTCTCAGGCTAATGGGTGTGGGGGAAGGGTGTGGAGACTGCAGGGTTTGCCTGCAGTTTTGGAAAAGTAAATATATGGTTTTAAGGAGCTAAAGGATTGGGAAATTAGATCAGTGGTAACATTCTTTCTTCATACATAACTGTCAGTAGGATTTATACAAAATACTTAAAAAAGAGAATAAAAACTCAAATTATTGTAATGAACACGTTATTATGTTTTCTGCTGTCAGAACTTGCATTTCTTAATAACTGCACACAAAACAGAAATACTAAGGGTATATAGTAATGATAGCCCAAGGGATGTTTGCCTCATTTATTCTTTTTTTTATTATTTTAAGTCCTTGAGTAGCAAGAAAAATTTTGTTTTGTTCAATTAAAAAGTAACATAGGAAAGGAATTTATCCCTAGAGTAGTGAAGATTTGCCACTGAGATTGCAGTGTGTCTTTTACCAATTGATTATATATTAGAAGATGACCATTGAGGTTGCAGTGTGTCTTCCATCAATAGAATGTTTATGAGAAGATGACCACTGAGGTTGCAGTGTGTCTTCCATCAATTGAATGTTTATTAAGAGATGACCACTGAGGTTGCAGTGCATCTTACATCAATAGAATATGTATTAGAAGATGACCAATCTCTGATAAAAACAGAATTCTTAAGCATAGTTAAACTAATTTCTTCATCAGTTTCTGAACTTTATCAATCAATAAAGGTAAGAATGCTATATTTTAAGTCTAAACTGATACTCTTGAGCTTCTTTTGGCAAATATTAAATTTACTGGTAACTATACTATTTTTTAATATTATCATTAGAGTGGAATCACACAAAATAATGAAAGGGAGTTCATAGATTGCTGGGTTTTATAACTCAAATGATATTTCAGATTGATTTTATTTACTGTTCCAATATTTGACATTTATTAGATAAAATGAAAACCAAATGCAAACTTTTAAAATAAATGGCAGTTCATTAAAATTATTGTCATTAATATTGTTATCTTTTATTTTATTTTGATTTTTCAAGACAGGGTTTCTCTGTGTATCTTTGCATCTTTCCAGGAACTCACTCTATAGACCAGGCTGGCCTAGATCTCACAGAGATCCACCTGGCTCTTCCTCCCGATGTCATTAATATTGCTATCTTCTGTGAAAATATGTATCAGCTCATTTTCTTTTTTGACTAGGAATGTATTTAAATGTATCTATTAAATCTGGAGTTCCAACTGTATAGCAGATAATCAAAATATTGATGAACATGATTGAAATATCTTGCTAATCTCTTGTTATCCAAATTGTTTCTGACTATTAAGAATTAATATTAATAATAAATTAATCTTGAAAATAACGTATTTCCTTTGGGCTTTAAAGAAATGAATTTTTTATTCCCCATCTTCAATTTTACTCATATGCTCATTTAGATAAATAAAACCATTGGGCATATTCTGATGGATGTTAAATGTTCTTGTTAATAACACAGCAATATCTACAGTAACAGAAATCAGTATCTCATAAAGGATGACAGTTAAATAGAGGTAAGGTGCATGAATTCAATATGCCTAGCTTTACCTGAAATGCCTACTGGTTTTCCTTTTTTTACTGTAATTATTCTGTTCTAAAGGTTTCCAAAAACATAAAAACAGACATGTTAAAACATGTGAAGGAATTTGTGCAAAGACTTTACCAAGCAAACAGGTCAAGGTAGAGTTTTAGGCATCCATAAATCCCTGCATTAGAGCAGAACCACAAACAAACAAAAAGGAGAATGTAAGAACTCTTTAATCATACAATTGCATAGTCTCTTCTTTTCCATGTAGTTTTAAATGTCAAAACTCATAAGTGTGAGTAAAATTATTTGTTCTTTTAACAATGTAAAAGTGAGACTCCCTCACCTAAAACCAAGCAAAACTTCAGAGAAGTTTAATAAATAAATAGAAAACAATTCTAGAGATGTAGAGGAAGTGAATCTGTTAATGATGCTTTTTCTCTTTCTAATATCTTATAAACCTAGTTTAGTTCAATGTAGAGATGCATTCTATGACCTAAACAGTAAGAAATGATGAACACATGCAATGTAAAGAAAAATGAGACGGTGTTTTCTGTGTGTGTCTTCTTGACGGAGGCAGTTTTGAGGGAAATATTTGGCTGAACAAACTCAGAAAACAACACTTTCTAGTTTTAATGAAATGAATAAAGTTTTTTTTTTAAATCACTGTCTCTAAAATTTGAATTAATAGTTGGATAAATGTTTATATGAATTTTAACATGTAGTGTAGAAAAATGAAAACTTTTGTGTTGTAAATTTGTGAGTGTAAATTGATACTTTCATAAGGTAAACTCTTATCTACTAGTTTTTGTTCTTTAAATTTTTAGTGAATTCATTTTCTCATTTTAATAATTGCTTTTAGTTTATTAATACTCAATATGAAAAAAATTGAAAATGGAAGATACATTATAACTTTCCTTATCTATCATCAGAAAATTCTCAGGTTCTTTTTTGATACTTAATACAAGCTTGCAATACTAAACACACATAAGTCTCTGAATATGACTGGTAGTCTGACTCCTATTTGCTGTGCATCTCATGTTTCTCTTCAAATTAATAATGATTAATCTAGAAATTACTCAACAAATATTGAAAAATAAATATTATGAGCTTTTTCTGCAAGAGTAGATGAAATTAATGTTCTTTCCATGTATTCATCTACTGAACACATGACCAAACACATAATATAGAAAATGTATATATGATACCAGCTGAAATTACAATACAGGTCTAGAGACAAAATGAGAATAATTATTATAAATAAGACCTTAATAAGAAATGCATGGATGAACCCTCCCAAGCAAATACAAAGCAGTAGCCAGAACAGAACAAATGAGACCAAAAGGTAAGGACGATCAAGGGAAGATATCATTGATTTGAGAACAGCTCAAAAATATCTGCAGTTGATCCCATTCCTACAACAGATCTACATTCTGAGTAGAGAAAAGCACACCTTCCTTAGATCTTCTTTTGACCATCAATGCCAGTGATAATTTTCTGCCTCTTGAGTTAGTCCATACAGGAATAAAACCCTAAAAATTATTTTCTGCATCCTAAATGACACACAATCCTTGAAATCTGAATAAAAGTTATGAATATTATTTTTTATGGACTTTGCAATGAAACATAAGCATGGGTTTACATAATAATAGCACCTCATTATACATGGTAGGTAGTTAATGATTATTTGACAATAAAAGACTCTATGTAGGAACAAAGAAGTTAAGAAAGTTTGAGAAAATCGCTTTCTGATAATAAATATATCCTTGCCTAAATTATTTCACAAACATTTAAAGAACATTTCCTCATGTAAATGAGCATGGGTTCACACCAGACAAAATCCTAGCACTTAGAAGCAGAAGAGAATATAACCTAACCAAAAAGCTATTTGCAATTGATATCTGCTGGGAAATGGAAAGTTTGTGTTCTCTAATGGATGAGTTGCAAGACACAACATAGACTCCATATTTTGTTTTATTTCTGGTGGTCAATTTTGTTGTTGTTGTTTGAATATTGTTTTATTCTTTTTTGTTTGGTTTGATTTTCATTTTTTGGAGAGAAAGAACATAAAGTGAATAGTAAGGAGGTGGGAAGGATCTGGAAGGATGTGGGCAAAAGAAAAAACATGATAAAACATATTGCATGAACAAATAATTTAAAATAACAAAATAAATCTTTATTAAACTGAAAAAGCATTTAGTGTGATAATTACACAAAAAATAAAATATTAGGTAAGAAGTAAAAAACATAAGCTGAAAGAAGAGAATCATTGCATAAATGAGAATTAATTTGGAGTTCTGCCTCTGAGTAGATGAGCATTAAAAGTAGCATGCCTTATTATTATTAACTAGAACACACATTAACATCTAGTCACAAAACAAAAGCAAAATGAAAATAAAATTGCTCATGGATCTTTTTAGTACCCAATAATATAGTTTTCCATATTGTAATAGTTTCCTGTACGGGATGCAGGCATTGAATATATGCTATTTTCTGTTTACAGACCAAATTATAGACAATGTTAAGGAAGTAACTGCACTTCCAGTTGAATTGTCTGCACAGATGGAATACACAGAGAACAAGCCAGAGGACAATGCTACTACAGTGACACAGTTTCTCTTTCTTGGGTTCTCTGACCTTCCCAATCTACAAGGATTTCTATTTGGAATGTTCTCCATGATGTATGTGATTATCTTAATAGGAAATAGCTTCATAATTGTCATAGCTAGAATTGACCCTGCACTGCAAAAGCCCATGTATTTTTTCCTGGCCAATTTTTCATTTCTGGAAATCTGTTATGTTTCAGTTACTCTTCCTAGAATTCTGTACAATCTTTGGACTCAAGATAGAAGGATTTCCCTTTTGGCCTGTGCTATTCAAATGTTTTTCTTCCTAATTCTGGCAGCTACTGAGTGTTTCCTACCGGCTGTGATGTCTTATGATCGCTATGTGGCCATCTGCAACCCCCTGCACTATCCTCTGGTCATGAATCCAACAAAGTGCACACAGCTGGCAGTTGGCTCTTGGTTTGGTGGCATCCCAGTCCAGATAGGACAAACTTGTAGAATATTCTCTCTACATTTCTGCCATTCTAAGAGAATAGACCACTTTTTCTGTGATGTTCCACCGATTCTCAAGCTAGCCTGTGGGGATACTTCAATGCATGAGCTGTCTGTCTTCTTAGTGGCTATGCTGTTTGTTGCCTCCCCTTTCATGTTGATACTTGCATCTTATAGCAAAATCATTGCCACCATTCTGAAGTTGCCAACAGCCACAGGACGGGCAAAAGCCTTCTCCACATGCTCTTCCCATCTGTTGGTAGTAGTTTTATTTTTTGGATCAGCTACCATTAACTACTTGAGGCCAAAATCCATTCATTCTGCAGGAACTGATGAGCTACTCTCTCTATTCTACACGATTGTGACCCCCATGTTCAACCCGCTGATATACAGTCTTAGGAACAAGGACGTGATTGCTGCACTGAGAAGAGTTTTACTTAAAGTGTAGAGCCATAGGCTTGCAAGTGAAAGAACACCTTCTTCCACATTTAGCAGAAATATTTCAACTGTGTAGATTCCTTTTTACATGGTAACTGTGTCTATGCTATCATGTGCATTTATTTTTTAAATTTAATATATTATAATTAAAATATATATACATCATTTCCCCTTTCCATTTCCTCCTTCTAAATTCTCCCATGTCCCTTCCTCCAGTGACTTCCAGGTTATCTACACCATCTCCCTCTCAAAATGATGGCCTTTTTCTTTGATTATTATTGGTATGTGATTATATAGATGATGATAGCTAGATACGTATATACATAAATAATGAATGATAAGTAGATAGGTGAAATATAGAGAGATGTATAATTTATAAATGATAGATTATAGATACATACATACATAAATGATAGATGATAGGTAGATACACAGATACATAAATGATAGATGATAGGTAGATACACAGATACATAAATGATAGATAGATGGATAGATAGATAGATAGATAGATAGATAGATAGATAGATATAGATAGATAGATAGTTAGATGAGAGATTGTCTGAGTCATTTTGTGTTAACTGTGTGTATATGACTTCAGGGCAGATACCTTCATAAGCTTTTATTTATAGCCAATGAAAATTAGTAAAGAAAATCAAAACAGGACCTAAGGCAGACAACAATGGATTGTGAAGAGTCCAGCATCAAGTTATATACTCTGAACTCAATCCCTGAATCTAAGACTCAGGGAAGATGACAAAAGAATGGAGGGGGATTGTAAGAGTCAGAAGATCAGGATTCCTGCTGTGATACTAGAAATGGCTGCCTAAGCAAGACTTGACAATTTCAATATCAATAGACGTACTTAAAAGTAACTTTGAACTATCTCAAAATATTTTCTGACATAAAATATATTTTATAAATTAGTCTATCTGCATGCATAAATTTTTATCATACTTAAATTGCTGTATACATCAGATTTCTGTAAGTATATGAATTTAAAGGACTTGCAGTTTTTTTTAACCAAGATTATGGTAATATAATGTTTAAAATTGCTCAGTGGTAGTGTGCTAGCTTTACATATGAAGTCCTGTTTTTTATTGTTATTGTTTTTATTTTTTAATATAGCATTGAAACCATCAACCAAAACAAAAGCATGTACATACTGCCTAAATAGATTTGTTAACCATAGTGCCTTTTAATATATGTTTTTCATAAATATGAAAACATGTTTATTCATTTACAGCATTTCTATTATGATGGAAGGAAGAAGAGGTATTTTAGTACTTTACTATTTAATATGGAATTTTATGTATAGAAAATGAATTTTTTAATATTCTTAGTATCATAATAAAATCCTGAGGATCCCCAATTATATCTCAACTTGCTATTCCCAATTTCCCTCTACGTATTAAGCTTGGAAATTTGAATACTAACCACATCTAGCCTTTAAGACATATATGGAAGCTGACTTCTTATTTGCATTCAATATGCATCATTGTCTTTAAAGGTGAAATCCTGAATATGAAAATGACTGTAGATAAAATTGATTTGAAAACATTTCTATGACATGATGACTTCAATTGGTTTGCATAAATAGTAGTTTAGCTGGGTCATATGACAGATCTAATTTTAGTTTTGGAAAATCTTTCACACTGAGGTTTGCACACCTACCAACAATGTCTCAGGTCTCCCCCTTGTCCTTACCTATACTAGAATTTCATTCTCATTTGTGTTCATTTTAAAAATATAATTGAAATGGGATTGCATCCATTTCTGCCTTCCACTTTCTCCTCCCATCTTTACCATAATACTATCCCTTGACTCTCCCCCATGCACCCCACTCACATTGATAGGCTCAGTGTCTTTTTTCTTTTCTTCATATTTTTTAATTTATTTTTGTGTTTTAATTTTACACATCAGCCATGGGTTCCCCTGTCCTCCTCCTCCCACCCCCCTCCCCACATTCTCCCTATCCCCTCCCCTCCATTCGCACCTCCTACAGGGCCAAGACTCCCTTGGGGATTCATTTAAACCTGGTGGATTCAGTGCAGGCAGGTCCAGTCCCCTTTTCCAAGCTGAGCAAAGTGTCACTTTGTAAGCCCAAGTTTCCAAACAGCCAGCTCATGCACTAAGGACAGGTCACAGTCCCACAGCTTGGATGCCTCCAAAGCAGTTCAAGGCATTCAATTGTCTCACTTATCCAGAAGGCCTGATCCAGCTGGGGGCTCCACAGCCTTTGATTCATAATTCATGTGCTTCCATTCATTTGGCTATTTGTCCCTGTGCTTTTTCCAATCTTGGTCTGAACAATTTATGCTCTTACAGTCCCTCATATTTCTCAACAATTTGACACCTGGAGCTCCACCTGGGGCCTGGCTGAGGATCTCTGCATCCACTTCCATCAGTTATTGGATGAGAGTTCCAGCATGACTGTTAGGGTGTTTGGCCATCTGATCACCAGACTAGGTCAGTTTGGGCTTTCTGTCAACCATTGCCAGCAGTCTACAGAGGATGTATCATTGTGGATTTCTGGGGACCTCTCCAGCACTCTGCCTATTGCTGTTCTCATGTGGTCTTCATTTTTCATGGTCTGTTATTCCTTGTTATCCCTTTCTGTTCTTGACTCAGCTGGGATCTCCTGCTCCCCTAAGCTTTCTTTCCCTCAAATCTTGCCCTTCATTACTCTCACTGTTGTCCAGGTTGTTCATGTAGATCCCATCCATTTCTCTGTCATTGGGCGGTCCCTATGTCTTTCCTAGGGTCCCATTTTCTAGGTAGCCTCCCTGGAGGTGTGTCGCAGTCTAGTCATCTTTGTTTTACATCTAGTATCCTCCTATTAGTGAGTACAAACCATGTTTGCCCTTCTGAGTCTAGGTTACCTCACTCAGGATGATTTTATTCTAGATCCATCCATTTACCTGCAAACTTCATGATGTCATTGTTTTTGTCTGCTGTGTAGTACTCCATTGTGTATATGTACCATATTTTCTTTATCCATTCTTCAGTTGAAGGGCATCTAGGTTGTTTTCAGGTTCTGGCTATTACAAATAATACTGATATGAACATAGCTGAGCATGGGCCCTTGTGGTATGATTGAGTATTCCTTGGGTCTATGCCCAAGAGTGGTATAACTTGGATTTGGGGATTCCCAATTTTTTCAGGAAGTGCCACATTGATTTCCAAATGAGCTGTACAAGTTGGCATTCCCACCAGCAGTGGAGGAGAGTTCCCTTGCTCCACATCATCTGCAGCATAAGCTGTCTTCTGTGTATTTGATCTTAGCTATTCTGACAGATGTAAGGTGGTATCTCAGAGTCATTTTGATTTGCATTTCCCGGATAAATAGGGATGTTGAGCAAATCCTTAAATGTCTTTCAGCCATTTGAACTTCCCCTGTTGAGAATTCTCTGTTTAGTTCTATAACCCATTTCTTAATTGGACTGTTGAGCATTTTGATGTCTAATTTCTTGAGTTCTTTATATATTCTGGATATCAGCCCTCTGTCAGATGTGGGGTTGGTGAAGACCTTTTCCATTCTGTAGGCTGTTGCTTTGTCTTGTTGACCATGTCCTTTGCTCTACAAAAGCTCCTCAGTTTCATCAGGTCCCATTGATTGATTGTTTCTCTTAGTGTCTGTGCTACTGCTGTTATATTTAGGAAGTGATCTCCGGTGCCAATGCATTCAAGAGTACTTCCTACTTTCTCTTCTATCAGGTTCAGAGTAACTGGATTTATGTAGAGGTCTTTGATCCACTTGGACTTAAGTTTTGTGCATGGTGACAGATATGGATCTATTTACAGCCTTCTACACATTGACATCCAGTTATTCCAGCACCATTTGTTGAAGATGCTTTTTTTTCCCATTGTACATTTTTGGCTTCTTTGTCAAAAATTATATGTTCATAGGTGTGGGGGTTAATGTCAGTGTCTGGAATTCGATTCCATTGGTCCACATGTCAGTTTTTATGTCAGTACTAAGCTGTTTTTATTATGGTAGCTCTATAGTAGAGCTTGAGGTTGGGGACTGTGATCCCTCCAGAGGTTGTTTTATTGTACAGGATTCTTTTGGCTATCCTGGGTTTTTTGTTTTTCCATATGAAGTTGAGTATTATTCTTTGCAGATCTGTGAAGAATTGTGTTGGTAATTTGATGGGGATTGCATTGAATCTGTAGATTGCTTTTGGTAAGATCGCCGTTTTTATTATGTTAATCCTACCTATCCAGGAGCATGGGAGATCTTTCCATTTTCTGACATCTTTTTCAATTTCATTTTTCAGGGACTTAAAGTTCTGGTCATGTAGGTCCTCTACAAGCTTAGTTAGAGTAACCCCAAGGTATTTTATATTATGTGTGGCTATTGTAAAGGGTAGTGTATCTCTGATTTCCTTCTCAGCCTTTTTGTCTATTGTATATAGGAGGGCTACTGATATTTTTGAGTTGATCTTGTATCCTTCTATGTTGCTGAAGGTGTTTATTAGCTGTATCAGTTCCATGGTTGAATTTTTGGAGTCACTCATGTATACTATCATGTCATCTGCAAATAGGGAGAGCTTGACTTCTTCCTTTTCAATTTATATCCCATTAATCTCCTTATGTTGTCTTATAGCTCTTGCTAGAACTTCAAGTACTATATTGAATAAGTATGGGGAGAGGGGACAGCCTTGCCTTGTTCCTGATTTTAGTGGTATTGCTTTGAATTTCTGTCCATTTAATGTGATGTTGACTGTTGGCTTGCTGTAGATTGCCTTTATTAAGTTTAGGTATGTTCTCTGTATTCCTGATTGCTCCAAGACCTTTATCATGAATGCGTTTTGGATTTTGTCAAATGCCTTTTCTGCATCTAGTGAGATGATCATGTAGTTTTTTTCTTTGAATTTGTTTATATGGTGCATTGACAGACTTTCATATGTTGAACCACCCTTGCATCCCTGGGCTGAAGCCTACTTGATCATGGTGGATAATTGTTTGGATGTGTTCTTAGAGGTTCATTGTCTTTTATTATTATTGTTTTTCACATACAAATATACACACATAAATGCACATATTCACTCACAATTATATATAAATACAACATGCTTTATCTATTTTTGTTATTTGTATATAAGTGTTATCGAGGCTGTCCACACTGCATTGGACAACTATGAATGGGGTTAATCACTAGGAAAGGCTAATTTTCCTTCTCCCAGGAGTCATTATTTTCCTGTAGTTTGTTGTCTAAGTCTAGAACCCCAGGTAATTTTCCCTCTTCCATATTAACATATCCCTTGTTGTTGACCTTATGATGGTCATGTTTATGCATCATTTTCTAGAAGAGACTGTCTTACAGCAACCTCCTTGGTATTCTAGTTCTAACAATCCCTTTGCCTCCTTTTCCATGATGTTCTTTGAGCTTTGGATGCATGGTTTTGATATGGATGTGTCTCATCTTGGGTTTGAGATCTCCATTATTTTTTATCTCTGCATTGTGTTCATTTGTGCTTTTATGTGGATTCCATTTGCTACAAAGAGAGGCTGCTTTGATGAAGACTGGTAGCTACATTTCCCAGTGGGTGGAAAGTTAAGCTTTTGAATGTACTAAGCAATTATGCTGCTGAAGAGTTGCAGAAGTAGATTCTTTTCTAAGGATCCAGAAAGCCGACTAGGTTTTCTGTAGTAGAGAGAGTTTCCAAAACAATCTTTCTCCACCATTTTGCCTATAAAGAAATTTAATTTATAAATTAAAATGTAATATAAATAGCATATTCCATTGAAAATAAAAGCAGATTTTGTTGTTGTTGTTGTTTTAGAGAGTGGTTTCTCTGTGTTGTTTTGGTGCCTGTTTTGGATTTCACTCTGTTAAACAGGCTGGCCTTGAACTCACAGAGATCCACTTGGCTCTGCCTCCCAAGTGTTGGGATTAAAGGAGTGCGCCACCACCGCCCTGCAGAATTTAATCTATTCATGTTTGAGGAATTTATACCTGTAAAATCTGTTACTATAATAATATTCCAAATCATCACAAAAACATTTACTCTGCATTATTTTGCACTGTGTACTCTAAAGTGTGGTTATCAAAGATTGATTGAATGAGAGGCTAAATAAGTGAATGCGTCAATGAATATTTCTGTATCCTACTTCAGAATTTTGTGAAATTCTGTGGAATACCTAACAATGAAGCAGGAAAGCAGCATTTAACTTTCTATATATCATGGCCAATTTATTGAACTCAAGTACTGAAGGATTATCTTGCAGATATACCTTCCATTGATATTCTTTCTTTCACAGAACAAACAGATGATATGTTCATTTAATTTAATATTTACACCAATAATTTTTGTAAATACCACAGAATTAGAATTCTAAATGACCTATCTATACTATGCAACTTGGCCTAGAATGCAGTATATTTCTGTCCCTGGGTCTATTCCTTATATATTGTAATGGTGCCCTTTCATCCAATATAAAATGCACTTTGAGTAAATTTCTCACAAATATCACCTTCCTCTTTTTTTCCCCTCTGTCTTGTCCCTTTGGTCACCTTTATTTTTATATCACACATACATGTACTTTAATTTAGGAATTTCAATAAAACATCTCAAGCCAAAATTAGAGAAAACATTTGGTATTCACCTTTCTGAGACCGAATGAATATATTTAATTTGATTTTCTACAACTGCATCCAGTTTTTGACAAATTTCATGTATTTGCTTTTCCTTATAGTTGGAAATACAGTCCATTGTGTATATAAGATTCATTTTTAATTTTTTTTATTTTTTATTTATTTTTTTTACAATAAAACCTCAAATTTTATTATCAGTGCCTGATATTTTGACATCTGATTTTTTATGTTCTTGAATGTATTTATTTCCATAAGTAATTTACCATTATTTATTTACATAAACAGTGCCGTCATATACATCTATCTGATCTGTGCAGTGGAAACGCTATACTGAGGTATATTACTGTACATCTTTCCCCAACTCATGTTGAGTACTCTGTATCAGACATTGATATGATGAAGATATTTAAATCACCATAGGAAGCGGCAAATAAGATTCATTTTTAAATACACATTTCTGTTAATTGGCGCCTGGGTTAGTTGTGTAACTACCATCGTGTGAACACTGCATTCAGAATTGGTGTATTTGTAACCCCATTTTTCAATGCTGTCAGTGTGATTGGTAGGGCTAAGTTATTTGGCTGATTGACTTTCACTTCAGAAGAACCACCAAAGTGATTTCAGTAGAGGCTCGGCTGGTTTTCATTTCAATCAGCAGGGTACAAGAGTTCTGTTAGTACCTATAGTCACCAGCACGTGTTATTTGCTCCTTCATGACTATATGCAAGACTATAATGAGTATTTTAATAAAGTAATTATAGCAATTGGTGATTGGAATATGATCAAATGAAGAACAAATAATTAGTTATGCATCCTCATTGGAATATCAAAACATACACATCAAGTGTTTACAGACATCACCAAATCATCTTTATTGTACTGGTAAATATTACAACAATATGTGAAATGGGATTCCAGATGTGAATAGAAAAAAAAGTATATGGAAGCATAATTTCCAGGCAACAAAATGATTACATGGTAAGAAAAGAAGAAGAAACATGTATATGCTAGACTTACATGACGAGTTGGGGGAAGAAAAGGGGAGCATCTGCAAGCCTTGGTTATAAACCAAGAGATAATCTCAATATACCACCTTTGCAACTAGTGAACCCTTAAAAATCAGTGACCTCATCTCCTATATTATAACACAAATGTTAAAATGGTCTTTTAATAATAATAAAAAAAAAAAACTGGTACCAGATATTGGGGGAAAAGCTGAAAGTTGAGAGAAGCAGAGCAAGCCACAGCCCCCATGCTTATCTTACCAACTCTTCAGCCTGAAAAGGCTTTCTAACAAAAAGGCCTCTAGCCAAAAGGAGTTCCTCAGTGGAAAAGGACTTTAGTTCTTGTTTCCTCATGCCTTATATACCTTTCTTCACCAAACCATCACTTCCTGCGATTAAAGGTATGTGTGTTCTCCAATCAAAGGCATGAGATCTCAAGTGCTGGGATTAAAGGCGTGTGATTCCCAAGTACTGAAATTAAAGATATGTGCCACCACTGCCTGGCTTTGTTTCTCTCCTAAACTGAATCAATCTCATGTGGTCCAGGATGGCTTTGAGCTAAAAAAGATCCAGACAGATCTCTGACTCCCAAGTGCCAGGATTAAAGGTCTGTGCCACCAATGCCCGGACTTTATGTTTAATCTAGTGGCTTGTTCTGTACTCTGATCTTCAGGAAAATTTTATTAGGGTACCCAATATATCACCACATAACATCAAGGTGACAAAATGATTGTGTGAATGCATTCTATAGGATAACCTCAAGAAGATAGTGTTACTCTGCTGACAAGCAAAATGATGTCTTATAGGTAGACATAAGTCACCTATATAGTTGTGACATACATTTGAATTTTGAATTAGCAACTAACTTACAGTGACAATGGGTGGCAGTATCAAACACCACAGATTATCAGGAAATACCAAACTATGAGTTCATAGTACTATCACTTGTGTTAGTATAACTATTGTTAATTATTATAGTTAGCAAGTATGCATTTGAACTAAGAAGAAAAATAATTCTTACATATTTTAAAAGAAATGCAAGCTAATATATGCTTTATAGAAATAGTATGGCAGCTCCTCAAGAATTTAAAACAGAATACCAAATGATGTAATAAGGCAATGCTGAGTATATGCCCAAAGGAAATGTGGCTATAGTATTGAAAAATCATAAGTAAAGAAGTTCCAGTTATATAGTTTCTGGGCAAGAAAATCATAACAAACATGAATGTGTGCATTCTCTTCAATTTTGAAGTTGTTAATAAAATACACGAATACCTATTATTATTTTAGTATTTCTGACAAAAATAACAAATACATAGTGTGCATATTAGAAAATACATTCATCATTGTAGACATAGACCAATACTTAAATTCAGTGATGCTCAATATATATTCACAAAATAATTCAACTGCAATTACAATGTTTGTTACTTACTAGTAGTAAATGAAGGAATCAAGGAAAATTTGGAGCTTGAGAGTCATAAGACATGACCTTGACCATATAAGTGGCTCCTGTTGCTTTGTCAGATACCGGTAGGAAATATCAAGTGATAAACTGACACATTCATTATATTTATTCCTGTATTTATTTATTTGTGCTATGAAAGTTATCATGACCTTGTGCTATATTATGTCACATTACTACATCCTCAAACCAATTTGAGTTTCTATTTTATATTAGTGATGATTTTCAAAGATAAAGAAAGTGAACTGAAGTATACAAACTTTAAATAACACTATATTGCATTGTCCTTCCTTGGATAATCGCTCTTCTCTTTTGGGAACTTACTAAGTACCTAACCTCCCGAGTCATTTGCTCTGTAGCAACATATAAAAAGACTAGAAACTTGCATCCATGTAAGAGAGAAAACAAGTGATGTTTGTCCTTTACGCATCTAGTTGCCTCATTCAGGATGATTGTTTCTTGCTCGACCATTTGACTTCAAATTTGATGATTTCACTTTTCTTAACCGTTGGATAATATTCTATTGTATAAACGTACCAAATTTACATTATCTTTTCAATGGTTAGTGATTTTTAGGTTGCTTCCAATTTATGGCTGTTACGAATAGAAGTAGAGTTGGTCACCACAAAAAAATTAATCCATGTTTTATTATGTATTTGCTTTTGTTTTATTTTGTTATTTTTAAGGGGGAAGATGAAATTGAAGAAGTAGGAAAGTGGCAAGGATTTGAGAGGAGTTGGAAGAGAAGAAATATTATAAAAGTGTATTATATGAAAAATTTGTTTTTTTTTTTTTGGTTTTCTGTTTTTTATTACATTTGTGTTTTAATTTTACACATCAGCCATGGGTTCCCCTGTCCTCCCCCCTCCCGCTCCCACCCACATCGTCCCCCCATTCACTCCCCTCCATTCCCATCTCCTTCAGGGCCAAGACTCCCCTGGGGATTCATTTAAACTTGGTGGATTCAGTACAGGCAGGTCCAGTCCCCTCCTTCCAGGAAGAGCAAAGTGTCCTTGTGTAAGCCCAAGGTTCCAAACAGGCAGCTCATGCACTAAGGACAGGTCACAGTCCCACAGCCTGGATACCTTCCAAACAGTTCAAGCTATTCAATTGTCTCACTTATCCAGAGGGCCTGATCCAGCTGGGGGCTCCACAGCCTTTGGTTCATAATTCATGTGCTTCCATTCGTTTGGCTTTTTGTCCCTGTGCTTTTTCCAATCTTGGTTTCAACAATTCACACTCTTACAGTCCCTCCTCTTTCTCAACAATTGGACACCTGCAGCTCCATCTGGGGCCTGGCTGAGGATCTCTGCATCCACTTCCATCAGTTATTGGATGAGAGTTCCAGCTCCACTGTTAGGGTGTTTGGCCATCTGATCACCAGACTAGGTAAGTTTGGGCTTTCTCTTGACCATTGCCAGCAGTCTACAGAGGATGTATCATTGTGGATTTCTGGGGACCTCTCCAGCACTCTGCCTATTGCTGTTCTCATGTGGTCTTCATTTATCATGGTCTGTTATTCCTTGTTCACCCTTTCTGTTCCTGATCCAGCTGGGATCTCCTGCTCCCCTAAGCTTTCTTTCCCTCAAATCTTGCCCTCATTACTCTCACTGTAGTCCAGGTTGTTCATGTAGATCTCTTCCATTTCTCTGTCATTGGGTGATCCCTGTGTCTTTCCTAGCGTCCCATTTTCTAGGTAACCTCCCTGGAGTTGTGTAGCAGTCTAGTCATCTTTGTTTTACATCTAGTATCCTCCTATGAGTGAGTACATACCATGTTTGTCCTTCTGAGTCTGGGTTACCTCACTCAAGATGATTTTATTCTGGATCCATCCATTTGCCTGCAAACCTCATGATTTCATTTTTTTCTCTGCTGAGTAGTACTCCATTGTGTATATGTACCATATTTTCTTTATCCATTCTTCAGTTGAAGGGCATCTAGGTTGTTTCCAGGTTCTGGCTATTACAAACAATGTGATATGAACATAGCTGAGCAAATACCCTTGTGGTATGATTGAGCATTCCTTGGGTATATGCCCAAGAGTGCTACAGCTGGATCTTGGGGGAGATTGATTCCCAATTTTCTAAGGAAGTGCCATATTGATTTCCAAAGTGGCTCTACAAGCTTGCACTCCCACCAGCACTGGAGGATAGTTCCCCTTGCTCCACATCCTCTCCAGCATAAGTTGTCTTCTGTGTTTTTGATCTTAGCTATTCTGACAGGTGTAAGGTGGTATCTCAGAGTGGTTTTGATTTGCATTTCCTGGATAATTAGGGATGTTGAGCAATTCCTTAAATGTCTTTCCGCCATTTGAACTTCCTCTGTTGAGAATTCTCTGTTTAGTTCTATAGCCCATTTCTTAATTGGACTGTTGGTCATTTTGATGTCTAATTTCTTGAGTTCTTTATATATTCTGGATATCAACTCTCTGTCAGATGTGGGGTTGGTGAAGACCTTTTCCCATTCTGTAGGCTGTTGTTTTGTCTTGTTGACCATGTCTTTGCTTACAAAAGCTTCTCAGTTTCAACAGGTCCCATTGATTGATTGTTTCTCTCAGTGTCTGTGCTACTAGTGTTACAAATTTTAAAAGAGAAACATTAAATGAAGCGAATACATTTCAAATTTACTTTACCTACAAAATAATTTCAAGGGAAAATGCTAAGAACATTCAGTGTTATATAACACTATATAAAGTTGATGCTGTGGAATATTATTTTAATGTATGTTACTTTTGTTTATGTTTCATTTGTTTAACTCTGAGAAGCTGTGTAAAACACTTGGTGTCTAATAAAGAGCTGAATGTTCAATAGTAAGGCAGGAGAAATAATTAGTGGGGCTGGCAGGCAGAAAGAGATAGAGAAGGATAAATCTAGGAAAAAGGAAGAAATAGACCAAGAAGAAGGAGGACTCCAGGGAACAGATATCCAGCTACATATCCAGCCATGGAGTAAGAGTAAGATTTATAGAATTAAAGCAATGGGAAAAGCCCAGAAGCAAAATGCAGACAGGACAATTTAAGCTTGATAGCTGGCTAGCAACAATAACAACAAGCCAAGATAAGGCTGGGCATTCATAATTAATAATAAGTCTCTCTGCACGTAATTTAATTGGGAGCTGGGTAGTGGGTCCCTAAAAGAGCGAAACAAACAACAACAAGTACCTTATCTTTTCTTTTCATAGAAAATTCACATCTTGTTTTATTTTATTTTTAGATTAGAATGATATCATATTCTCTACCCCTTTCCTTCCTCCAGTCCCTCTCATATACCCTTTCTCTTTTCTTTCAAATCTGTGGCCTCTTTTATCATTAATTTTACATACACATATGTATAGACATGTATATTACAAAACACAGCCTGAACAATCATATAATTTTAATTGTTTGTATGTTCTCAGAGCTGATCACATGGTATTGGATAACCAATTGGTTTGTTCTTATCTGGGAAATACAGAAGACTATTTACCCTGCTTTTAGCATTCTATAGTTGCCCTTAGTTGTTCTTTACAGGTACAGCTTCCTGGACTTTCCTTAGCTTGTTTATTGTTGTCCTGTTCAGCAAAATTTTAGTTAGTCAAATTGTTGAGATTTATATGTATGGTGGGTGAATGATATAAAATCTTGCAAATGACTTTTAATAATTGGAAGTGACTTTTCCTTAAAGTTTACTTTAAATAAAAAAAATGCACTGAGGACAGGTCCGGGTCCCACTGTCTGGGTGTCTCCCAAACAGTTCAAGCTGATCACTGGTCTCACTTATCCAGAGGGCCTGATTAAGTTGGGTGCTCCTAGGGCTTATACAGGGACATGTTGCTTAGCCTGGGAGGAGGGGACTGGACCTACCTGTACTGAATCTACCACGGTTGAGCTGAATCCCCAGTGTATTCTTTGCCCTGGAGGAGATGGGAATGGGGTTTGTGCTGTGGGGAAACCGGAGGTGGGGGCGGGAGGGGGAGGTCAGGGGAACCCATGGCTGATATGTAAAATTAAATTAAATTATAAAATTAAAAAAGAAATTAACATTTAAAATGAATTTCTATAGTCATTGTCTTAATTGCTGTTTATCTTTGTACAAAATACACAAATAAAATCAATGCTAACTAAGGTAATAAACAGAAAAACACATGTCTAAGACACTTAATACCAGTAGGTAGTGACATAAATGTAAGGGGAAAAAGTAACTTAGAGTTATACCAGTATGTTCATAACATCAAGGATTTAATCACATTAATGCAAATTGTATCATTCAAAATTGTCAAACTAATACATAGTCTTCCATTTTGGAAAAGGATGTCAACAGTAGGCTGGATGACAATTCATGGTTCTCTAATCATAATTTAAATATTTCTGTAAATTAATTATAGATTCTCACAGTCATCTAATATTTTCTTCTATTTATTTTGTGAATGTGAGTTCATGTGTGCTTATATGGGGTCTTTGCAGGTTTTATCAAATTGCCCTTATGAATCAGGAATCAAAAAGGGAAATCATGGATGGGGAACTCAATCAATGATTGGGTGGACCTGTTTGTGACATCTGAATATAAATGGTGTCAAAGTGAGAATACCAGCCCATCATTGGTAGTCTAGCTAGACAATAAATTTAAGAATCCTCCCAGTTGCTATAGATTTGTGATTTGTTTTTGATGAGTTATTGCTACTTGAAGTCTACATACCTTTCCTTGTTCTAATAGTTCATAAAGGAACATGGACAGCTGTATTTATTTATTTATTTATTTATTTATTTATTTATTTATTTAGTCAGTTGAGATAAAATCATCCTTGGTTAAAATAGTTCATAAAAGAACATGGACAGTTATATTTATTTATTTGTTTATTTATTTAGTCAGTTGAGATAAAATGTGCCCATCCTTGGCAATATATTTTTTAATGAAAGACATGTTTAAGATGTCAAAATGTTGTTGGATTTGTTGTGTCAAAAAAGTATATTTTAATTACTCTAAGACAGTACACACATTCAGATAAAGTAAAATGTCTTACAGTATAATAAATGCAGTTACACTTAGGATTTGTCAGAAACCACTGACTTCAGCACTACAAACACATAGGCAGGTTGATCACAGCAAGAATTTTCTTTTAGTGGTCCTTGACCTCAATAAATATCAGTGCTGAAAAACTGATTCAGTGGCCAAGTGTTTCTTTCCCATTAGGAAGCCTTAGTTTCAATCTTCATTACTGCAAATGTGTAGTTACCAATTTCAGATATTTTCAATTCTAATATTTCTTAATAATAGCAAAACAAATATTGACAGTATAATATACATATATATGTATATATGTTTATATATATGTTGTTAATTTAATCTGAGGTTCTTCTTATGCCAAATTCATGACTCTTAAGGAAAAAAGAGTTCTCTTCAATTAGAAATTAACACGGGAAGGGAGTTGTCCCAAGGGTAGAGAACATTCCTGGTTAAGTAGAACACTGTGTTATGACAAGAGAATATATTTTAGAAGGTGTTTGACCTCTGTTTCTAATAAGGAAAAATCCTTGAGCTTAGAAAATTTCTTTATCACTTTACTACTGTATGTCAATAAATCAAGGTAAGAACTATAATTTACAAAATTCCAAACAGCACAAACTATATTTGATTGACAAAAATTTGTGTTCCTGTATTTTTATATTTTCAAAATCAGCATTTGTATAAAATTACACAAAGTAATTAAAAATTGAATTTTTTATATTTGGTTAAGTTTTAAACATTACTTCAGCTTGGCTTTACCCTACTGTTCTGTTATTTGATGATAAACCATCTAGAGAAAACATCATATACAATCTTTTTTAATATGAAAGACTAATACATTAAGGATCACAGTCATCAACATCAACATAGTATGTGCTAAGGTATATTTCATTATTATTTTCTGTTAAGCATATGTTTAAATGTTTCAATGATATGACATCTTGGGAACATATAAAAATCCTTCTATGTACAATAGAGAATTAAAATGTTGACTGATGATCATTGACATGGGCTTGACACTTATAATGATCAATAAGGCTTCCTGTGGCAGAGTGTCAAGATCTATCAGAAGTAAACCTGAAAATGTTATAGAATTATTGCATATTGTCATTTGGTTCTACAGAATTTTTCATAGGAAACTCTTCCAAATTAAGGCAATTATACACCCCCAATATATATGTATATATACATACATATAATACACATATCCATTTGATTCAGTATTTAATTTTTTAGATTATAATATTATCACATAAATGAACTTAAAGACAAAAATTACATGCTCGTCTCAATAGATACAGAAGTCTGTATCTACTTTTATTTTTTATTAATTTTAATTTCTAAAAATCATAATGAAACACAATATAATGTATAATAAAGGTTTTCATTAATACCACAAGGTTTACATAAACAATTATTTTTTCAAAGATGATAACAGCTAATATTTGTAAAGTATTTAAATAAAAAAAATTAGTTACTTGAAATTTCTACTGAATTTCTTTCTTAGCATAAACATGAGTCTGAGGGTTTTCAGCTGTCACACCTGCACGCACATAGACATGAGAGACAGAGATAGAGAGACAGAGATAAGAATGTTAAATGATTTGAGGAAGTTTGTTTTACCATTTTGTGTACATAACTTGCCTATAGTAGTTGAGAAAATAGCTTGGAGGTAGACTCCTCACCTAGCTATGGTTTAGACTGTTGACACCAACAACAAATGCCACAGCCACTGTAGGCAAGTAATGTACACAAGTTGCTGAAACAAACTTCCTTAAATCACTTAACATTTCTCTCTCTGTCTCTCTGTTTCTCTGTCTTTCTCTCTCGTGACTGTGTGTGTGCAGGTGTGCCAGCTGAAAATCTTCAGACTCTCATTTATTATGCTGAGAAAGAAATTCAGTAGAAATTACAAGCAAGCATTTGTTCTTATTTAATTATGTTATAAACTGCATGTTAAGTACTATTTGTGAAAAAAGAAACTGTAATTAATACATCTTTTAGTGTGCATACAGTTTCAAATAATTTGATAGACATAAAAATATGAATTCTGATTGCATATATTTTACACCAAACTTCCAAAATTTTAAATGTGAAATAGAATCTCGTCAAATCTGTTGCTTAGTTTATCATGAATTTTGTAATAAATTGCATGTATACAGGACTATTGGGATAAAAGGGTTTAGAAAATCACAGTAAAACATTGAAGATATGTTTTAGTGGACAATTTTAAGTGCATAAAGAATGTTTAATTATAATAAAATTGAGTTGCGATGATCACAAGAAACAATTTTGGAAGAAAATTAAGCAGCCAAATGAAAATAAAATCATTAATTCATAATTTGTCACTTTGAATATTTAGATAATAATTCAAGAATATGTGTCATATATATTATGTACCCAGTAGAGAGGTGGAACACAGTAGCATTTATCTCAAAGGTATATGTAGTGAGTGACACAGTCTGAGTTCATCAAGGTATATATATATATATATATATACAGAACTGAAAACCATGCAAATACGATAACATTTCAGAATGATACAGTAAAACCGAGGATAAGGCAGTGTTCTTCTGGTTGAATCATTCCCACAGATGAAACACACAGACATCAAGGAAGAGGACAATACTTCTGCAGAGATACAGTTTCTCCTCCTCGGATTCTCTGAACTTCCCAACCTTCAGGGCTTTCTGTTTGGGATGTTCTCCATAATGTACTTAATTATCCTAATTGGAAATGGCTTCATAATTGTAATAACCAGGATTGATCCTGCACTACACAAACCCATGTATTTTTTCCTGTCAAATTTTTCTTTTCTGGAAATCTGCTATGTATCAGTCACTCTACCTAGGATTCTGTATAGCATTTGGACCCAGGACAGAAGCATTTCTCTTCTGGCCTGTGCCACACAAATGTGTTTCTTTCTAATGCTGGCAGCTACTGACAGTATTCTCCTGGCTGTGATGTCCTATGACCGCTATGTGGCCATCTGCAACCCTCTGCACTATCCTCTCGTCATGAACCCAATAAAGTGCACGCAGCTGGCAGTGGGCTCCTGGCTTGGTGGCATGCCATTCCAGCTAGGGCAAACCTGTCAGATATTCTCTCTACATTTCTGTAACTCTAACCAGATAGATCACTTCTTCTGTGACATACCCCCTGTACTTAAGCTGGCCTGTGGAGACACTTCTGTTAATGAAATGTATGTCTATGTAGTAGCTATCTTGCTTGCCGCAATCCCTTTTATACTGATACTAACATCATACAGCAAAATCATTGCCACCATCCTGAGGTTGCCAAATGCTGAAGGACGGGCAAAAGCCTTCTCTACATGTTCTTCCCATCTGGTGGTGGTGGTTTTGTTTTTTGGCTCTGCATCTATTACCTACTTAATGCCAAAGTCAACACATTCTGCAGTAAGTGACAAACTCCTCTCCCTTTTTTACACCATTCTAACCCCCATGTTCAATCCCCTGATATATAGCCTTAGGAACAAGGATGTGATTGTTGCTCTGAGAAGATTATTGCTTAGAACATAGTGCAATGGACTATGTACAGTGATTGTATTGCAACCACATTCTCACATAGAATGTTACACCTATATTTGCCCTTTTAGAGGTTAATTACTATTATGATCTCTCTGTTACTTTTGAAAGTCGGTAGAACATTATTTTGCATAGAAATACACTAACCAAAATGTTATATTGTAGATGTTGTATGCTTATGAAACATTTTAATTAATTTTGTTCTTTGACATTTTTCTACTTGTGTGTAATGTGTTCTCTATTCCTCTCAAAACTCAATTCTTCCATCCAAATCTTTCCCTACATGTACTTCTTTTTGTTGTCTTTCATGACCCATGGCTTAACTGAGGTTTGAAAGTATTATGTATAATCAAATGAATGCATGACCACTGCTCTCACTGAATTTGTTAGTAGGTAGGATTTCTGTAGGCAGAGTAAGTTTCCTCCTTATTTTCTTGTTATTTTTGATAGGCTAGTTTCATTCAGGCCCAGTGAAGGGAAGAGCAGCAGCCATGTGTTTGAAATCCATTGGCTTTGTCATGCCCAGGTGCTGGCGGTTTGTAACCATTCTCCCCATCCTGTCACACTTCCCTTACTTTGGTGTCACCTGTTTAATATCCTAGAACTTTAGATGGTTATACAGATGTCTGTTATAGGACTTAGTATTCAGTGATTACTTTTTGTCAACAGTTCAAGCAGCCATGTATATGTGCATTCACCATGAATAAAATGTAATATGTATCACAAAATCCATATGAAAACAATAAGCTGAATTCTGAAGAGTCTGTTTTCATGCGACATATTTATAAGTCTCTATTCCTTACTTTGATATTGTCCCTAATCTTCACGTTTTTATTTCCTGCTATATTTTTTGCTTAGCATCACATTATACCTAACAATTATAATATTGTTAATTAAGTTAATTGATAAAGCAATGGAACTTGCTTTTTTCAATCATGATTTTGGTAAACTTAGAGGTTATAAAGCAATGAACCTTGAAAGTAATATTGAGCCTACTATGTATCTCAGTAAGACTGATGAACTCACCTAACAATGTAAACTTATTTGAAGTTATTTTCAAAAAACCTCAGATGACTGATAATATATTCATTAATTTGACATTTATACCATAAATAATTGGAAATATAACAGAATTTGATTTATAAGTGTCCTGACCATCTGTAATTTAATACATTATGTTTCTTCCCATCCCTATACCATACAATGATATGTATTACTTGCATATGCTACCAATTTATAAAAGGTATTTTCATGCAAGTACATAATATACTTTGAGTAGACTTCCTCTTAATGTCCTACCTTTCCTATCTTCTTTGCCTCTCTTTCTTCATTGCACACACACACTCACTCACTAATATGAGTTGAAATATATATCAATATAAAAAATATAGAAACCACAAATGAGGAGCTTAACTGCTTGCTCAGAAGTTAAGAGCACTGGCTGTTCTTCCAGAGGTCCTGAGTTCAATTCCAAGCAAACACATAGTGGCTTGCAACCATCTGTTGACTGGAGAGATGGCTCAGATGTTAAAATCAATCTTACCTATTAAGAACAGAACTGCAATGAACATTGATATGCCAGTACCTCAGTGATATGTTGATATAGAAACATTTGAACATTACCCTTAAATGCTGCATCTTGGCTATATGATTGATTTACTTTTTTGTTTGTTTGTTTTTGTTTTTTTGAGAAAAGGTTTCTCTGTATAGTTTTAGTGCCTGTCCTAGATCTCTCTCTGTAGACAAGGCTGGCCTCAAACTCACAGATCCGCCTGGCTTGCCTCCTGAGTGCTGGGCTTAAAGGCATGCACCATCACTGCCCAGCTTTTTTTTTATTTACTTGTAGTTTGAAAAACAAAATAAAACAAACCCTTTAATGTTCCTTTCCATAAAGCCTAGACTGTTTGGCATACTACAAAATTATAAAATGGTTCTCATATTCACTTCAGTTTTAGGTGTTTCTTTCCTTCAGTTTGATTTTCTATTTATGTGTATTTGTGTATCCCTGTGTAAGTCCAACACAGGAAAATAGGGGCCACAGGAAGTCAGAAAAGGGTGTAAGATATTTTTGAACTTTAATTGTTCTAACTGCTAAGCTACTATTTCAGTTGTGTTACTTGTTTTCCTAATGATTAAAATTCACAGTGTTTCAAGATACAATCTCAGTGTAGCTTTGATCCAAGTTTCCTTGATGGCCAATGAGGTTGAACATTTTACTCTGTATGTAGTGGGCATCTGTATTTCATCTTTTGTAAACTGTTTGTTTCAATAGCCTGTTTATATTTTGGATAATTTATAATATTTTCTCTTTTAGGTTTTTAGTCTATATATTCTAGATATTAATTTTATGCCAGATATATTGCTAACAAAGATATATTATATTCTTTAAATGTCTCTTCAGCAGATTGTTTCATTTACTGTAGAGACACCTTTTCATTTAATGAAATAATTTTTTTTTTGTCATTTTTAGTATGGTCCTAGTGAGGAAGTTATATCACTTTCTTGGTCTGGTTTATCATATAAGTTTTTGGGCATCATTCCTAGGCCTGGTTTTTTTTTAAATAGGAGTTTAGCACCCCCATGGGCCATATAATCTCAGTTTACCCCAATAAACTGATAGGGTAGCACACATGGTATGCCCAAGACCAAGTCATTTAAAAATCTGTGCTGAATGTGTGGTTCCAGACAGATGATGTCATTTACATAAAGACCCAGGTATACAATCAACTTGCTTTCTAAATACAACCCAACCTGCCTTTAAAATGGAGTTCCTCAGGGCAAAGCAAATTCTGAGAAGCTACTATTTTTCACAAAATGAAGTAATAGTGTATGGGACAGAATGATATCAACAGTTTTATATTGCCGTCTTGTATTATTGATTGTGCTCAAAAACAATTAAAATTAAAATAAAATATAGTAAACTTATGTAAAGAAAACAAAGAAAATTTATCACAATCATGTGTAACCTACAAAGGTTAGGAACCAAAAAAAAAAAAAAATCTTATAGGAGCAGTAACACCATTACTGGGATGAAAATTTAGTTTTCCAGAGAAGGAATAAATCTTTGTGAAGGGCATTTTAAATATTGAAAATTAAATTTCATTTTAAATTTTCTTACAATGTAAGAGGATGTATTTTTTTTCCCAGTGCTGGACTATGTATGCTTTAATATTGCCAGGTAAGAAATTCCTAGTGCACAATAGCAGCATGTTCCTATGAGGATACCAATTGACTCCAAATTAAATGTCAAGCTTGCTTCACAGGAGAAAATTCTTGCCTGTTAGTATAAATCTAGTCAACCCCCCTGGCTAGTGAAGTTATAGGCCCTGGATAAGGATCTTCTTGATGCTAATTTTCTAAGTGACCATGTTGTTACCTGCTTTCCAAATGCTATGTCTGTGCTGCTCCCTAATTTGCTGAGAGTAACTTCTTTTATAGTTTGTGGTGATTAATGTAGAGAATTATCACTCATTAAAATACTAAGAATCAGTGACTAAATGTTCAATTTTAGATGGGACATCAAAAATCAACCTCCTTCACCCCTGTGTTCAGGGAGCATCTTGAAAGACTGAATATAAATATGTAAGCTATATTTATATGTAAGCCTAGTAGAACTATTAGGAGGTGTGGCTTTATTGGAGTAGGTATGGCCTTGTTGGAGGAAGTGTGTCACTTTGGGGAAAGGCTTTGAGGTTTCCTATGCTCAGGAAACCACCCAATGTGTCAGCAAAATTCCTGTTGCCTGCACCATGTGGGACTCTCAGGTACTCCTCCAGCACCACATCTGCCTGCATGCTGCCATGATCCCCTCAAGATGATAATGGACTGAACTTCTGAAAATGTAAACTGCAACCTCAAGACAGTATTGCTCAATGTGATTTGATGAACTATGGGGATCAAGAGGTTTCAGAGGAGAAGGATTATAGTAAGTAGACTGACATTATGATATTTTGGTGGAGAAAATTGCTGCTTTTTGCCCTTATCTGAATAGTCTGTCTGAAGCTAACTAAAGTTAAGAGTTTTGGACTAACTTTGTTAGTAGAGGAAATTTCAAAACAGTCTAGTATAAACTCTGCCATGTGGTTTTTAGTGGTAACTCTAATGAAGATTTCTAATGAAAGGTAGCAAGCTGGGCAGTGTATATTACAAAATGTAAATTTTGAGGAGGAAAAAGAGTACCAGGAAGTAGAAAGGAGCTAAGTCCTGTGTTTAAGGAGATAAGCAGATAAAGAAATGGAATATCTCTATAGGTTTCTCCATCATGATCTTGATGCCCCTTGCATAGAATCCCTCTTCTCTGTCTTCAACTGGACTCCTGGAGGTCTCCTGGTGCTTGGCTATAGATCTCTGCATCTGCTTCCATCAGTTAGTGGATGAAGGCTCTATGATGACAGTTAGGATACTCACTGGGGTAAGTCAGTTCAGACATCTACAGAGATAACCAAACAAAACTAGTGGAAACTCATGAACTTTAGACCAACCATGGGAATGGACTAGGCCCTCTGCATAATTGAGACAGTTGTGTATCTTGATCTGCTTATGGGGGTCCTTGGCAGTAGGATCAGGATCCTTCCCTGGTACATGAGCTGGCTTTTTGGAGCCCACTACCTGTGTTGGGACACCTTGCACAGCCTTGATGCAGGGAGAGGAGCTTGGACCAGCCTCTACTGAATATACCAGGCTCTGCAGGTTTCCCATGGGAGACCTTGCCTTGTTGGAAGAGGAAATTAGGGGTGGGTTCAGAAGGCAGGTGGTAAGGGCAGGAGGAAGGAAGAAAGGGGGGGTCTGTAATTGGTATGTAAAATGAATAAAAATTTCATTAATTAAAAAAAAAGAAATGGAATATAGGTAGTGGTGACCAGGGCAAGATCCTACCAGCTATGTTTCCAATTTGTGAAAAGGAAATAAAGAAAAGCTTAGAACTGACTGGCTGTAATGGGGAACATCTTTAATCCCAGCACTGAGAAGGCAGAAGGGGTAGGATCTCTAAGCTTGAGGCCAGCTTGGTCTGCAGAACAAGTTTCAGGACAGCCAAGCTTAGGCAGTGAAGGACAGAAATCTGGTAAAGATATAATTGGACAAGGAGACCATGTTCCAGCCCCAGTAAGCAGCAGAACTTGGCAGCTGGTTCTTGGCATCAGAACCTCAGTCATATGGTTCTGGCTTTAGAGTTAAAAATACAAGAAACGAGTTATGATATTTACTTCCATACCTAAAGAGAGCTGCTATAGCATGAATCTTAAAAGTTCTTATTAATAAAATCAAACTCGGAATCGGGTCTTGGGTTAAAGCTGGAAGATCAGAGAAGCAGAACAAGCCACAGCTTCTTCATCTTGTCAATTCCTCACTGATCCTGTTTCCTCAGACTGGAAACCTCTGAGTCCTCATGCAAATGGATCTCAGCTGAACTGCTGCTCAAAAGCCTAAAAGCTTAACCAGGATCTAGTTTCTCATCCTCACACCTTAAATACCTTTCTGCTTCCCACCATCACTTCCTGGGATTATAGGCTCACTTCCTGGGATTAGAGGTGTGAGTCACCATGTCTGGCTCCTTCAAATATGGCTTTAAACTGCTGAGGCCAGGCACCTGTCAGGGGTGGCCCTGAGTGGAGGCCTAGTGAAGAGGCCATTGTAAGAAGCTTTGAAGTTGAAGCCTGGATTGCCTTGGAGAACCCAAGATGTTAGAGATGCCAGAGTCTGCTAACAGAGACTGGAGCCAGCCCAAAAGAAAGTGTGTTGCAGTCAACAAAGCTGAATAGAGTTAGAGATCTAGAGAGTGGTTTAACATCTGACATAGAGATGCAGAGTTTGGAGTTTGCCCATCTGGTTTTTGGTCTTGCTTTGGTCCAGTGTTTCCTTGCTATGCTCCCTTCCCTGCATTTTGGAAGGGCAATGTATATCCTGTGACATTATATGTTGGAAATATGTGATCTGCTTTTGTATTTTGATTTTTATAGGAGATTGCAGTTAAGAGATTGATTGAATCTTGGGAGAAACTTCGAACTTTGAAACATTGTTCAGACTGTGATAGACTATGGGGAATTTTGAAGTTGGACTAAATGCATTTTTCATTACGATATTGATTCAAGCTAGGGGGCAGGGATTTGAATGTGACAGTCTGAATGTCATTGGCCCCCATAATTTCATAGGGTTTGGCACTATTGGGAGGTGTGGCTTTGTTGGACTGGGTATGGCTTTAGTGGAGGAAGTGTGTCATTGTGGGGAAGGCTTTGAGGTTTTCTATGCTCAGGATACTGCCCAATGCCTCAATCAACATTCTATTGCCTGTATAGGACTCTCAGCTATTCCTCATGCACCAGAACTGCCTGCATATCACAATGCTCCCTGCCTTGATGGACAGAACCTCTGAAATGTAAGCCACCACTTAATGTTTTCCTTTATAAGCATTGTTGTGGTTGCTTCATAGCAACAAAAACCCTAATTAAGACAAGAGGTGCTGAAGTGCAGTTTTTCCCCACATCACATTACTGTTGTATGTAGAAACTCACAGCAGCTATGGCTGTCTGCACAAGCTCAAGGTAGTGCAACTCTAGAACTGATTTGGGTTAGAACCATGAGGTCCCACTCCAGGTGAAGATCTATGGGCAGTCCACATTTGTTGCAGAAGAGATAATCATTCTTCTTTGGGGATATGGTAATGGTCACTGGTAGGCTGATCATACCTCAGTGGATATCTACAAATCACAGCAATAATTTGGCTCATTAAGTAATAGAAATTAAAAAAAAAAAAAAAAGTGACATGGAAGTTGAGACAAAGATGTGTAAGGGTTAGGAATTGTGGGATTGTGCAGCTGAAAGTTTTCCTGTTTTCTGGCTAACTGGCAGTTGAGAGTTGAGACAAATCTTTCCTCCTCACATCCCCCAAGCAAACACACAGAGGCTTATATTAATTATAACTGCTTGGCTGTTAGCTCAGGCTTATTACTGACTAGCTCTTGCACTTAAATTAACCCATAATTCTTATCTATGTTTAGCTACATGGCTTGGTACCTTTCCTCAGTTCTGCCTTGTCATCTTGCTTCCCCTGTGTCTGGCTGGTGACTCCTGACTCAGCCTTCCTCTTTCCAGAATTCTCCTCATCTGGTAACCCCAATTATTCTTCCTGCCTGGCTACTGGCCAATCAGCTTTTTATTTATTAACCAATCAGAACAACACATACTCATAGCATACAGATATGATATCCCACAACAGGATTGGGGTGAAGGTGGAGTATGATCAAGAACCATGGCATACATACATTAAAATTTCAAAGAACACATAAACAATTTTAATGACAAATACAATTTGAATCTTTACATAAATATCATAACAGTTATTTATCTTTGGTTTGATGATCTGTGTAAATCATATACTCATGTAGGATACATCTTGATGAAGGCAGTTGCGTATTGTAGCAAAGCGTCTCCTTTTTAGAGGAAGTCAGAAATGATGCACTCAAATGAAAATAAATTCTATCATGTTAATCATTATTAATTTGAAAGTCAAAACTATAGTGACTTTCCACCTCATACCAACTGGAATTTCTGTAATAAAATGAGAGAAACAAGTAGCAACAACATAACTGTATCCATATATTCTGGTGTATATGTTGTTAGAGAGAACATTTATAGAGAGTTCTTGAGAATAAAATGTGTTGTCATTATGGAACACAGTATGGAGGATCTTAATAAGGCTGAAAATAGAACTACCATAAACTCGACAATAATTCTTCTGTGTCTATGCCCAATTGTTCTAAATAAACATACCTTAGATATTCCCAAGCTCCCATAATTCATAACTGCCAAGTTATAGAATTAGCCTCAGTGCTCATCAACATACATCTGGGCAAAGAAAAAAAAATATAGCATAAAAATGATTTCATTCTCTGCTTTGTGGATTCTGAATTTTTATAGGTACACACACACACACACACACACATACACATAAAGAGATATGGTTCACACATCACATACCCACATGGAAGAAAAGATGAAGTGGAGTTTATAGAGGTAGATACGCTCAAAATACTCTATAGACATGAAGGAAATTAACTTATGAAACTCAACACTCTGTGCAAGGCATATAAACCAAAAGATATGTAAGGTGAATCTATGAAATAACTAATATTGAGATCACAGTTTTATTGTGATCAATGGATTATTCAGTTCCATTGATCCAAAGTAAAAAAAATGATCATGAATCACAGACAATGCATTTTTATATCTCACCATCTAGATTTTCAGTTACAAAGTTATGTAGCTTGATCTGCTTAAGGGACCCTCTGGCACTGGGATCAGGATCTATCCCTAGGGCATGAGTGGGCTTTTGGAGCCCACTACCTATGATGGGACACCTTACATAGCCTTGATCCAGGGGGAGGGGCATGGACCTGCTTCAACTGAATGTACCAGGCTCTGCTGACTTCCCCATGGGAGGCCTTGCCTTGGAGGAGGTGGGAATAGGGATTGGGATGGGGGGAAAGCTGGGGGCTGGGAGGAAGGAGAGGAGGCAATATGTGGTTGATATGTAAAATGAATCTAACATCACTCATGTAGAGTATAGTGATAATTTTGTTAATAGTGAGATATTATGTTTTTATGTAGTGATCTGGAAAATTTCACAAGAACACTCTGAAATACCCTCTTCTGTATGTGAGATCAAAAAATAGTTGTTCTTACTTATTTTACCAACCCTTCAATTAGAGATTCTAGTTTCTACATGTTTAAATAACAAAATGATGAACAATTAACAATAATTATAAATAATGTTAGGATTAGTAACATATAGAGAAAAAGAACTGAATCAAAAGTATTGGTTTCAAAACAATAATGAAAAAAAAAATCATGGTACTGTATATCTGGCTGCTTTCCTCTGGGGATAACATGATCATCACTCGAAGTCTTTGGCTAGAGAAAACAGCTTGCTCACTACTAGAACTAATGGAACAGAAAAACTAATATATAGTCAGGAATTTTGGCAGTAGTAATGGAACTAGTGACCCTTCTAGAAGGATGGATTAGAAGGTCATAAGAATCTCTTATGGGATTGCAACATTACTCCTTACTGTCTTCTTACATATTGCTAGAATGTATAGGAAATTCAAAGTTAACTGAAGGGGACTTTTTGATTAAGTCTCCATGATGAAGTGGTACTTCACAGTGGTACAGCTGTTTTGGGGTCATTCATACTCTTATGTCATTCCTTAATGGTGTACTGTAAGTAAAGCCAAAAAAAAGTCATTGTTTGGAAGATTACTAAAAGTTAGTGTGTGCAGGAGCATACATAAAATAAATAGTCAGAATACATCAGAAAAAAATTGTTTGTGTAATGCATGAAGATTGTTTGTGAGATCTAGAACCAGAGAGTAATACTGTAAAAACCATAGTAAATAACCAAAAAGTATCTAGATAATTTGATAATAGAAGAATACAAATTTGACTAATTTGAGTTTCTCAGAAACTCATTATACTCTCCCGAATTAAGTTGATGCACTAGAGAAATGTTCCCCAGGGTTTTGACTATCCTTGTTTAATAACAATTTAAATCTGAAACCAAAATAATTAGAGTAGAATCAGTGTGGCTGCCTGAGGGAAACAGGATCACATAAAACACAAAAGATAAAATTCTCATTTGGTTTCACAGATTTCAGGTGGATGTGTAGAGGTAAGTTGGAGTTCTTTTCTTACACCATTTATGAAGGATAGCTCTGACCTTCAGAGTCAAGATGCTCTTAAAACACCACAGAAAATTTCATGATCTTATTTTGAAAATGATCTACCCATTAAGAAGGTCTCACTTACCTCTGTTCTCCTTACTAAATGAAGTTAGATATTTGTCAAATTGAAGTAAGGATAGTATTGGCAAAATAATTGATTGGATATATACGGAATGTGAGCACAGAGAAAACTTAAAAACATAAGAGCATATGATTGTATTTATTTATGCACTATTTTAATTTTTCTTTTTTATCTTTTTTTATTATTATTATATTTGTGTTTTAATTTTACATATCAGTCATGGGTTCCCCTGTCATCCCCCTTCACACCCCCAACCCCACCTTCCCGCCATCCCCTCCCCTCCATTCCCATCTCCTCAAGGGCCAAGACTCCCCTGGGGATTCATTTAAACCTGGTGGATTCAGTACAGGCAAGTCCAGTCCCCTCCTTCATGGCTGAACAAAGTGTCCCTGTGTAAGCCCAAGGTTCCAAACATACAGCTCATGCACTAAGGACAGGTCCCAGGACCACAGCCTGGGTGCCTCCCAAACAGTTCAAGCTATTCAATTGTCTCACTTATCCAGAGGGCCTGATCCAGCTGGGGGCTCTACAGCCTTTGGTTCATAATTCATGTGCTTCCTTTCGCTTGGCTATTTGTCCCTATGCTTTTTCCAATCTTGTTCTCAACAATTCATGCTCTTATAGTCCCTCCTCCTTCTCGACAATTGGACACCTGAAGCTCAACCTGGGGCCTGGCTGAGGATCTCTGCATCCCCTTCCATCAGCTATTGGATGAGAGTTCCAGCTCCACTGTTAGGGTGTTTGGCCATCTGATCACCAGACTAGGTCTGATCAGGCTTTCTCTTGACCATTGCCAGTAGTCTACAGAGGATGTATCATTGTGGATTTCTTGGGACCTCTCCAGCACTCTGCCTATTCCTGTTCTCATGTGGTCTTCATTTATCATGGTCTGTTATTCCTCTTTCTCCCTTTCTATTCTTGATCCAGCTGGGATCTCCTGCTCCCCTTAGCTTTCCCTCAAACTTTGCCCTTCATTACTCCCACTGTCATCCAGGTTGTTCATGTAGATCTCATCCATTTCTCTGTCATTGGTGATCCCTGTGTCTTTCCTAGGGTCCCGTTTTCTAGGTAGCAACACTGGAGTTGTGTAGCATTCTAGTCATCTTTGTTTTACATCTAGTATCCTCCTATTAGTGAATACATACCATGTTTGTCCTTCTGAGTCTGGGTTACTTTACTCAGGATGATTTTTTTCTAGATCCATCCATTTGCCTGCAAACCTCATGATGTCATTGTTTTTCTCTGCTGAGTAGTACGCCATTGTGTATATGTACCATATTTTCTTTATCTATTCTTCAGTTGAAGGGCATCTAGGTTGCTTCCAGGTTCTGGCTATTACAAACAATGCTGATATGAACATAGCTGAGCAAATGCCCTTGTGGAATGATTGAGCATTGCTTGGGTATATGCCCAAGAGTGCTACAGCTGGGTCTTGGGGAAATTGATTCCCAATTTTCTAAGGAAGTGCCATATTGATTTCCAAAGTGGCTGTACAAGCTTGCAGTCCCACCAACAGTGGAGGAGAGTTCACCTTGCTCCACATCCTATCCAGCATAAGCTGTCTTCCGTGTTTTTGATCTTAGTCATTCTGACAGGTGTAAGGTGGTATCTCAGAGTCGTTTTGATTTGCATTTCCCAGATAATTAGGGATGTTGAGCAATTCCTTAAATGTCTTTCAGCCATTTGAACTTCCTCTGTTGAGAATTCTCTGTTTAGTTCTATAGTCCATTTCTTAATTGGACTGTTGGGCATTTTATTGTCTAATTTCTTGAGTTCTTTATATAGTCTGGATATCAGCACTCTGTCAGATGTGGGGTTGTTGAATACCTTTTCCCATTATGTAGGCTGTCACTTTGTTTTGTTGATTGTGTCCTTTTCTCTACAAAAGCTCCTAAGTTTCAGCAGGTCCCATTGATTGATTGTTTCTCTCAGTGTCTGTGCTACTGGTGTTATATTTAGAAAGTGATCTTCAATGCCAATGCGTTCAAGAATACTTCCTACTTTCTCTTCTATCAGGTTCAGAGTAACTGGATTTATGTTGAGGTCTTTGATCCACTTGGACTTAAGTTTTGTGCACAGTGACAGATATGGATCTATTTGCAGCCTTCTACACATTGATATCCAGTTATGCCAGCACCATTTGTTGAAGATGCCTTCTTTTTTCCATTTTTTGCTTCTTTGTCAAAAATTATATCTTCATAGGTGTATGGGTTAATGTCAGTGTCTTGAATTCGATTCCATTAATCCACATGTCAGTTTTTATGCCAGTACCAAGCAGTTTTTATTATGGTAGCTCTATAGTAGAGCTTTAGGTCAGGGATTGTGATGCCTTCAGAGGTTGTTGTATGGTACAGTGTTATTTTGGCTATCTTGCGTTTTTAGTCTGTTGTCCTATAGGCTTCGTGTATCCTCATAGGCATTTCCATCTTTATGTTGGGAAAGTTTTCTTCTATGTTCTTGTTAAATATATTTTCTGTGCCTTTCAGTTGGTATTCTACTTCTTCTTCTATCCCTATTATTTGTAGGTTTGGTCTTTTCCTGGTTTCCCAAATTTCTGGGACATTTGGGGTCATGACTTTGTTGGTTTTAGTGTTTTCTTTGACTGTTGAATCTACTTCTTCTACCGTATCTTCAACACCAGAGATCCTCTCTTCCATTTCTTGCATTCTGTTGGTTATACTTGCATCTGAAGTTCCTGTTCATTTACTCAGATTTTCTATTTCCAGCATTCCTTCTGCTAGTGTCTTCTTCATTTTTTTCTATTTCCCTCTTCAGGTCTTGGACTGTTTCCCTTGCTTTTTCATGATTTTCTTTCAGGAACTTATTGTTTTCTTCTGCTTTAATTGTCCTTTCCTCTCGTTTTTTATAGCATTGTTCCCATTTTTTGTTTGTCTGTTCCTCCCCTTTATATTTGATTTCTTATATATAAGGCTCTAGCCTCTTCATGATGTTACTTATAAGGTTGTTTTCTTCTTCTTCTTCCATTGCATGATGTTCAGGTCTAGCTGTTGGAGAAGGGCTAGGTTCTGGTGATGCTGTATTGCTCTTTATTTTGTTGTATGTACTTCTCCCTTGACGTCTGCCCATCTCCTTGTGGGTTGGTTCTTGGTCTTAGCAGTGTACTTTGTCCAGACAGAGCTGACAGATTTAGGGAGCCACTCTCTGGTCCAGATGGAAGCTCTGGGTGGGATGGGAGCTCTGGTCCAGATGAGAGTGCTGGCCAGATAGGAGCTGGGAGGCTGTACTCTGAGTCTCAGGAAGTCCCTGCAGTCTCCTTATCTTGTCCAGATGGAAGCTCCTCTTGTCCAGATGGGAGTTCTGGGACAGGATGGAAGCTCTGGTCCAGATGGGAGTTCCAGGGTGGATGGTAGCTGGGGGCTCTCTGGTCGAGATGGGAGTTCTGGGGCAGATGAGAGCTGGGAGATGGTCTCTGAGTCTCAGGAAGTGGCTGGGGTCTTAGGCAAATGGATTTGGGTGCAGGGTGTGGAGACTGCAGGGTCTGCCTGCAGTCTTGGAAAAGGGGAGTCTTCCCGCAGTGCCTCCTGAATGGCTGGAAACTGGGGCCAAGTTGGGCAGGTCCTCTCAGTATGGGTGGTGCCCAGGGGTGGGTACCAGAAGTGGTTGCCTCTCTGACTAGAACCCCAGGCACTCACCTCTGGTCCAGATGGGAGATCTGGGGTAGGATGGAAGCTGGGGGCTGATTTCTAAGTCTCAGGAAGTGGCTGGGGTCTCTGGCAGATGCGTGTGGGAGCAGGGCATGAAGGTTGTAGGGTTCACCAGAGGGTCTTGCAGAGGGCGAATCTTTCCTGTGGGGATGGGGGGTCCTGCCCTATGGCCAGAACCTGGGGCCCAGTTGGGCATGTCTTCCCTAGAGTGGCTTTTTCCCTGGCTGTGACCCAGGTGCGGGCCTCTCTGCGTGTGAGCCCAGGCACTCACCTCTGGTCCAGGTGGGAGTTCCAGGGCAGGATGGAAGCTGGGGTCTGGTCTCTGATTCTCAGAAAGTGGCTGGAGTCTCGGGCAAATGGGTGTGGAGACAGGGTGTGGAGACTGCAGGGTCTGCCTGCAGTCTTAGAAAAGGGGAGCCTTCCCGCAGGGCCTGACGAATGGCCGGAAACTGGGGCCAAGTTGGGCAGGTCCTCCTGGGATGGCTGGTGCCCAGGGGTGGGGCCCCAGGGCAGTTGCCTCTCTGACTATAACCCCAGGCACTCACCTCTGGTCCAGATGGGAGTTCTGGGGCAGATGGGAGCTGGGGTCTGGTCTTTCTTAATTTTTCTTTTATTATGTTGTTGAATGATTTTTTTGCATGCATGTCTATGTATCACATCCATGGCTGGTATCTTTGTAAGCCGAAGAGTGTATCAGATCTCCTAGAATTAGCATTATAGATGTTAGTGAGCCACATGTGAGTGCTGTGAATGGAACCCAGGTCCTCTGGAAGAGCAAGCAGTGCTCTTAATGCTGATCCATAAATATAGCCACCGCAATGTGGTAATGTAAATACATCAGTGAATGAATCTGGAAGGCAAACTGTATATTAGGATATGAAATATATAAATATAAATAATGCCTTCCAGTACTCATGTTTACAATAATTATCACAATGATATAGTATACAGAGCAACATGATAATGCAACCCTCATTTCTTATTAGAAAAGAACTGCTTTAAGGAAACTGGCTTCAGGGGATTTTTTTTCATTTCTTATTTTTAATATAGCACTTTTTCTGTTTTTGTTGTTGTTGCTTGTTTTTTCCACATATCTATGGGTATGCATACTTGTAAAGGTCAGACTTTGATGTCAGAAATAATTCCCAATTGCTCTTCTAATTAAGTAGCCAACTTATGGTCTCATGAGCAATCCCAGAACTCAGTCAGATGGCTAGTCTAGATATCAGCTTGCTGTAGGTCCTGTCTCTGACTTTTAAGCATAGAATAATACCAGGGCTTCCACAACCACTAAGCATTATCTTGGGTTTCTGGAGATATGAACTCTGCTCTCCAAGGTAGCCAGCTGCAAGCTGCAAGCACATAAACATAGATCCATCTTTCTTTGTAAGCCGCATCACAACCTGTGGATTTCACAAAGAAAGGCAAACCTTCTTTTGAATGAGATTTAAAGAAAAGTTTCAAATAAAAACTATAGATTTAAAGACTTTATATTGCTAAAAATGAAGAAAAGGAAATATGCAAACACAAAACATAGAAAAAATTTGTAGTACAATATCACTTTTCAGAGCAAAGTACCAAGGTATAATTTCCCTATACTATGCCCATATTAGTAATGTATGCATCTCAAAGCTTTGATGAAATATAGCTGAATCTAGGAAAATAAATCTGTCATGGGTTCATTTTAACCACATGCTAGTACTTTTTTCATGTTAAAATCTCATGTTGTAGTTAAAGCAGAATTATGGTAAATGGCTATTTAAAAGAACTTACAAATATATGCATTCATCTCATCCAGCTAATATAAGAAATTTGTGATCTTGGAAAAGTAAACATATTAAACATATGGAATTTGTTTTATCTTCAGGTGAAGTTCAAAATCCTAATATTACAGCTACAGAATTTGTTCTCTTTGGATTTTCTGATGTCCCTCACCTCCAGTGGATGCTGTTTGGGATATTTTTGCTCATGTATTTGACTATTCTGATTTGTAATGGCATTATAATTCTGCTAACAAGAACTGATCCTGCTCTGCAGACCCCTATGTACTTTTTTCTCAGCAATTTTTCTTTTGTGGAAATCTGCTATGTAACAGTCACAATCCCAAGAATGCTCATGGACCTTTGTACCCAAAAAGGGACTATTCCCTTGTTTTCCTGTGCTGTACAACTCTGTTTTGTCATCATGCTTGGAGGCATGGAGTTCCTCCTCCTGACAGTCATGGCCTATGACCGTTATGTGGCCATTTGCAATCCTCTGCACTATCCCCTGCTCATGAACAATAAGGTCTGTGTGCAGCTTGTGGCTGCTTGCTGGATCAGTATTATTCCAGTTGTGACTGGACAAACTTATCAAATTTTCTCTTTGCCTTATTGTGGATGTAACACAATTAATCACTTTTTTTGTGACATTCCCCCACTACTCAAGCTTGCTTGTGGAGACACATTTGTGAATAATTTAGCAATCTATGTTGCTTCAGTGGTGTTTATTATGGTTCCATTTCTGTTGATCATTGTCTCCTATAGCAAGATTATCTGCAACATTCTGAAACTGTCATCAGCTGGAGGAAGGTCAAAAGCCTTCTCCACCTGCTCATCTCATCTTACAGTTGTGGTTTTATTTTATGGAACAGCTACTGTTACATATGCACAACCACATGCAAACCAATCAGAAAGCATGGGCAAGCTGCTGTCTCTTTGCTACACCATTTTGATCCCACTGTTGAATCCCATTATATATACACTAAGGAATAAGGACATCATGGTAGCACTAAGAAAATTACAAACTAAGTTATCAACATATGGGAACACCTAAAATTACAGAAATTTTTCTTTATATTATTTGTATGTTTATATAGGGCATAAGAATTGTTACCTTTATTTCTGAAATATACAATTATAATAATTAATGTTATATCTCATGTCAAGTGAACTTTGTTTGACAAACTTTAGTTAAGTAGTCCTATAGTAATCCAGAAAGAAATTAAAACAATATTAAATTTCAGGAGTCAACATTTTAGCACAACGGAATAGGGTATAAAGAGATTCTACCCCTAACTAAGGAGATTTTTTTCAGTCTTTGGGGAGAGGAAATCAGTTTTCTTTGAGGATTTAATTTCCCCTTGTGGTTCTACCCAAGCTATAGTGGATGATTATGTTCCCAGAAACACAAATTTGGCTGCATGGGTTTAAAAGTAAATATTACTAAGTTGGGCACAGGTAACAAAATAGAAATAGATGTTGGAGGAGTTGGGATGTTTTAAGTGGTGAATATGTTCAATATACATTGTAGGGAATTCTCAAATATTTATGTAAAAATAATTTTCATTCATGCATTTGTGCTGTGTATATTGCTGAGTTGCAATTTACTTCTCAATATTGTTCAATATCCCGATATGTTAATTGAGTCTATTGTATATAATCTTATATATTATGAAAGTGAAAATAGGCATATTAGATAGGACTCAAAAAAGTTGCAGATGAATATAATACATTGTTTATATTGAATACCCAGTAAGGAAATATTACTTACATTAGAGCAGAGGTATTTAAAACAAATTACACATTTTAGTATACTCATAATATATCATGAAAGAGGAACCAAAATCAGTTAACACATATTTGAATCAGAAAGTAGGGGCTGGGGATTAGCTCTGTAGAGCACTTGCCTAGCAAGGGCAAGGCCCTGGATTCAATCCTCAGCTCAAAAAAAAAAGGAGAGTGTTTATGAGAGGAATATTTGGAACTATAGCTTTAGAAAACCAAAAGAAGGCTCTTAAGGCTCTTGTTTTTCTTACAGATAGCTCTGATCATGTCCTTTCTGCTATGGACTCATGAGGATGCTTCTGGATGTTCTCTCACATCTACCATACTCCACTCTCTAGCCCCCCTCCCAATACCTTGAGAGAAGAAAGGAAAACATAAATCCAAACAATTTACATAGTGAAATTTTGTTTCAAAACAGGAAAAATGTAAAATAACTGAAGATAATTATATGAACATAGTTTGTAATATTTATATAAATACATAATTTTTTTTTGAGCTGAGTATCGAACACAGGGCCTTGTGCTTGCTTGGTAAGTGCTCTACCACTGAGCTAAATCCCCTACCCGAATACATAATTTTTGAAACAGCAATATGGAAGAGTGGCAGGCAGAGGAAGACACAATGGTTGTGATAAGCATAAGCAGAACCTGTGAAAGCCCAAATCAGACCAAATCCCAGCATGGAAAACAGACACAAGTCACAAGTAATGTTACCTTCTGGAGAAGGAAGAGTCATTTTGTCTGATAGTGTAGGCCCTGGTGAGTCAACAATGCTCTAGTAGAAGACCAGACCCCAAGAACATTTTGTGCAGTACCAATTTGTCTTAGGTGGTTCAAAATAAACAAGGCAGGACATAAAACTGGTAGTTGGAGAGTTGGGGTAGATCTTGGAATATTTGACATGCTGAATATGATCAAAACTTGTCTTATAAACCTGGAAACTTATAAAAACAATTTAAAAGAAAGATAGATAATAATTAAAGACCATACAGTGTTGGCTCACAGGATTGAACCCAATCTTACTGATTCTAGAAAGAACTGACACTGCTACTAAGCTATACTCCAGTACTGGAACATACTGTCCTATAAACAAAATATCAGAAAACAATTCCTAAAGTAAGTTAGAACATACCTATTGAGATTCCTGAAAACAAAAACATAAAATAATTTATTACAAAAAAATTGCCCTAAGTAGAAAAGCAGTATAAATATTATGCATACATCACCAAACAACTAAGCTTCATGAAGGAAACAAACACAGGGAAGAGAATGGAGTCATAAGTGTACAGTGACTTCATTGAACACTCTATAAATTAAGTATATTAAACACATACAAATGGTGCTCGTCATTCATTGTCTTTGTCCCTGAAGCCACGAAAATCAAGGCAGCAATGAGAAACCGAGTTCACTGGTGATGGAAGCTGAAACTGAAATTCCAGACAGTTTCAGCTGTTTGCAAATGTGTGGACAGAGGATATGGGTGTTCGTGATACAAAATAGTAAGACTGTATTAGAAAGCATTTTGACTGTTTTCTAAATATGCAAACATGTATAAAACTGTTTATTATGTTGAAAATAAATATATAGGGTGAATGTAAAATTGTTCATTCAAATATGTCTATAATAATTAAAACCTAGAAGAATCAGAAACTGGTCAGAGATGAATTGCTAAGAAAATCATGTCATAGTCATCCAGGAAAATTAAGTTCCGCAATGATAATTGCTGAACTAATGAGAAAGGTTGCTAACATGAGTCTTAAATCCTTATTCTGGAAGAATATTTCTACACATTAGAAATTGAACTGCCAATACTGCAGGTGACTCTGGAGCAAGGGAATCTACTCTTGAGTGGAGCAATTTTTCTATATAGTGTATAAAACTTTCTGAGGTGCCTGGAGAACCACACTTGACAGTATATTCAGAAAGAAAAAAGAAAAGACTAGGAGCAGATGCAGAGGTCAAGGAAGAAATAAAACACACAAGAATAGAAACTGGAGCAGCAGCAGTAGTAGGTCAAGTAGCAGTTCTACCCATAGCAGCAGTGGGAACAGCTCCAGCAGCAACAATGCCAGTAGTTGAAGCAGCTCCAGCAGCAGTTCTAGTGCATGTGGGAGAGGCAGCAGGATAGCCAAAACAGTAGTAGCAGTAGTAGCAAGAGTAGAAGTCAGTTTACGGGGTAAGGACATACTGAAATAGCAAGCCCAGAAGGAACGTAGACAGGAAGCAAAGGGATATTTGAAGACTAGAAAGAAATCACAATTTTTCTGAAGGGTGCTAGTAGAGTTACAAAAGAATCTAAGGATAATAATTCCAGATTTGGCATAAAATGTCTATATCCTAGATTAGTTGATAAGTCATAAGACATTCAAGAAGTAAAAGAGACTGAAAATCAGACAGGAAAGAAAACAATACATTAATAAAAGAAGCCAGGCTTTGTTAGCACAGTTTTTGCAGAAGATTTCATGATGAGTAAAAGGATTACTTTAAAAGGAGGAGGCTTTTACTTAAGAATTACTTTTACAATTACTTAAGAATTGCATGCTGTGGAATTTCATGGAATCCTCAGTGACCACAAAAATCATGCCTACCCACAGGACATTTCCTATTAGACAACACACAGCCACCATACTCTCCTAAATTCTAGAGAGCAAACAGAAACCAAGGAACAAAACACCCAATCAACCTAGAAAACAAAACAAAACAAAAAACCAGTAGAGAACTATAATCTTCTGAATCCCAGATGCCTAGACATCAGCAAAAAACTGCCCTCAATAACAGCCAGGACAATATATCTCCACTAGAGCTTAGCAACCCTAACACAGTGGGCTCTGAATATTCCAACTAGGCTGAAGCACAAGAAAAAAACTTTAAGCCTGCCTATATAAATATTACAGAGTTCCTAAATAATAATCATAAACCCTTTAAAGAAATCCAGGAAAACAAAAATAGTGGAAGGTAATGAATGAAACTCTTGAAAACATGAAAATGGAAATGGAATCAAAAGAAACAAAGCATACACACATTCACACACACAACCACTACCACCTCGACCATCACCACAACCAATAACAACAAGAACAAGAACAGCAACATTACAACAATCAACAATCAATTGCAATGGCTATCTCTCAATAGCAGTGGTGTCAATTCTCCAATAAAATGACACAGAGTGGTTGGAAAGCACCTCAACATCAAGAGCAGACTTTATCTCCATGTAAAAGGTAGCAAAAAATATTCCAAGCAAATGGACTTAAGCAGCAAGATTATATACCCATTTTAATATATAACAAAATAGCCTACAAACTAAAACTGTAGGTAAGGAAACTATATACACATCAGAAGAAAATTCCACCAAAATATCATTTCAATTCTTAGCATCTTTACCTTGAACTCAAGGGTACCCAAGTTTGTTAAAAACAAAACAAAACACTACTATTTCAGCTTAATTCACATATTGACCCTCACCTTCTGACAGTGGGACACTTCAGTATTAAACTCTCACCAGTAGAACGGTTATCCAGATAGAAACTAGAGCCTTTCTTCAGTAATTGATGGAAGCAGATGCAGATCTACAGCCAAACACCAGGTCAAGCCCCAGGAATCCAGTCAAAGAGAGAGAAGAGGGATTCTATGAGCAAGGACATCAAGATCATGATGGGGAAACCTACAGAGACAACCAAACCAAAGTAGTGGTAACTCATGAAATCTAGATCCACACCTATAGAGCCTGCATGGGACTGGACTAGGCCCTCTGCATAGCAAGACAGTTATGTATCTTGATCTGCTTAAGGGGACCCCTGGCAGTAGGAAAAGAATCCATCCCTGGTGCTTGAGCAGGCTACTTGGAGCCCACTACCTATGATGGGATACCTCATACAGCCTTGATGCAGGGGGAGGGGCTTGGTCCTGCCTCTATTAAATGTTTCTCTACTAAATGTACCTCACCATGGGAGGTCTTACTCTCCTAGGAGAGAATGGGGATGGGTTGGGAAGAGAATACTAGGGGGGCATGAAGGGAGAAGGAAGGACCTTTGATTGATATGTACAAGGAATAAAAAATATTTAATTAAAAAAAGAAATTCTAGAGCTAATTGATGTTATAAACCAAGTGGACCTAATAGATGTTTACAGAACATTTCACCCACACAAAATAATATATCTTCTTCCTTGTACATCATGGAACTTTGTACAAAATTATCTCCATACTTGAGCACAGAGAAAGTCTCAGCAGATACAGGAAAATTGAAATAACTCCATGAATTCTAATAGACAACCATAATTAAAGCTGGATATCAACCACAGAAAGCTTACAAATTCATGGGAACTGAACAACTTTGTACCAAATGAAAAATCTGTCAGGACAGAAGTTAAAGACTTTCTAGAATTAATGAAAATGAAATCACAACATACCCAAGCATATAGAACAAATTGAAGGTAGTTCTAATAGGCAAGCTAATAGCATTAAGTGCTTACATTAATAAGTTGGAGAGCATACCAGCAATTTAACAGCATACCTGAAAGTTTTAGAAGTAAATGTTTTTATTTGCAGATGATATGATAGTATACATAAGTGACCCTAAAAATTCCACTGGGGAACTTCTCCAGCTGATGAACACTTTCAGCAAAGAAGCTGAATACAAAATTAATTCACAAAAATCAGTAGGCCTCCTGTATATAATGACAAATGGACAGAAAAAGAAACAAGGAAAACAACATTTTATAATAGCCTTAAATAATATTTAAAGAAAATCTGGGGGGTAACTCTAACCAAGCAAGTGAAAGACTTGTATGATTAAAAACTTCAAGTCTTTGAAGAAAGAAATTGAAGAAGATATCAAAAGATGGAAAGATTCCCTATGCTCATAAGACAGTAGAATTAACCCAGTAAAAATGGCCACCCTACCAAGAGCAATCTAGATATTCAATGCAATCCTCATCAAAATTTCAAAACAGTTCTTAATCAGATCTTGAAGGGACAATTGTTGACTTCACATGGAAATACAAAAAACACAGGATGGGTGAAAGAAATAGGTCCTCTGCCTATATATTATAGCTTTCAGTCTAGCCCTGTTTTTAGAAACCAAAATATGTGTATGAGTGGATTTCTGAATTTTGTGCCTTTTCTTGTGGTTTTTTCCTTCTGTGACTTCCCTCATCCAACTTCAATGTAATGTTTTTTATTTTATCTTATTATACTTTACATTATATAAAATGAATTGCATGTTGTAAAAATTCTTTTTAGAAAATATAGAATATCTACCAGACATTTTTGTACTTCTTACACAGTTTTGTAGCAGATATTTTTCAAAATTTATGAGGTTCCAAAATATGTAAAAATTATATAGTGAAAAATGATTAACATCCCTTGTGTTCTTTTTGAAATACCTACTACTATTCAGTCAGTGTCCTTATATTTTAATGAATAAATCTTTAAATCTCTTACCTTCTGCTATGTGTCACACGCTGCTTTTGCAGAAGTGAATGTTGATCTTGTAATTTTTAATTTTTTTTGCTGTACTTTTATTTATTTATTTATTTATTTATTTTTCTTTATTATTATGTGTTTTAAATTTTATACATCAGCCATGGGTTCCCCTGTCCTCCCACCTCCCACCCCCACCCCCACCTTCTCACCAGCCCCTCCCCTCCATTCCCATGTCCTCCATGATCAAGGCACCCCTGGGGATTCATTTAAACCTGGTGGATTCAGTACAGGCAGGTCCTGTCACCTCCTTCCAGACTGAGCAAAGTGTCCCTGTGGAAGCCCAAGGTTTCAAACAGCGAGCTCATGCACTAAGGACAGATCCTGGTCCCACAGACTGGGTGCCTCCCAAGCAGATCAAGCTATTCAGTTGTCTTACTTATCCAGAGGCCCTGATCCAGCTGGGGGCTCCACAGCCTTTGGTTCATAATTCATGTGCTTCCATTCGTTTGGCTTTTTGTCCCTGTGCTTTTTGCAATCTTGGATTCAACAATTCACGCTCTTGCAGACCTTCCTCTTTCTGGACAGTTGGACACCTGGAGCTCCACATGGGGCCTGGCTGAGGATCTCTGCATCCACTTCCATCAGTTATTGGATGAGAGTTCCAGCATGACAGTTAGGGTGTTTAGCCATCTGATCACTGGACTAGGTCAGATCAGGCTTTCTCTCAACCATTGCCAGCAGTCTACAGAGGATATACCATTGTGGATTTTTGGGGACCTCTTGAGCACTCTGCCTATTCCTGTTCTCTTGTGGTCTTCATGTATCGTGGTCTGTTATTCCTCGTTCTCCCTTTCTGTTCTTGGTCCAGCTGGGATCTCCTGCTCACCTCAGCTTTTTCCCCCCAGTTTCCTGCCAATTGGCGGGCCCTGCGGGAAGGCTCCCCTTTTCCAAGACTGCAGGCAGACATTGCAGTCGTCTCCACACCCTGCCGCCACACCCATCTGCTGGAGCCCCCAGCCACTTCCTGAGAATCAGAGACCAGCCCCAAGCTTCCATCTTGTAATTTTTTAAAAGTATTATGTTGAAATAGTATAATGAGTACCTTCATATCATTTTCCATTCTTGTCATAAGATACTGAATATGATTAAGATTTTTTGAGGTTTTCTTCAGTTTTATTTTACTGAATACAGTTATTTTGAGTTTAACAGATCTTTACAAAGGTGAAGGAGAACTTTTAAAACTTTTAATTATTTCTTATATTACAATTTTATTCTGTTTTTCTGATTTTAATTTAAAGCATTCAGTAAGTAGATAATGTAAATGGTATGATTTGATTGTCATTTCATGATTATAGAAACATCATTCTTTTGTCTTCACAGCTACTTGTGTAATAACAGTGTTGTGTATAATCTGTCAAAGTTACCTCCTACTGGGGCATCATAGGGGTAAAAGTATCTTCTAAACTTTTTGAATTTGTGGCATTGTCTCTGCTGTTAGCTTTAACTGAAACATGCAGATTTGTTTTTCTCTAAGAATTTTTCTTAGAGGAAGTATTGTATGGATACACAATGAAGAGAGTTTATACTGACTTGAATATGTAAACCAGATATTACACAAGTGTATCAAATGATTATTAACTTTTATGTTTATAAATTTATTTGTACTTCGAGTATCTGTTATTCATTACTGTACATGTGCAAATAAATCTGGCTTATAACTGTGACTGCTAAACTATAATAAATAATTGTTATATCAGAATAGAATATAAGGAGGCTCCTTTTCAAATCTACTCTGAGAACAAGAAACAATGAACCCCAAGGGAAGACATGGAGTTGCTGGGGAGACTTCTCTTGTAGGAAGGGACTGGGAAGAGATGGAAGGGAGAGTATGTGAGTACATAACATCAAAATCAATTGTATACAGGTAGGAAATTTGTGAAATAACTAAGAAAAATTAAAAAGAGTGGACACATAACAAAAAATGTAGTTTCTCTGGATTAATTTTGGGTGTCCCTAAAGAGTCTACACAGTGCCAACTCTGTGCTTTCGAAGCATACATGGACACATACATATATTTTTGTGCTCTCTTTCTCTCTCACACATTCACAGCATGCATATACATATGTGGGCAGTGATAGCTGTACACTTATACCCACAAACACACCACACACATACTCACACATAAATGGGCATATATACTGAATACTCTCCCTTTCTCTCTCTCCCTCTCTATCTCTTTCTCCTCTATCGCTGTCTATCTCTGTCTTTGTCTGTCTCTCACTCTATCTGTCACTCTTTTACACACACACACACACACACACACACTCACAAACTATGAATTGACAAGATTAATGATGATGAGTGGGAAAGAAAGGGAATTGTATTGTCTATACAGAGAAGTAAGTTTTGAAAAGAATGATTGCCAACAGAATGTTTATTGAATGTAAACTGGCACGCAAGGCAAGTTGATCCCTAGGGTAAATGTCAGTATTATTTAAGAAGACCTGGTTTTCCAAGCAAGCAAAATAATCCTTGAAGAATTAGTGTGACTTCCTGGGAAAAAAAAAGAGTTTAAGAGGCTATAAATTATCACCAGTCTCCTACACACAATTAGGCTCTTCATGCAAATATCCAAAGGTAAGATGCCACATTGTTGTCTGTAGTTAGGTTAATGATAGCTATAAATTCATAAAAGAGAAAAAATAAAAAGTAATTGCATTTTACTTAAAATTCATATTAATCATAACTTTTTCAACTTTATTGCTTATAATATCAAGTAATGAAAATTTACATTAGAAATGAAAATGAGATCAATTTGAACACTAGTACTAATAAAATATAAAATGGAAGAGACTGTTTGAAATGAAAATCACCAATATCATAACTCAAAAGGACAGTTTTGTTTTACAAATAGGAAATAAACATGAAGAAAAATGTAAAGCGAACTTTCAAACAGTGCTGACTTCTTTGCATTAGATGATGGTAGTATGAAGCAACATAAGAATTTGTTTACTTTTGCTTCTATGATTCCTTTTCATATTTGGTCACTTGAAGATGCTCAGCATACTACAATTTCACAGTAGAAAACTCTACATTAAAAAGAACATATTGTAAAGTGGAAATAAAGAATAGAAATTGTACTAGAAAATGAGGAAATAGTGTTAAATGACCCCCCCCAAAATGGAAAAAGAATTTGAAAATGCTATAAATGAAGTTTATTTATTTATTAACAAAACTAGTTTTAATTATTTAGAATATACTTCACAGGATCTGTTAAAGGGGAATTATAATTTGACAAAATAGTAAAATTGACAAAATAATAAAAAACATTAACAAAAATATAACTTTTCCAATCTTAATAACAAAACAATAAAATATTGGCATAGGGATAAGAGACAAATAACACCAAGTATGCTTGATAAATTCTCAAGAAATTACATTATTTTATATTTACCTAAAATTATATACAAGGTCTGTGCACACACACACACACACACACACACACACACACACACACACATACAAACATATATAGTCTTCATTTATTATTTTGTCAACTTTCTCTGTTAAAGCTTCTGTCTCTATTTTTCTTGATCCACACAGTTTTAGGTAGGTTCTCCCTTTTACTTCAAACATGTATCTGTTTTCCTAGGTTATATATGTTGTCAGTTGAGCTAACAATGCTCCCCACAAAAATCATAGAATGTTTGAAATGATAATGGCCACTACTCAATATTTTTGTGGCAGTACAGCCAAATATAATAAAATAGAATAGATCTTATTACTTTGATTTAATTAATTTTAACTATTTTGTTTGTTGGCTTCAGAAGTTTAAAGACTCATTGGAACACTGTAAGTTAATGATACAATTTAAGTTGTGTATATTTGTGCTCTTCATTCAAGTAAAGGAACAGATCAATGGAACATCAGATGGGAGTTAATTAACTACCTTTGTTTTATTGTCCATAGATGAACAGAAATTTACAACTGAAAAATCGAATGCCTCTTCTCTGATAGAATTTGTCCTACTTGGGTTTTCTGATGTCCCCCATCTCAGGTGGATTCTGTTCGGGATATTTTTGCTCATATATTTGACTATTCTGATGTGCAACAGCACAATAATGTTATTAACAAGAACTGACTCTGCTTTGCAGACACCTATGTATTTTTTCCTTAGCAATTTTTCTTTTGTGGAAATCTGTTATGTAACAGTCACCATTCCAAGGATGCTCATGGACCTTTGTACTCTAAAAGGAAATATCTCTATATTTGCCTGTGCCACACAAATGTGTTTCATCCTTATGCTAGGAGGTACAGAGTGCCTCCTCCTGACAGCCATGTCCTATGACCGTTATGTGGCTATTTGCAATCCTCTGCACTATTCTCTAGTGATGAACCACAGGGTTTGTACACAGTTGGTGGCTGCCTGCTGGATCAGTGTCATTCCAGTTGTGATTGGACAAACATACCAGATATTCTCACTACCATTTTGTGGATCTAACAGAATTAATCACTTCATCTGTGACATCCCACCAGTACTCAAGCTTGCTTGTGGAGACACGTTTGTGAATGAGATAGCAGTCTATATAGTTGCAATGGTGTTTGTCATGGTTCCCTTTGTGCTGATCATTTTTTCCTATTGTAAAATCATCTGTAGCATTCTGCAATTGTCCTCAGCCAAAGGAAGGGTCAAAGCATTCTCCACCTGCTCCTCTCACCTGACAGTTGTAATTCTGTTCTATGGAACTGCTGGCATCACATACTTACAACCCAAGCCAAATCAATCCGAAATAATTGGGAAATTGTTGTCTCTGTTCTACACCATTTTGATCCCAACTCTGAATCCCATTATATACACTCTGAGGAACAAGGACATCATGCTGGCTCTGAGAAAACTGCTCAGTAAGTTATTAGTATGAGACAAAATTTTGAAGAGCACATATCTGTTTATCATTCTCACACACACACACACACACACACACACACACACACACACATGAATTTTTCTTCTGACATTCTTTCATATTGATTAAATTTATGTTAAAAACCCACATTTTGTCATGTAACCTTAATTTCATACTTCATTACAGGGTTTCCATATTTCCAGATGGAAAATAAATCAGCTTCCTGTGTCTGTTATTAGGACCTACTTTTTCACTGTCAGCTAAATACTCTTCTAAGATTGCCTGAGCAGCTCTTTGGCAGATAATTTAATTGTGATCTATGAGCAGAGGCAGTTGTCATATTCTGAGACAGATTTAGTTTGACTTTCATACACTGTCTTCCTTGATTCAGTTGTTAATTTTGTTTGCTTTTAGTACACTGAAATGTTAAAAGGTAGCTAATGTAGTTGAAGTATAAAGGTCAGGCATGGGTGCATGAGTAGCTCAAAGGAAACTATTTCTCCCTAATTAACTGTTTGTTATTTATAGATTTCAGGTAAGTGGGTCATTTTCTTTAGTCATTTATACACCAATCATATGGCCACATTCCAATCGATAATCCTGATCTATTTCCACAAAGAGAGCCTTGATTTTATTGAGTTACAAAAGATAACCAGAAGTCATGATTCTGAGAAAGGAATAGAGAGAAGGCAAGATTGATAGGGCTAAGAGATAGATAAATAGCTAATAGATAGATAGATAAAGATAGTTAGATAGATAGATAGATAGATGATAGATAGATAGATAGATAGATAGATAGATAGATAGATGATAGATAGATAGACAGACTGATGATAGAAGAGGTGAGAAAGTGTACAGAACTCATTATACACGTTTTACAAATAGAATCATTATAAACAAAGTATAACCTAAACTCATCATATATATCTATAACATTGATAAAGAATTACTTTGATAGAAAACAAGTAAAAACATGCTAAATCTTAATTACATCTTGTATATGATTTGAAGCAATGTTTCAATTCATCCTTGGTTGTAGCATTAGGAGAATGTAGGGCCAAAAAACCATAAAACTTGAAGCCATCTTGGCATTTTGCTTACTATAGTATTACTAACACATGTACAGAAATAATAATAAAAAGATGGAAATATATTTAGAAAAATGTTACCAGGAAAATTTTATGAATTTCTCAGACAAACAGCTATTTAAGCTGTGACATCTCATTAAAAGATTACAGATCAATATTTCTATCTCTGAAAAATGAAACAATATGTCCTTTATGAAAGTGTGGGCATTATCTTAAATTATGACTTTTTATTTACATAGTCAAATATATTTTAGGAGTTGGAGAGACAGTTCAGTGGTTAAGGGCATTTGCCGCTCTTGCAGAGGACACAGAAATCAGGGTGTCTCTTAACCATTTTTTTCACTCTAGTTAAAGTGGATCTGGTGCCCTATTCTTGTATCTGGGGGAATCAGGTATGCACATGGTACACAGACCTAAAATTGGACAGCACTCCATACACATAGTTTTTAAATTAATATATTTTTATTTATGAATATATAGTTAACTACTAAAAGTATTTCAAGAATATAAAATAGATGTTAAATATTAACACATTATTTATTAATTAATAACATGGAATATTATATATGTACTATTATACATTTGAATGAGTAATATATTGAATATTTATGCTCTTGTATAAAGGTATAAGAATTAATTACTGAAAATATAATAAAAACCATATAGAATTTCCAGAATTTCCCACATACAATAACACAATCAATTCTAGAAGAAAATCATAAGAATTTCAAGCACCTCTGATGCACAATTTACATTATTAGATTTAAAATAAAAGTATGTTTCCTGCTAATGGCTGAAACTATCCCCATAAAATCTCACAAACATTCTTGCCTAAACATGTGCTGAACAAGCTTGCTACCAATTGACACTCCAAAGTGGTTGAGAAAAAGCCCATGGGATATCAGACTTTCATAATGTCTATAGACAACTAATGAATTCTGAGAGCAGGTGAAGTAGTCTTATATAGACAAGAACACACCAATTGATTATCCAGTAGAAAATGGTCAATCCTGAAAATATACATACAAGCACCATTATACAAACTCAGCTGGTTATGTGTAAGATTATCTATCCATATATATATACATACATACATATATATATGTATGTATGTATGTATATATAACAACAATAAATGGAAAAAGAGGCCATAAATTTGAAAGAGTACAAGGAAAAGTATATGTAAGAATAATAGACAGGAAAGGGATAGGAGGGATATTCTTATAACATTAAAATCTCAAAAATTAAAGAAAATAAAATTTACTTGATCCCATCAAAATATAAACCACAAACAAAAGTATGGTAAATACAGAAAAATGAGGTGTGTGAAATATGAATAAGGATGTCTGAAAAAAAAACACAAAGAATTGGATTAACTGTTTACCTAAAAATAAATCCCACAAATCTGCAATAATCTTAATTATGTATTTAATTATGCATATATAGATGTTTCTTTGATTGCTTGTTTTTGTTTTGTTTTGTTGTTTGAGATAGGGTCTTTCTATTGTGTTGCTCTGGCTGTCCTGAAACTCCCTCTACAGAACATAAAGATTTCATGAACTTTTCTCATTTTGGCTGACATTTCTTCCTCCAAGTACCAAAGATCACTTAACAAAGCCCCTAATACCAGACGCAAAAAGCCTTCTTTTAAGTTACTGCCCACGGAAATTCAAGAGAGTCCCAAAACATATAGTCCATTGTTGTTACCCTTCATTATCCCAAAGAAGCAGAATATAAGTGCCTATTGATGTAGACCTCAAAGATTTAAGAAGCTGAGCCTACAGACTCCTGAGCAGGAACTGACCTGAATGCTCCTCCTTGAGTATCAGCTCTCATGGTACCAGACAGTGCTCTGTAAGCTCTAAACAGAGAGAGGTACCTAACAGTTCCACACAGCTATGATGCCTATGAAGAACATAAACACCATCATGACATGATAACCCTAAAGGTATAATACAGGCAGACATTCATTGGTGATAAAGTTCAGCTTACTAAATGGACTTAACATAAGAGATTCTGCTAAACAAGAGGAAAACCTATTTAACTACTTGGTGCTAGTGACATCATAGTTATTGGAGGAGAATCTACAACTGCTAATTTACTAAACTGGCACAATCCCCAACAAAAATCTATAAGCATTTTTCCTTGTACCCATAGATAATTGCAGCCTTCAATCATCATCAAGGAAACACCTCTTTGAAACAGAAGATCACTCCAGGAAAACACAGCCAATCAAAATGTAGATCTGTTGTGCCTAGTCCCAATGAATATATCTACAAAACATCTAAATGTTTAAGACTCATGGAATACTGAGTAAGAGTTGGTAAAAAGATTGTAAGAGCCAGAGGATTAGGGAGTTCGCTGTGACATTTTTATCCTAGTAACATCAGAAGCTACATCTATAGTGTCTCACAAACATCACTTGATCAAAAATGAGCTGAACAAGGATAATACCAATGAATATGCCAAAGTGCACTGGGAAAAGCTTGTAAGGTATCAATACTACACTATTAGCAAATGAGAAGAGATTAGAGAGGGAGAGGTGGTAATTTCCAGAAAAGAGCATACCAATTTTTGTCAAGTGCCAACCAGACAATCCTGAAAATTTATAACATTGTACAGACTGACAGCATGTATTTAGGAAACTCTCTCTCTCTCTCTCTCTCTCTCTCTCTCTCTCTCTCTCTCTCTCTCTCTCTCTCCATATGTGTGTGTGTGTGTGTGTGTGTGTGTGTGTGTGTGTAGAGAGAGAGAGAGAGAGAGAGAGAGAGAGAGAGAGAGAGAGACATCGATACATATCTATGCACTTACGAATGCAATAACCATTAGTGGCAAAAGAGGTCATGAATTTGAAGTAGAGTAGAGAGAGGAATATGGAAAGGTTTGGATTGGAAGGGACAAATGTTGAAATTACATTTTTTGAAATATTGCTATAATTCAAATTTATTTACATATTATAATATTAATTTACATTCTTAAAGACATAAAATATTTAGAGAAATAGAATTTGTTGCATGAAAGAGAGAAAAATGTCCTCATTACAATCAACAAGTGCATATAATTAGCTTTTCAAATGTTAGTGATAAATTTGAAAAACATACCTGCCTTTAAGTCCTGCAAAAAATAATGATTTCATTGTGATCCTATGAATCATTCTTGGTTAAAGATATTTCTTTGCTTCCTCTTTCATTATCAAAAATACTTTCATCTTTTTTAAACCACACATAACAATACCATAATCCTTATCATCTTTGACTCATTTCAATGGGTATGTATTTCCAAGAACAATGTGTCACACAGGTAGAAGTCTCCTTGAGTAAGAAATGTCTTTGTGTGAGTGGTGTAGTATGAGGTAGCCATTGAACATTCACTTTGCTTTGAAGAGTGTTTCTAGAAGATGATGGACTCACCACATGAAAGAGATGTCTTCATGCATTAAAACTCCATGTTTTCCCTTAACTAAAATGCTGACAGTGTAAAGAAACTTATAGCCCATATAACATATAAAAGATACTATCTTGGAAAGCAGGTACGAATCAAGGCTATTGTGGAACCACATAGCTAAGCAAATAACTAATGGCTTACTTAAATTATTAAGGACTCAGAATCTGTTAAATAATCTGTAATAGGTGCCACTTTCCTTTCTTAACAGGACATGTTGTTATGATTTTGAAACATTGTACATGATACCACTATTCAATTTTAAATAGATTAGTATCACCCAAACACAGGTTCTTCTTTCCCTAGAGAAATTATTTATTTTCCATTATTTACTTAATTGTGGTAGTGAATGGCAATAGTCCCTTCTTAAAGACTGAGAAATTGAAATGCGTACACAAGACAGTCAGAATCAGTCACTAATAACAAAGTCAATTGATTTCCTTCTGTTTGCTTTTGATATATAAACAGAGCTAGATAGACATAGATTAGAAGGGGAATTTTGTGCATTTCCTTTGATTAAAATGGATTTTTTTGACTATACAAACAAATACTGGAACATAAGTCAAAGTAGTTTCCCCAAAGGATGAAAATTATCAGGGCAATCTCTCCTATGGTATATCAAATTTATGGCAATATTTTCAAATGTTTATATTGTTTCAGTGTTAATAGATGAATTAGTAAAACAAAAGTTAGAAAAAAACAACAAATATATGATAAGAATCTGAGAAAGTTCAGTACTTGGCCAGCATTCATTTTTCTAAAGGTGTTAGGATGCACTTTATATATGTTTATATCTGGATGGAAGCAGAGGGCTCCTTGCTTTTTGAAATATAGTCTTCTACTGAAACTTATATGCAATAATTAAGACAGACTACTGAGATAGCAAGCCTAGCAACCTTCAATTCTCCAGCTCCTAGCTTAAAGATAAAATGTTTGTGCCAATGTATCATAATTGTAGGTGGTCTCCAGAATTCAAAGAAATTTCCATGTTTATTAAGCAAATATTTTGCTGACTGGGTCATCTCCTACTTCTATATCATAATATTTTGAATTTTTATTTCTTTATTTTGTATTTTAATTTATTTTTGAGGTTATCTAATCCACCCATGTGTAAACATGCAAATGTACACATATACAGAATCTGTACATACCAAATACACAAATAGTAGAAAACATTTAAAATATGTCATCATAGACATACTATCAGAAGATAAAAATAAATGGATACAGTGCTATATCAAGGTTATGTTTATAAAGAAGTAAAATGAAAATACTTTAAAAAGAAGCCAAGTGAAAGTGCCTATTTATATATATTTAATTGTATACAAATGCAAGCTGGGAGTACATTGTTTTAGTAAGCTTAGATTTTTATGATGTATTAACTCCTAAATTTCAATAAGTATTATATGCATAATTCATAGTGTTAAAATTTGAATGAAGATAAAAAAGGTTATAAACTAATTAAACAGGTGTAGTTAGTACAATTTAGAAATACAGGATGGGGGAAATAAATAATACAGGGAAAATGATTCCTTATACTATTATCACAGATCAAAAGAAAAAAGAAAAGAAAAGCCAAGAGATATTAATGATACTTCAAAACTAAATTTATTCTTTTCTGATTTTCAGGCATTTTCAAACTCTGCTACATTTCATGAGACTTGTCTTTTCGGGTGATCATACTAACAGTGACTAGAAATGACATAATTATTTATAAAGTGAATGTTGACCAATTTCTAAGGATTTATGTTTTACATTTTTATTAGTTTTACTGTTGTTTTATGATTCTCATTTTTATTTGAATGGTATTAAACTCTGGAATTAAAAAACAAAACTCATTCTTTTCTCTAAGTGTAACACAAATATTTTTTTTTCCTCACAGTTGGAAACAGAGTATGTCTTCCTGACAGTGATAGCTATGAATTCTGTGTAATAACTTGACATGTTATTTACCTGAAGACGTGTTCCCTGTAAATAAACACTAGAATATCATATACCCTGAATCTTATAAAAAATAGAAAAGGGTATATAGGCTTGACATAACTGGTACAGGAAAATATTTTCTGGACAGGACACCAATAACACATGGTACTAATAACAACTAATAACTGGGACCTCACGAAGCTGCAAAGCTTCAATATGGCAAATGACACCATCATTCAGAAGTGGTAAGAAAACAAACAGGAGGAGATTTTACCAAATACACATCTAAGAGAAGGTAAGTATCTAAAATTTATTAATTATTAAAAATACTCTATATCCAGAAAACAAATAGCTCAATTAAAAAGGGGGTTCAGAACTAAGCAGAAAGTTCTCAAAAGATAAAACACAAATGACTGAGAAATATTTAAAGAAATATTTAACTCATGCTATTGGTTGCTGTCCACAAACTCATTGTAAGACCTTATTGCTAAAGACACTAATTATAACACATAACAACAAGAAGTTGAGCTGGTGCCTAAACAGAAACTTTTCCCTTCTGACTAATATTCACTGGTAGACACACTATCAGAGGAGAGAGATATCCATCAACCCAGCTACAAAAACTGTGATCTACAATGTGACTGGCCTCCAAGATATGCAGATGCAATAGTAACACAGATGTTGGAGTACAAACCACTCTAGGTTGGATTTAAAACTCACTTTATGAGGAAGAACCCATGCCTGACACTGCTTGGGTTACCAAAATTCTAAGACTAGATAGACCACAGGCCTAGGGGAAAACTAAATACTATTTACTCTACTAAAGGATCATAGAAATAAAAGGACTCCTATGACAATCTGCTATACCCATAGACCTGTGCCTTGCTCATCCATCTTCTGAGAAACTTCCTCTTGCAGTACGTAGGAACTACCACAGAGACCCACGAGTGGGGAACATGCAGAGAATGAGAGACTTTGTAACACTCAGTCCTAAACTGATGGCTTCAGAATATTCTTCCCCTCAGGGCACCAAGAACTATGCAGAAGAGGAAGGGGAAATATTGTCAGAGCTAGAGGGGATGGATGACTCCAAGGAAACTACACTCTCCAGACAAAACAAGACTGATGTGCACATGAAGTCACAGATACTGTTGCATCATGCTCAAAGTCTCCATGGGCTCATGATAGATGAAGCCCCTGTGCTGAAAAGTAGGAAGTAGACATGAGTTCCTATCCCTAACAAAGAAGATATCTGTAACTGAGATCTACTTGTAAAGGAAAAATTAGCTTTCTTTATTAAGACTCACTGAGAATATCAGAAATTCTTCAGAATAGGTCCCTTGCCCATCAGTGAGATGTTCAACAGAAAACAAACACAATGGAATTTTTTGTCTCCTATTTCTTTGTTTAGATATCTTTTGTCTTGTTGGTCATATTATGGTTTTATAGTTTGTGTTTTAAAGTTGATGCCTGTTAGCCAAGTGAAAATCAATTTTCTCTAAAGGAATATCACTGGGTTTATTAGTTGCATTCCTCACAAGACCTCATGCCCAGGTGTGGTTCCCCAACAGAAAACAGACTTAATGTTTTTCTTTGTAGTCAGATTTTTTTTTATTACTTCATTGGTCTTTTACTTGTTTTATTTGTCAATTACTTGACTTGCATTTACGTGGGGGTTTGTTTTTATTCCATAAGAGAGACAGAGAGTAGTGAGACAGAGACATAGAGAGAAAACAGAACATAGGGTGATAGACAAAACAGAGGAGAGGAGTTTGGAGAGAAGAAATCATTATTAAAACACCTTTTTTTGAAAAAAAAACTAAATAAATAAGAAATAGACTGAATAGAGTATATTCATACAAACAAGGCTGAAAACAATTGATGAAGGGATGGCATGGGAAATGAGGCAATATTTCAACAAATAGTTGGCCTCATTTAAAGAGTCTATCTGTACTAGACATTTACCAAATAATTGTCTCAGAACATCCCTGTTAGTGATCAAGAGTAGAAGGCTCATCATAGCATGCATGATTCAGTTAATCATTGAGGTAACATTAGAAAATTACCAGATGAACAAACCAGCAACATACAAAGAATAAATTTTTTATAGAAAAACAAACTAAAATTAAAATGCATGTAGTGCTATAATCGTATTATTATATTCAGAGTTTGAGAGAAAAATGTCTAGGGTTGCCTACAAAGCTAGATACACAGTATAGGTATAAATGCATAAATATAGACATAGACAAGAGAAACACGACTCCTTGCTCTTGGTGAATAAAACAATACAGCTGATTGTCTTGTGGCCACATACTATTAGTCTTTGAAACCAAGTAAATGAATATGTTTTGTATTGATTTTAAAAAATACAATTGATGACAATAATAAACATGTCTCTAAAAGAATGATACTAATGATACTAAAAAACTAGGATTTTCAATTTTTTTATTGATGTACATGCTAGTTTAATGCTTTAGAAGAGAAGGAAAGAGGTGAATATGTACAAAAAGTAGAGTCATGTAAGGCAAACTACAGAATGGGTCATATCATGTTTGCTGTATAGAAATAGAGAAACATTGTCTTGATATTAAGCATATTCTTTTTTGTTTTGTTTTGTTTTTTCGAGACAAGTTTTCTCTGTGTACCCTTGTATCCTGGAACTCACTCTGTAGATTAGGCTGGCCTCGAACTCACAGAGATCTACCTGCATCTGCCTCCCGAGTGCTCCATATTCTTATCCATGTACAGCTTAACCATTGACTCAAATGAAGAACACAGCTTTGGTTAGGTTCACTGATGTTCACTTTATCTCCTCATGTAGAATTCATATAAGTAATATAAGAATTTTAGATTATTGTAAGCTCTGTGTGTGTTCAGATTTATTTGATTAATTCTGTTAGGCATCTGTCCCAATATTTACAGGATTGTTCTTATCTGTCATTAAGTATACTTATTAATATATATTTAATATAAATATCTATTAGTTGTATTTTGGACTTTCTTTTGACATGTAAAATCTTATTACTAAGAGAAGAATAGCTTTTTACTTGACACAAAAATTTTAGTTTTTTTTCTTATTTTTTAACATTGTGCATAATGTGAAATGAGTATTTTATCCATTGCAGAATTATTTTATTTTGTAGCTTCTTTTTGATTTTTATTTGGTATTCTAAAGATTTAGATATGATTAGATTAATAGTCATTTAAAAATAAAGTATTAGATAATTTCATGATTCTATATTCTATACAATATTATGTAAAAGTTAAAATTAATTTTGTTATAGCATCAATTATTAATAAAAGTTAATTTCTTTCCTCAGAGCTTATTCAGATGTCTAAATAATTTTGTTTAAATATAAAAATTTTATGAATTTGTCTTATCAATATTTTATATAATTCTTATTTATATTTGTAGTTTTGCAGAATATTTCATTCTCTACCAATACATCTTCCTGTCATTCTTTTGAGGACATAGGAATCCCTTTCAGTCAGCTCACTCTTGGATGTGTACCTAACATAGTCAGCCTTGGCATCTCACTGTTGTCCTGAGCTCTGCCACTCCTGAATCCACATGAGCCCTCACTATTTATTCCCCACTACCTTCCCATGACCATTTTAATGCTTTCTCAACTTGTAATGAACTTTATCAAATGCTATTTGCTCTCATAGTGTTACAGGAGGTCTTATCAGAAATGATTTTGTAATAACCTTAAAAACTATTAAAGCACTATTTAATGAATAATATGAAGCAGTGATAGATTTGAAACCTAATAACTCCATGGAAGATACTGTTCAAAATGAATTTTTATTAATCATTTTTCTTGCAACATATTTTTACAATATTGTTTCCACCTTCATGAAGATTCTTAAGGTACATAATGTTAGGCAAAATTGTCACTCTTGGGCCTGAAGTTTTGAATACACAGATTCCTTTCATCATGGATTTTCCATTATTGCATCTTGGCTTACTCTAGATTCTCATTTCACCCTAAATAAAGATTACTTTGCTTGTTAAAACTGTAACACGGGCTACCCTGTTAGGGTATACAGAATACAGAACCCATTATAGCATACCAACTGGAGAAAAATAATAGATGCTCACAGACTCAAGTCTATTATGAACCAAGGCTATACATAGAGTCTTCATAATAGAGAACATGACAGCTTTAAATTTTGCCAAATTATGTAATTACTGTGAAGGCTTTAATTTGGATGATCTCTCAAAGTGTTGCTCAATAAATTGTCCATGTCTAGGAAAAAAAAAAAAAAAACACAATGTGCTTTCAATTCCACTGGGGGCCCAATTTAAATGTCAAGGTAGAGTAGACATTATCTGGGAAAAAATAAATCAGGAAATAAGCAAACCTTAAAGAGATTTGGTGACACAGAAATTTAGATCAGTAGACAGCATTCAGGTGAGGGACAGAGTGACATTTATTTGAAGAGAACTTTGTGGCCTTCAGATACAAAATTCCTTAGTAGAAGATGACAAAGCTTTGAGGATATAAGTGACTCCACTTACAATAAATGAGACATTAAATGAAGGTGATAAAAAGTCAAATTTAATCTTCGTTAGAAAGGTAAATATGACTTATTTTCTACTGAAATCCATTTTACTTCAACATCAATGTATTCCAAATTTTAACATATTATAGAAAACAAATTAATTTAAATGTTAATGTGTGATTTATTAAATAAATATAATTTATATAGTGCTTGTTATAGTAAACACAGATGATGAACCACTTGAAAATAGAGAAATCTTTACCTATGATAATTTTGTGATGCATAGATAACTTTATGGAAAACTCCATTTTGAGGCAGTACATTCTAACAAATTAAGAAAGAAGTGGTATATTCCTTTATGTATAGTCTTAATTGTATTTTAATCAGAGTCTCAGAATTAAACAACTAGTATAATATATTTATATTAACAGTGATCCAAAGTCTAATTATTTTTAAAGAATCATAATGAATTCACAGAAATAAATGTTTTGCAATATAATGAAAAGTATTATAAGATCAAGGCATTGCTTAAATTCATTGGAGGACGTATAGCTTATACATAGCAAAATACACTCTAAAAACTTTCTGCAATATCTGATCTTTACATGACTTAGAATACTGGTACAAATTCTTTGAAGTCTTTGGATTTATCCAGACAGGAGAAACTTGAAATAGAAATTCACCAGCATCATTCTTATTGGTGCAAACATATTAGAAATTAAACATTTACCAAAAAATATTATTTGAGTGGAGCACAGTGAGCAAATTTTACCTCTTCATAGCTTTATCTCCTCCAGAGCAGAAGATAAGTCATTGGTCAGAATGTCATTTCAGTAACTATATTTAGTATTGCAGATGTCTAAACTGTAGTATGAGTAGATCTAGAAATATTTTATAAGAGTAAAATATATTAATCATTGCCACTTGAAAACATAATGTAGGAGAATTTCATTGTTTTTGTCCTCCATATTAATCATTTTTGCTGCTTGTGAGAGAAAAAATCCTTTAAACTGTTTTTCAGTTCAAAGCTGAATGGCATACAATGAGCATCTGACAAGTGTCAAGTACCATTTACTAAAGAAAAAACATAGTTGAAATAGTAAAATAGTCCTGGCCCTTTTCCTACATGCATTTGTGATTTGTGTGATATAATTCACACAAAAGCATAGAGAAAACTTCAACAAAGGGTTCCCAGGAGAAGTCCTGATATTGGAGAAACATTAACAGGAGGTGAATGAAAGGGGAAAAATGTAAAAAGAGATTCGTTGCTGTATCACCTTCAGGCTGATTTTAAAGGTTTCATTAAGATTTCTCATAGCAAGGAAATGATACTCATTTCCAAAATAAGTTTTAAGCAAAGTGAGGGATTCAGAGAATGTCTTTTATTAAATTTTTATTAATCCATTTGGAATAACAAAATTATGAAATGTAGAAGAATTAAACAGAGTATTAAAAAAACTGATATAGTAGGTCTGGAGAGATGGCTCAGTGGTTAAGAGCACTGGCTGCTCTTCCAGAGGACCCAGGTTCAATTTCCAGCATCCACCTGGCAGCTCACAACTGTCTATAACTTTAGTTCAAGGGGATCTGACACCTTCACACCAATGCACATAAAATAAATTTAAATAAATTATTTTTAAAAAGAAAACTAATATAGATAACATTTGTAATAACATGTGTGCTATGACTACATCAAGATTTTTGCCTATATTAAGAGGTGCAATTCTCACAATACTTCTAAGTAGTTTTATAATCTAGGTCATTGGATAGCTTAACAAATTATGGCCAAATGCTACCACAGTATATATTTTACACAGTAGAAAAAAAAGTGGAAGAACTATTCAAGTACATCACATTTTAGTAGGACTCTATTCTCTATTAAGAATTATATTACTACACTTTTTTATAGACCAAGGCCCAATGCACAGTGTTGTAGAGATGAAAGATGAATAGGTTTAAGTGAGAAGTCAGTTATCTTCACAAAAAATTTCTTAGGAATCATCCTCTTCAGGATTGTAAAAGTACAAATTTAGCTGCTACAGTGAATGAGGACCTCTTTGTCACTATGTGGAAATACACCCTCTGAACACACCAAATTTATGACCCTGAAGAAAAAAGGTTTGAAAGAAAATAATTTTCAGTATAAGTCCACCAACTGAAGTTTTAGTAACTTCACAATTGCAATGTTGCACAGAGTCCTGAGAGTTTAACAGGACAGTCAGTGACTTTACTTTTTATAACCACAGACTCTACCTCTGTGTCCTCTACACACAGTGTTCTGTCTTTCCTCCACTGTACCCTTACCTTCATCCTGATATGAAATGTGTTCCTAAGCTGGATACAATGAACAAAACCTTCTAAAACCCCTACTTAATATAATTTGGAAAGACGCTTCTTTTAAACATGATATCCCAAATTTTTATGGCAGTATTGTTTAATTGCTTGTCATTATGAATTGAAAAATGAAGTAAATATGTACAAATTAAATCATAAGATGAAAGGAAACTTTGAAATAAATAACAATGTGTTATAGTGCTTAAGCTAGGTAACAGGCATAAAAATATAATAAAATGTTTGAAGAAATACATAAACAATAGTACGTTAAGGGATTCATGTGTACAGTTTCACATTTAACCATTTTTTTCTTTTCTGTTGAAATGTGTTTTCTCCATATAATATAGTCTGACTATGGTTGCCCCTCCCCGAAATTCTCTTAATCAAATCCACAAATTTTTCTTTCTCTCATTAGAGAACAACAGATGTTTAGAAAATAATATGAAAATAAATACGATAAAATAAAAACATACATACCAGAATAGGATAAAACAGATAAGCAAATGGAAGGGAACAACCCAAAACATAATAAAAGCCTAAGCATGTATCACAGAGAGATGTATATTCACACACTGAAATCTCTGAAAACACAAAACTGGAATCCATATTATGTATGCAAAAGATTTGTAAGGTTTACAAAAACTGCTAAGACAAAGCATTTGGGACAAAGAACCGTCCAAAATGCTGGCCATCCGCTCTTGATCATGGGGTCTACACTAAAGAGTGGCTTATATATCCAGTGAGATTGCATTGGAGAAAATATTTTTTTTATTGCAGTGATTATCAATTGGATATAACCTACAGATTATGGTAGGGACAGTTTTATTTTAAATATATAGTAAATGTTTTAAAAGTTATATTTGGAATATATTAATGATATATTTTCCCCAAAAATCTAACATAATTCACATGAAGTAAAAAAAGAAAAAGGATTTACTTTTAAACATTTTTAAAATTCTATTTGAAGTGTGTAAGTGTTTTGCCAGAATATATATGTTTCAGATCAGCCCAAATCTGGAGTTACAGACAGTTGAGATTTGCTACGTGGGTGCTGTTGATCAAACCTGGGTCTTTTTAAAGAAGAACCGGTGTTTGTAAGTGCTGAGCCAATTCTCCAGATCATTAAAAAGCATTGTCAGAAATGGTATCAGAGAAAATACATGTCTGTCGATATATATAAATCAGAAGGAGTTTACAGTGGTGCAAGGTCTCTGCTGTGTAGACCATTTCTTAGTGTAGCCTGAGCTGTAGAATTTGGCAGGTTCATATTAATTTTTGAAGATATTTTAGGGAGCTGTAGAATTTGGAAGGTTCATATTAATTTTTGAAGATATTTTAGGGAATCTACAGAGGAATTATTCCTAAGTTCTAAAATAACTAAAACTAAAATTTATAAGCAACAGTACATTTACATTAGACACAAATGGCCAGATACCAAAAACTAATCAAAATGACTGGATATTAGGACAAAAGCCTCTTAACCCAAAGGCAAATGAAAGAACCCAAGCTGACTGAATCTGCTTCACAGATGAACCGGCAACAAAAACCACAAGGAGGAAATCTAACCAATCTGAAGGAGTTTGTTCTTCTGGGATTTTCAGATATTCCCCGTCTCCAGTGGTTTCTATCTGGTCTCTTTCTTGTCATGTATTCCTTTATCCTACTGGGCAATGGCATCATTGTACTAATCACAAGGGTAGACTCTGCTCTTCAGACACCCATGTATTTTTTTCTTGGCAACTTTTCCTTTTCAGAGATATGTTATGTATCAATTACTCTACCCAGAATGGTCTTCAATCTTAGTACCCAGAGAAGAAGCATCTCTTTCATTGCCTGTGCTACACAAATGTGCTGCACTCTTATCCTGGGGGCCACAGAGTGCCTCCTCCTGGCTGTCATGGCCTATGACCGTTATATGGCCATCTGTAACCCTCTGCACTATCCTTTAGTCATGAACCAAAGGGCGTGTTCCCAGCTGGTGATTGGCTGCTGGATCAGTGGAATTCCAGCACAGATAGGGCAGACATCACAGATTTTTTCTCTTTCATTTTGTGGTTCCAACCAAATCAATCACTTCTTCTGTGACATCCCCCCAATACTTCACCTGGCCTGTGGCAACATCTTTGTGAATGAGATGTTGGTTTTCCTAGGTGCTGTGATATTTGTGTTGGTTCCATTCCTGTTGATAGTTTTTTCCTATAGTAAAATTATCTCTACAGTCCTGAAGTTACCATCAGCCACAAGTCAAGTCAAAGCCTTCTCCACCTGTTCATCTCATCTTGCAGTCGTGATATTATTTTTTGGATCAGCTATGGTTACATATTTTACATCCAATACTAGTCATTCAGGTGGAACTGACAAAGTGCTTTCTCTTTTCTATACTGTTGTGACTCCCATGTTTAATCCCTTGGTATACAGTCTAAGAAACAAAGATGTCACAGTAGCACTGAGAAAATTCTTATGCAAACAATTTACTAAAATATAATGGCTTATATTACAGATATGGATTTGCATGTGCTTATAATTAAGTTTGCAGAGGTATCTATTTTTAACTATGTATCTTAACTTTTCTACACTAATGATTACTACAAAATAAAAGTTAGTTGTGATGTTGAGAGACATTTATCTCTTAAAATATATTTTGTGATGTATATATTACCAAATTAAATACACTTCAGTTTTACATCTATATTTATTGTGAACTCTCATTCCTAAAGAATACTTGATATAATTAATATTACCAGATATATTGTAACACATATTTATGATGCTGTGTATGGTGACCTGTACATTATCTCTAGAAGCCACAATATCAGAGAATAGTACCTACTATTTCAATTTGCCCTTGGACTTCTAGTGCTAGGATGACACATGTTCCCATTAATTCATACACACACACACACACACACACACACACACACACACACACACACACACACTTAGAAATAGTTACATGAGATGCTGAGAAAGCATTTTATTCTTTTATTCTGTGTTTGAGTAAAAGCTTCTCTCCACTTAGTTTATGATGTCATGTATTTCCAGAATTTCCCAGTTTATGTTTTGTCTAGGTGATCTATCTCTTGGCAAGAGAGAAGTGCCGAAGACACCTGCTCTTGCTGTGTGAAGGACACATGGTGATTGTAGCTGTAATAGTGTTCCTTTTATGAATGTGGGTGACCTGCTGTTTGTTTTCTAGTTATTTAGCATTGTAATATCTTCTTTGTTGATTTTTCCTTTGATAGCATATAATATATATTATATTTGTTTTGATTGGTTTTAGCTTGAATTGTAGTTCCTCACGTAGTAAAATGGCTATAGTAGGTTGTTACATGTGACATTATTACTTAAGGTTTAAATAAAAACAAATAGAAAATGTGTTCATTGTCAATGTAAAAGTCAGTAATAACTTTTCAAAATATTTTTCTTTTTGAAATTAAAATATATTTACATTTTTCCCCCTTTGCTTTCCTCCCTCCAACCATTCCTATGTATGTGTGTTATTCATATTCATGCCCTCTATTCTTTTCCTGTTGTCACACACATGGCATTACCTATGCATCATATACATATATGTACACACAACTTGTTCAGTTTATGTAAATTGACTTATATGCTATTAAGGCTGACCACTTGCTATTGGATAACAATGTGTTTGTTCTTCATTGGGGAAGACATTCTCATGCTCTCAGCATTCCGTAGTTACCTCTAGTTCTTTGTCTATATTTGAGGCCCCATGAATTTCCCCCCATCTTTGATACCTTGTCTACTGGTGTTGTATTTGTTTAGACAAACATATTTCTAAATTCCACGGGTGTAGCTTCTCTGATAGTTATGAGACTTCCTGGTGATATATCTGTCTTCTTATTCACACAATTAAACCTGATTTTTTTAGTATTCTGTTCTTGCCAAAAAAAAAAAAAAAAGGCTTTACATAGGGATGATATAAATTCAGACACATGTTGACCTAACAGTGAGATTTAGGTATACAACACATTGTGAAATATGAACATGATTTCAAAGGTTTTTGTAAATCAGTGAAATCAGCCAGTTCTAAACACATTTGTCTGTAGATTCCTAAGTAAGACTGAAAAACACAATGTGTTACTGCTTTTTGCCTAGATAAAGACATCATAAGTGAGTATCAATCACACAAATGACAAGTAAAATGTCAAAGAGAATAATGAATAAACCACCAATATTCTTTTTTTTTCTTGTCTTTAAAAATTTTTTTCTCCTTATTTTCTTTATTATATTTGTGTTTTAATTTTACACATTAGCCATGGGTTCCCCTGTCCTCTCCCCTCCTGCCCTGGTCCCCACCTTCCCCCCAGCCCCTCCCCTCCATTCCCATCCCCTCCAGGGCCAAGACTCCCTGGGGATTCAATTCATCCTGGTGGATTCAGTACAGCCAGGTCCAGTCCCCTCCATCCAGGCTGAGCAAAGTGTCCCTGTATAAGCCCAAAGTTCCAAACAGCCAGCTCATGCACTAAGGACGGGTCCAGGTCCCACTGCCTGGGTGCTTCCCAAACAGTTCAACCTATTCAGTTGTCTCACATATCCAGAGGGCCTGACCCAGTTGGGGGCTCCACAGCTTTTGGTTCATAATTCATGTGTTTCCATTAATTTGGCTATTTGTCCCTGTTCTTTTCCATACTTGGTCTCAACAATTCACACTCTTATAATCCCTCCTCTTTCTTGAAAATTGGACTCCTGGAGCTCCACCTGGGGACTGACTGAGGATCTCTGCATCCACTTCCATCAGTTATTGGATGAGAGTTCCAGCAAGACAGTTAGGGTGTTTGGCCATCTGATCACCAGACTAGGTCAGATCAGTCTTTCTCTCGACCATTGCCAGTAGTCTACAGTGGATGTATCATTTTGGATTTCTGGGGACCTCTCTAGCACTTTGCTTCTTCCTGTTCTCATGTGGTCTTCATTTATCATGGTCTGTTATTCCTTGTTCTCCCTTTCTGTTCTTAATCCAGCTGGGATCTCCTGCTCCCCTAAGCTTTCTTTCCCTCGAACCTTGCCTTTTATTACTCCCACTGTAGTCCTGGTTGTTCATGTAGATCTCATCCATTTCTCTGTCATTTTGCAATCCCTGTGTCTTTCCTAGGGTCCTATTTTCTAGTTAGCCTCCCTGGAGTTGTGTAGCAGTCTAGACATCCTTGTTTTACATCTAGTATCCTACTATGAGTGAGTACTTACCAATAATCTTATCCAAAGAGGTCATGAGTACCACTAAATGTAGTAGAATGATTAACATCAGAAGGCAAATAAAACTAAGAAAAATATAGTAAAGAAATCCATAAAGTAAACAACCTTTCCTTTTACTTCAATTAGAATGGAGTAAAGCAGAAACTGAGAAATCCCAATATTGTCAATGTACCAAATAAACTAAAAAAAAAAAAAAATGGGGTAGTGTAAGATCTGTTTTTAACAAGAATAACATTCAAATGTGATTGGAAAAGTACAATGCAGTCCATTATCAATAGAGAACTGGCTGCCCACTGTAGGGAGTGACAGCAAAGGAAGGATTTGGAATTTGTTCCTTTTTCTGAAAGACTGGAATGTCATGAGTGGTCCTTATGAGGATGAAGATGCAGTGGCATGTTGCTTTATAAAGTACCTGCACAACCTCATTCTAACTTGCTGCAAATTGGTTCTCTCTAAATGTCATTAAGATAATATAAAGTATTTATTACTTTTAAATTGATAAGATTTTATGGGCTTTAGGAATCCATGTCATCTAGTTAGCTTATGTAATGTTACAAAATTATGAGAGAAAGTCTTTATTACTACCTAGATAGCATTGTTATAAGTTCATATTTATTTAATAATTTAGTATTAATAATTATGATTTATCTCTTCTTCTCATGTCAGTGTCATAAATATAATACATTTCATTGAACATTGCAAAGAATTTTCTGGCATATAAAGTTCCATTTCATATACTCTATGTAACTCATAAACAATAATACTAAACTCATCACCTCATTAATGCTTTTACAGAGGCTATCTTGATTTTCTTAAAGATTTTACACTGCTTTATGACTTAGATCCCTTTACAGAATTTTGGGAAAGTTACAATTACATGTCTCCTTTTACATTTGTTCTTCTTCCAGTTTTAAATAATAATAATAATTAATAATAATTTTATTATTATTATTTGGGGCAGGTTATTATCAGAAGCTAGAGAGCTGGATCATCACTTAACAGCTCTTGCTGCTCTTCTTCAAGATGTTGGATATTTTATTCACATACCCACATAAGTTTGCTTAACACCACCTGTCACTCACACTCCAGATTCTCAAGTGTCCTTTACTGCTCTCCATGGCACCACATGTATGTGCTTATACACAAAAATAAAAACCAAAATTTTTAAAATAAAGATGCTGAACATCATTATGTAATGATTCAAATGCAAATTCTAATATCAATTATTTAGTATTCCAGAATCATAATGGTATCTACAGTTAAAGTGAAATATTACTCAAAATTGTTTTTAAATATGAAATAATGCATGGTTAATGATGAAGATTCATGATCCTAAAGGAATTATTTTAATTTCTCTTGTCTGAAATATTAGTTCAGCATTAACATTATAGGATCTGGTGGAATGTTCTAGATTCTCCTCTGCTATAATTTGACCATCATTGTGTATTTGTATGTTGACATTTGGAGAGTATAAAGAAATTATTCATATTACTTTATGCTCTATCTTAAGAGGTCCTTGGTGGGGATCATAAGTAAGAAGTAAGTGGATTTCTGATCTGGGACACCTAAACATAATTGCTGATTAATAAATACTGAGTCTTAGTTGCCGACATGTAGTAAAGATAGAAATGAAGCTGTCTATTCTCATCTTCACTGCTATCATCGTGTATCTACATTTTAGATAAATGGTCATTACTAGAAATTCTTCATAACACCCAGTTCACACACCCAAGGGAGAAAAAGTAGCTTTTCCTTCACCCTCTTCTTCCTATAATTTTTGGATCAATAAAGTTAATGTGATGAATGACTTGGGGACATGCTGAATATTTATTCCTGGTGAGTGATGACAAGACCTCTTGTGCATTTACTGTCATCTCTATGACTGCATTATAAATCTGAAATTTTGTTAGTATTTCTTAATATAATATGTAAAATTTGTGTCCAATGAGGTGCATTGGTGCTTGGCACTACTCTCAGGACTCGGAGGAAGAAGCAGAATGGTAATCATAATTCTGAGGTCTGATGAATCTACATAAGGAGCTCCTGTCTATCCATACTACAAACAAGATACAGCCTCCAAATTAATTAATAAAATTAAATAAAATAGCTTCCAATTTCTGATGTTTTCGCTTTTTATTTCTTTTTTGATAAGTGAAAACATTCTTTCAACTTGTCCATTGATTCATTTACTTTTTTACTTGGAAACAAAGTCTTACTATGAAGTCTTAGATGGCTTCAAACTCACAATCCTCCTGCCTCAGCTTTTGAATTTTTGGGGTTGCAGTCATTCACCATTGTTCCTGGCATTTTGTAATCACAAAATAGAGAAAAAACACAATATTTAGATTGCAAAAAAAAGTTTACTCAAGTGTATCTTTGGTGTTGTTTTGCTTTGTGGAGTTTCTTGATTCACAGGGAAATATATTTCATCCAATTAGAAAGTGACTTGGGGAAGGATTTTATTCCCAGAGCAGAGAAATTATCATACTTAAAAAGCACAGTGTGAAAAGTGTGTTAGAAAGTGATTAACCTCTTTTTAAATAAATTCATCCATATGCTTAGAAATACAAACGTATTTATCATTACTTGTCTTATGCCAATTTACAAAGGTAAGGAACATGTTTCATATATTCTACTTTCAATACATTATCAAATTTATATTTCCCTGTGCTTCTTTGCATTAGCTTTAGGATGATATTCCTAGGTCAGTTGAAAGCAAAATATGAAATATTTTTTCATATGAAAGATAATGTTGTAGAAAATATTGTTAAAGTTACTAAAGACATTTATGTACTATCATGAATCAAATAGTAATTGATTTTTTATTTTAGTAATTTTAGAGTATTTTTTCTGTTATACATGTTTTAAAAATAAAAGAACTAGATTTCAGGGCTGGATAGATAGCTCTGTGGTAAAAGCAGTAGCTGCCCTTCCAGAGGACTTTTGTTCAGTTCCCAGCACACACATGGCAGCTCACACCTGTCTGTAACTTCTGACACACTTACATCAATGCACATAAAATAAAATTAAAGACATTATTTAAAACAAACAAACAACAGAACTAGAATTCATATCTTGTAAAATCTAACTATGTAAATAAATGATCAGAAAGTTTAATAAACATCAAAATATACCTGTGTCCTACATTGATCAAAAGGGCACAATGGTTGTTCAAAATGAACATCTATTATGAAAGAATCTAAAACTCCTGGGGTCACATTGGCATATTTTCCATTTCAATTTTGATATTTTTGCTATAAAGTCATTTCTGAATTCATGCATTCAAATTTACTTGTATTCTCTACCTTTGATATCATTTCATATACTACCTCACTATGCTTTGTATGCATTATACTTATTAGGATATTATATTATTTGATATTACAATATTGACAACCAAGAAATTCATTGTCTCATGGGGTATGTGATTTAAATAAGCTTAAATATCTTTAGTCAAAGCAAAAATGACTATATTTTCCTGCAATGTTTAACAATTTTACAATTTTATTTCTTAATTATTCCATATACAAATACTGTATCATTTCCACATATCCCTCCTTAAGCTCTATTTCTTAGTTAAATTTAATTATTTAAAAGTTTTTCAACAGAAAAATAGCAGCTATGCTACATGATTTCAGCTTCCTTGTGGAAGAAAGTGCAGGAACTGATGGTGTAGCACAGTGACAAACCATTGCCTAGCATGCACCAGCCCAGGTATTCAGCTGGTAAATGTCAAAATAAACAACAAAGAAAATGGTAAGTATGTTTGGATAGATACAAGAATCTCCAGTCTCTCTTACTTAACTTGTAGTTTAAAATGGGAAACTCAGCAAACATGAATGAAATAGATATCTTTTTCCATTTTAAAAGTTATTTATTTATACCATTTATTAGTTGTTTGCAAATTTCATATATGGATACAACATATGCTGATGATTTTCTCTTCCAAATGAAATATTGATATTTCCCATTAAAGCAGAAAGATTTCTGTAGAAATAGAGAAAGCAAAACATCTACTAATTTTGTTTTTATATCATATATATATATTTTGGTTTTTTGAGACAGGGTTTCTCTGTGTAGCTTTGTGCCTTTCCTGGATCTCGCTCGGTAGACCAAGCTGGCCTCAAACTCACAAAAATCCGCCTGGCTCTGCCTACAAAGTGCTGGGATTAAAGGCGTGCACCACAACCGCCTGGCTGTTTTGATATAGTATTTTTAAAAGAATATCTATCTCTATTTAGAAACATTTATTTTCATTGAAATGGTTTGAAATGCTGTAGTACACATTACAATATATAAATACCCTGCACAACACACCCACATCTACCTCCCATAATCAAAACAGTAAAACCAAAGCAGAAGGCACACTTTATACTTATGCATTTCTTATATTGTGACAGTGGCATCTTTTCATGACAATATCTTTCAAGCAGATGTAGGTCTAGAAGACCACATCCAGGTCTTCTAGAAAATGATCTGGCTGTAGGATTTTAGCAACCTATGTATATAGTAGTAGACTGTGTTAAATGGTTGAGGAAACATGTTTAAATGCATCATGTAGTGTAATGAAGAAGAATAAAACTTTGTGGGCTAATTTTATGATCTTGAAATGACAGTTTAGCTCTGTTGCCTTTTACTAATAGTATTTGTACATTTTAAGTTTCAGTTATAGTAAGTTCACACATTGTATTAAAATTTTCTTGAGAATTCTGAATTTTAAAAGGAGCATCAAGTTCTATCACTACTATAACACTATCATTAAATATGATATAATAGTGCTGATGGAAAAATAGTTTTTGGGGGGCTTAACATTCCTATTCTTGTAAAACATATTTAGGAAGTCTAAGTTATGCACAAACCCATACACCTTCCAAATTTTCACATACTTTGGCGGACTGAAATTTTGAACACTAGCCAAACAACACTCTCAAAACACAATTGAAAGCCAAACTCCTCTTTTCAATGACTTTTCCGATTCATCCTTAAGTGACTATTACTGAACATGAAAATGTGCTAACACTTTGAGAAGAATAAGACAGTCAAGCTCTTCTGACAGAATTGACAACCATTGTAAATCCCGCATACTAACCTGTGGCCACATACAATAAGAGGAAATGTATCTACTGCTGAAGAAAGTTAAATGGATGCATGAATAGGTAGAAGGATAGAAACAAGGAGGATAAGGGTAGAATCAGTAGAGTATGTGACAATTTTTTTTTATAAAGGGATATGTTGAGTTGTTATCTATGAAATACTTTCATAATTTTCTAAATGTTGGGAAGTTTTATAATAAAGTATTGATCACCAAGAAATATATGGTAAAAAATACATTTAAACAGACGCTGTAGTTTTATGGTAAACATAGCCTAAGAAAATGCATGAGAACACATCAGCATTCTCTAGCTTAAACCTTCAGAAAGGCATGCAGTTGAGGAATGGAACAAGTGAGGTAGCTGTATAAGTAAAATCAAGGTAAATGTGAAAGGCTTAGAGCTGCATGACATGAGCCACAATGGATGCAGTTTTGCTACAATAGATGTTTATTCAGAATAGGGACATGCATCACTTGGGTACTCTTCCCTGAACATGTGTGCAGATGCAAAAGTATGCAACAGCTTCTGATCCTTGAGCAACCTGAGATAGAAAGACATTAACATAGTTTATTTCATACTAAGTCCTAGGTTAAGTACAGAAACTTGTGTGTGTGTGTGTGTGTGTGTGTGTGTGTGTGTGTGTGTGTGTGTATAAATTATGACATTGGTTTTCACAGTCTGAATACTGAAAAGAAATACCAATTTTAATTATTTAATATTACATATAATATTTGGGAGATGTTAATGACTAATTGTACTAAAATAGCCTATGTATCAAAATAACAACCTTAACAGAGGAATAAGATTGAAATACTTAAATATATTATCAGTGTACCTTTTTAGGACTTTTTGAATTTCACTCAAGTATTATTTATTAATTTCAGGCTATCCATCATAAAACAAAATATTGAGCACAGAAAAAAACTCAATTGAAAGAAAGAATCATACCCATGGGAGACTTCCACCATTATGAACAGAAAGAGAGGAGTGGATTGAATTAAATAAAAAATAAATAAAAGAAAAATAAAGGATACATGTTTAACAATATTAACTCAAATTTTGCATTTTGAATATTGAGAAGAAAATTTAAACTGATGTGCATAATAATGCAAGACAGCAAAAATGATAATAGTACAAATAAGCAAATAAAAATACTGAATTTTTTCTAGATATCCTGATTGGCAAGAAAAACACTTCAATATTTAAGAGAATGCGTAAGATGTATGGGTTTATCTTTTTTATTCTTTTAGAAAATTACAGTTTGGAGTGTGGTATCAGTAGGTTTTATGTTGCATCAGAAAATCAAATGTAGTAACACGACTTTCACTTTTGAATGAAACACCTCCAAGCATGGAACACACAAAGATCAGGTCAGTGGACAATGTCTCCACAGTCACACAATTCATCCTTCTGGGATTCTCAGACCTGCCCAACCTCCAGGGGTTTCTGTTTGGAATGTTCTCCATAGTTTACTTAATTATCCTAGTTGGAAATAGCTTCATAATTGTGATAACCAGACTCGACCCAGCACTACAAAAGCCCATGTATTTTTTCCTGGCAAACTTTTCTTCTCTGGAAATCTGTTATGTATCAGTCACTCTTCCCAGAATTCTGTTCAACATTGGTACTCAGAATAGAAGTATATCCAAGGTGGCCTGTGCCACACAAACCTGCTTCTTCCTTATGCTGGGAGCCACTGAATGTTTCCTTCTGGCTGTGATGTCTTATGATCGCTATGTGGCTATCTGCAACCCTCTGCACTATCCCTTGGTCATGAACCCAACAAAATGTACTCAGTTGGCAGCAGGCTCCTGGCTTGGTGGCATCCCAGTTCAGATAGGACAAACGTGCCAGATATTCTCTCTGCACTTTTGCAGTTCTAACCAAATCAACCACTTCTTCTGTGACTTACCACCCATTCTCAAGTTAGCCTGTGGGGACACTTCTGTTAATGAGCTGTCTGTCTACTTGGTGGCTGTTCTCTTTGCTGCAGTCCCTTTTATGTTGATCCTTGCTTCTTATACCAAAATCATTGTCACCATTCTGAAGTTACCAACAGCCACAGGACGTGCAAAAGCCTTCTCCACGTGTTCTTCCCATTTGCTTGTGGTGTTTTTGTTTTTTGGATCAGCTACTGTTACCTACTTGAGGCCAAAGTCCACACATTCTCCAGGAACTGACAAACTACTCTCTCTGTTCTACACCATTTTGACCCCTATGTTCAACCCCCTGATATACAGCCTTAGGAACAAGGATGTGATTGCTGCACTGAGAAAATTCTTACTTAGAAGATAAGAGAATGGGTGTCTACACTAATGTCTAAATGTCTAATGTATAATGACTAAATGTCACTTTACCTACCTGTGATACAGGGACACTCTTATCCTGGGTGTCATAACATGCTACTCTCTTCATACTGCTACATGGCCTTCTATAGCCCTCTTTGATAATCTCTAGTGACTAGTGTCTAGCCTGTGCATCTAGCTAATAGTGGGCTTTTAGGTCAGTAGAGTCCTGCTTACATGGGGCTGGTTTGCAGATGTTTTGTTGGTCCTTTTCTAATTCCTACCCAACCAGTCCTTCTTCTGTGTTATTGCCCCCTCCCTGATTCACTTGCTATGTATGGACATCTTTGTGGATGAGATGGTGGTATTCCATGATGTTGTATTTTTTGTCCTGTTTCAATTTATGTTAATAATTTTCTACTAATGTAAAAGCATCTCTATAGTCTTTAAAATGCTGCTAGTTGTATGTTGGCCCAAAACCTGCTGTGTCTATTCATTGAATCTTGTAGATGTTATATTATTATTTAAAAACATAATGACAGTGAGGTAGTTATAATTCAAAGAATTAACTGGAATTTAGCATGACAAATTGGAAGATATGGTTTTATATTTATTTGTGTATAACATTTACACAACTATTCTCATTTACCCATTTTTTTTTATTTTTACAAAGGTACTTATTTCCAAATAAAAGTTTACTTGTTTAAGTTGAAGAACAGTTCTGTATCCACTACCAAATAACCAGTATTAACTTTCAAATGTACAGTTTATAAAAGAAAGCAATTCATCATGGTTACTAGTCTAGTGGTTTAGAATCCATGATGTAAACACAATGGCTACAGGAATATCTGATAGTTCTAATCTCAAATCACAAGCAGCAGAGATGATGTATATTTTCCCAAATTATGTAATTCTCTTTTAAACTACAGTGTTAGGTTAGGGTGGGAATTTTTTTTTAAAGAATATAGATTTGTTGTTTAGTTTTTATCAGCTTGCCACAAACTAGTTTCATTCATTTCAAAAGTGGAAACTTGATTGAGGAATTCCCTCCATTAGGAGGGACCCTGGGTATATCTGTGGGGCATTTTCTTAATTTCTTACTGATTTAAGATGTTCCAGCCATCTGTTACCCAGATGACATGGGCATTACCTAAGTACATGAACAAATCATAGGAAGTACATCTATTAGTGGGATTTCCTGGCTCCAAATTCCAGCTTAAATCCCTACCCAAACTTTCTTCCTTCATGGACTACTAGATGAGCTGACAATGAAATAAAGTCTTTTTCTCTCACAAGTTGCTTTGGATCAGTCTTTATCCCATCAACAATAAGCATGTATTTCAGTAGGAAATAGACATTGGTTGAAATATATGCATAAAATCATGCACTTGGCTTAAAAGTAACTCTCCAAAGAGCTAATTTTCAGCATAAGAGCCCAAGGTTTACTTGCTAGTTTTTTCATTTATATAATTTTTAAAAATTCATTTTGCATACTAACCACAGATCTCCATCTTATTCACCCCTGACTCTCCCCCTCATCCCCTCCTGCAGAAAGATAAAGCCTCTCATGAGGAGTCAGCAAAGCCTAGTACATTCAGCTGAGGAAAGACCAAACCCCTTCCCCCTGCATCAAGGCTAGGCAAGTGGTCCCACCACAGGTAATGGGCTCCAAAATTCCAGCTCATGCATGTGATATTCCTGATCCCATTGCCAGGGGCCACTCAAACAAAACAAGCTAAACAATTGTCTCCTTATGCAGAGGGCCTAGTCAGGTCCCAAGCAGGTTTGACAGTTGTTGCTCTAAAGTTCATGAGTTTCTATCAGGTTTGTTCAGTTGTCTATGTTGATTCCCCCATTGTGATCCCTCCTCCTTTACTCATCAAATCTCTTTTCCTTCTCTTTGACTAGATTCCTGAGCTTGGCCTGGTGTTTGTTTGTGGATCTCTTCATCTTCTTTGATCAGTTACTGGATGAAGGTTCTATGATGATAGTTAGGATATTCACCAATCTTATTACTGAGGTAGTCTAGTTCAGGCACCCTCTCCACTATTGCTAGTAGTCTAATCTTGGGTGTGTTTCTGTGAATTTCCCTAGCATCTCTTACCCAATAATGTCTTACTTATTGCCTTCCAATTCCTACCCTCCATCAGCTCAACCATCCCATTCCCTTGTGTTCTCATTCCCCAATCTCCTCCCCTCTAATGCACCCACCCATCCCCAGTTTAATCATGGAGACCTCATCTGTTTCCCCTTCCAAAGGTGATCCATGTGTTCCTCTTAGGGTCATCCTTGTTTCCTAGCTTCTCTGGAGCTGTGGGTTATAGTCTCATTATGCTTTGCTTTACATCTAGTATCCACTTATGATTGAGTACATATCATATTTGTTTTTCTGAATCTCGGTTACCTCACTCAAGATAATATTTTCTAGTTTCATCCATTTGCCTGCAAATTTCATGATATCATTGTTTTCAGGAGCTGAGTAATATTCCACTGTGTATATGTACCACATTTTCTTTATTCATTCTTCAGTTGAGAGGCATCTAGGTTGTGTCCAGGTTTTGGCTATTATGAATAATGCTGTTACAAACATAGCTGAGCAAGTGTTCTTGTGGTGTGATTCCTTGGGTATATGCCCCAGAGTGGTATCTTTGAGTCTCGAGGTAGATTGATTCCCAATTATCTGAGAAGTTGCCATACTGATTTTTAAAGCAGCTGTACAAATTGACATTCCCACTAACAGTGGAGGAGTGTTCCCCTTGTTCCACATCCTCTCCAACTTTAGCTATCATCAATGTTTTTGATCTTAGCCATTCTGACAGGTATGAGATGGTATCTCCTAGTCATTTTGATTTTCATTTCCTTAAATGTCTTTCAGGCATTTGAGATTCTTCCTTTTTTTTGTTTGTTTTGTTTTTGTTTGTTTGTTTGTTTGTTTTTTTCGAGACAGGGTTTCTCTGTGTAGCTTTGCGCCTTTTCTGGAACTCACTTGGTAGCCCAGGTTGGCCTCGAACTCACAGAGATCCTCCTGGCTCTGCCTCCCGAGTGCTGGGATTAAAGGCATGCGCCACCACTCCCTGGCCCCATTTGAGATTCTTATGTTGAGAATTCTCCATTTAGATCTGAAACTCATTTTTAACTGCTTTGTTTTGTATTATGATGTCTAGTTTCTTGATTTCTTTATATATTTTGGAGATCAGCCCTCTGTCAGATGTAGGGTTGGTGAAGATCTTTTCCCATTCTGTAGGCTGTCCTTTTGTCTTATTCACAGTGTTCTTTGCCTCACAGAAGTTTCTCGGTTTCAGGATGTCCCATTTATTAATTGTTGCTTTCAATGTCTATGCTACTGATGTTATATTTATGAAGTGATCTCCTGTGCCAATCCTCTCTAGCCTACTTCCTACTTTCTCTTCTATTAGGTTCAGTATAACTGGATATATGTTGAGCTCTTTGGTCCACTTGGACTTGAGTTTTGTGCATGGTGATATATATGGATCTATTTGCAATCATCTACATTTTGACATTCAGTTATGCCAGCGTCATTTGTTGGAGATGCTTTTTTTTTCTATTGTACTATTTTGACTTCATAGGTGTGTGGATTAATGTCAGGGTTGTTAATTCTATTCTATTAATGCACATTTCTGATTTTATACCAATACCAAGCTGCTTTTATTACTACAGCTATATAGTAGAGCTTGAGGTCAGGAACGGTGATGCCTCTAGAAGTTGCTCTATTGTAAGATTGCTTTAACTGACTTGGGTTTTTTGTTTTTCCATCTGAAGTTGAGTATTGTTCTTTTGAGTTCTGTGAAGAATTGTGTTGGGATTTTGATAGCGATTGCATTGAATCTGTATATTGATTTGGTAAGCTTGCCATTTGTATTATGTTGGTTCTACCTCTCCATGAGCATGGAAGATCTTTGCATTTTTAATACCTTCTTCAATTTCTTTTTTCAAAGATTTCCAGTTCTTGTCAAATAGGGCTTTCAGCTGTTTAGCTAGTGTTACCCCAAGGTATTTTGTATTATATTCCTTGTTTGTTTGTTTTTGTAGCGATGAGATTCTTAATAAGATCCTCATACGTACTAAGCAGTTTATTCTATGTAGCTACATACATAATGACTTAACATTATCATTGGGGTGTTTGTAGTTTCATTATGGATGAATGTGTGTGTGTGTTAACAGTGCATGTTTGTTTATACATGAATTTTTCTGTCTGGCAAATGATACTATTAAACAAAATAAATGTTATTCAAATGTGAATATGAGAGAAGAACTAAAAAATAAATAAATACTAAGAATATCGGCAAGTAGTTTTACTATGAATATTGACAAACTCATTACTTAAAAAAATTCCTGTTGAGATATAAAATACATTAAATTAGTGAAGAAAACTGAACTTTATATAAAAGCATTCTCATTCATTTTTCACAAAACCAGCCACACCCTATATATATTTTACATGCATAACAATGTAAGTATGAGTAAATATAAGATCATCAATATGCATTGTGTCTATGTCAGCATCAATAATCTTCTTACTCTTCCTTGATATCACTGATACAGTGGCCAAAATATGATGCAATATAGGGACAAGTGTAAAACACAAATACACATGAACACACAGAGATATAATTGGCAATTGCTGATTCTCTCAATATTCATTTTTCTTGATAATCACAAAAGTGAAAAACAAACCAGAATGTCCAAAAGGAATAGTTTTCATTTTATTTTTCTCTTTTCATTCATATTTTCTTATATTTAACTTTTAGTGGAGGGGCAAATAGTTTTCTTCAATTAGAATGTATCATGGGGAAGGAACTTATCCCAAGAGTAGAGAACATTTCCTTCTTAAACAGCACAGTACGTTTGACAGTACAATAAATCCTTGAATATGTTATGCCTGTTAAACATAAAGGAAGTGTTTAAGCCTTAAAAACCAGGTTTACTTATTTTCTTTTACTAATCAATAAAGGTAAGATTCATATTTAACTTAACATTACAAATATAAGCTCAAATTACATTTGACTCATATCAAATATACATAGAATTTGTTTCCCTTTTAAAAATACCATCCATTACAGGGATTTGAGCAAAGTAGTTGAAAACAAATTTTTATATAATGTTTTTTTATTTCAAATATAATTTCAATATTTTTAACTTTTCTGATGTTTTATCACATAGATCTAAGAAGAACAAAATGTAAAATATGCTTCTGTATAAAAAGCCAATATATTAAAGAGCAAAAATATCAATATGTACACATCTTCTTATGTGCTAACTTCTATTAATATTTTGGCATATTTTATGCATTTATATGTATTATTTATATTCTATAAAGCTTTCATTTCAGTTATTCATGTATACATTTGCTTTACATGAATTAGTTGGAGCTCATAGCTCATAAAATAAATCTACATTTAAGATGATCAAGAATGAGCATCATTAAAACATATTTGCCACCTACTATAGTCAAAGGTTTACCTAGTAGTTAATAATTAAATTCTGTAAGTGAATATTAAAATATTACAGATTTATATATTACAAATATTATATTTACATGTATCTTTAGGCAATTTGCCCAGTGAAAAACCTTTCTGAATTCACATCACTATACATGCTTTTCCAACATTTATGTCTTTTTTTGATAAACTTGGTCAGAGAAGTAGAAGCATGGTGTACTCTTTCATGTTCAATGTGATAGTTAAGATCAGGATAACTGTAGGAGAAGCAGTTCTTTCAAAGATGACAGTAAAACATGCATGCAGTAATTGAATAAAATAAAAGTGCCCATATTTCCAAAAATGCTAGGGGTTTTCTTTCTCAGAGGTTAAATTTTGTTTTCTAAAGTTTTCAACAGTTGAAACAATAACAATAACTGCCAAGATTTTTAGAGGCCAAATCTTTCAGGCACTGGTGCTCAGGGAATAAGAGGGTAACAGAATGTTTGCCTAGCATGTGTGAGCCCAGGGCAACATCTGCAGCATCACAGAAAAATTAGATACATATGATATGGATAGGCTACTATAACACCAACACCTTCTTTACATGTAGATTTAAATCGTGAATTCCCCCAAAATGAATAAAACTCTAGATAGTTTATAAATAAAAATTTGAGATGTGCCCTCCCCTAAAGAGAAAACAACAAAAATCAATAACATTTCCTGCAGCTATGGAAGAAGTAAAACACTTGATAATGCTTTGTAGTAGATTGGAAATACGATTAGACATTGATGTAGAAATCTGTTATATCAGGGCTTTTGCATTACTACATTTTCAATCTTAGGTAACAATTTTTGAGAGAAGTATTTATCCAACCAAATACAGCATGCATAATGCTTATGAATCTAACATGAAATAATTGAAACAATGGTTTTTCATTTCTTTTTCGGTTGATGTCTCTATAAATGATACTTAGATTTAATTAATTAATTAAATAATTTGTTTTTAGAAATACTCCCTTGTAGCTTTTTTCCTTGGAATTATAGCTTACAAATGTTAGGTTTTATCTGGCAGTTCCTCTTCATTGTATATATTCATTTAAAGCATATTCACAATATAATACTAAATTATCATTGAAGTCTATATTTTGCTGAAAGTTTTTTGAAATTTTATTTTATTAAGTAGTATTTTGTAGTATTTTAATATTCAATATGGAGAAGTAAAAATGGAAAAGAAATTCTTTTTAACGTTTGATCATCATAAAATGATTCTGTAGTGCATGGTTCCTGAATATCTTTACTCATTCCCATTTGGTGTCAATATTTTGAATGTGAACTCTTGAATATCAGCCATGAACATCTTTTAAATCATAGTTTGAGGTCAGCCTCCTTTTTGCTGCAATTTGTCCAATGTCTTTAGGTAAATCTAAATTTGTGAATTGGTCAATAAATATCAAGAGAATGACATAATGAATGGTTTCTATAAGAGTAGAAAACTATAATTCCTACACTTGTATTCAGTTATTTCAGAGCCAAAGAAATTATGTAAAAAAATGCAACTGCTATCAAATGAAGACAAAAACATTAATGGGGTAGAGTGAAGAAAGGTAAGGAAATGAGAAGAGTAGGGAAATATTTGGCACAGTAATATATTAATTTCAAATAATGTGGTGAGTGTATTGATAGCTTTTTAGAAAAAAGTTTATTCAATTTCAAGCAATTTATAATTTTTGTTAAAATAAAATAAAATTTAATAATTACATGTCTAAACATAGAAAATAATATATATGAAAATGAGCATGCCAATGTGATCACATCTGTTCCTACAAAAATGTATGCAATGAAGTAGACTGAGTAGAACAGAGATACTCAACAAGATCAGCATAATTGGGATTATGGAAATATCTAGGAAATGTTCAGGATGAGCTGCTGTAATGCTCCTTCCCTGCAGTAGAAGTGTAGACACAATAAAAGAATGTAGACTCTACTTAGAAAACCTACTTCTGGACCATAGATGCTGAATAGACAACTCCAAATGCCTGAATTCCCTCTAGAAAAGATGATGTGGCAGTGTTTACTCCATCTTGAGTTTTATATAAATGTTATGTGAACCTGAAAATGTGATGAAAATTCATGACTTCCAATTTCAAAAGTTTATCCTGAACTGAAAACTCAGAATAATAATGAATGACATCCCATCTTATACTGCGCCCTGCAATTAACTAATTTCATATTAAAATGATCCATAAACAGAACTATAAAATGAAAATAGAAAGCACTTCTGCATGTTAAAGTATTCTACCAGAAGAGAACTTTGAATGTCTTTAAGAATATTTAGTCATATATTAATACTAATCTTGAATTAATGGCCATAGAACAGCAACTTAAGTAGAAATATATAATCTGAGGAACAGATTAATTATTCAAAGATATATAAACAGAGGTTGCATTTTTAGATTAAGAGAAGAAAATTAAGATGTCAAGGCTTACCACCAAAAACCAAGAAAATAATACAACACAGTTTACTGGAAAAAAATTTTATATGCTTTTAAGCAAAAAGTGATCTTTAAACTTTTGGAGCATATATAATAACTTTTCTTCATAGACACTGGAAAATTTAAAAGTGTGTTACTACTACTTTAGAATGGATAAAAAATCCAAGGACAAGGAAATATTTTGCATTTTTGCTTGAATCATTCCTACAGATGAAATACACAGAAATCAAAGAGGACAATGCTTCTACTGTGACATATTTTCTCCTCCTGGGATTTTCTGACCTTCCCAACCTCCAAGCGTTTTTGTTTGGAATGTTCTCCATAATGTACCTGATTATTTTGATTGGAAATAGCTTCATAATTGTGATAACTAAAATTGATCCAGCACTACGGAAGCCCATGTACTTTTTCTTGGCAAACTTTTCTTCCCTGGAAATCTGTTATGTATCAGTCACTCTTCCTAGAATTCTGTTCAACATTGCTACTCAAGAGAGAAGCATTTCTGTGCTGAACTGTGCCACACAAATGTGTTTCTTCCTTATGCTGGGAGCCACTGAATGCTTCCTTCTGGCTGTGATGTCCTATGACCGCTATGTGGCTATCTGCAACCCTCTGCACTATCCCTTGGTCATGAACCCAACAAAATGTACTCAGTTGGCAGCAGGCTCCTGGCTTGGTGGCATCCCAGTTCAGATAGGACAAACGTGTCAGATATTCTCTCTACACTTTTGCAGTTCTAACCAAATCAACCACTTCTTCTGTGACTTACCACCCATTCTCAAGTTAGCCTGTGGGGACACTTCTGTTAATGAGCTGTCTGTCTACTTAGTGGCTATGCTCTTTGTTGCTTTTCCTTTTATGTTGATCCTTGCTTCTTATACCAAAATCATTGCCACCATTCTGAAGTTACCAACAGCCACAGGACGGGCAAAAGCCTTCTCCACGTGTTCTTCTCATTTGATTGTGGTGTTTTTGTTTTTTGGATCAGCTACTATTACCTACTTGAGGCCAAAGTCCACACATTCTCCAGGAACCGATAAACTGCTTTCACTATTCTATACCATTGTGACCCCCATGTTCAACCCTCTGATATACAGCCTTAGGAACAAGGACGTGATTGCTGCACTGAGAAAACTGTTACTTAGAAAATAATACTAGAGCTCTGGAACAAATGATTGATTTGTTTCTTACTCAGTTACTGAAGAAATAGGACAATTTTTCATCATATCTTCAAAATACTAATGATTTAATTGTTCTGAAATGCTGTTGTTATTTTGAATAATAGCTTGATACATATTCTGTTTTGAAATAGCCTATACATATTTTCTGTCTGCATTCAATGAAATATAAAATGGACAAGGTATTTTAATATGAATAACATACAATGTGGATCACATACTCTGTGATAAAAATTTGAATATAATTCATAGTTTGTAATGTGTTATAGATGATAAGATAGATTATTTAACTAATTTAATAAATCATTATCCTAAATTTGGTAGTACTTTTTCTTTCAGCATTTAACAGAATTACCAGGAGTATTTCAATGTCAATGTATGTTGAATGCATTATTAAATGAGTTAATGAAATAGTTATTACTAATAAGCTGTATCTCAGAATTCTGAGAACTTCTGGACATGTCACATCTAAAATGACCATGAGAGAAATATTTCAATATATAATTAATATGTATAGAATTCAGTAAGAACTATAATAAAATTTTTCCCAAGTGCTTTTAGACTGTGCAACAGTGTCTTGATGATATATTTAGTATCAATTTATCCAGCTTTCCAACATTTCAACAGACATGGTTTTCAACAAAGTTCACACTACAGAATCATGAAATCTAGCACATAAAAAAAATGAAACAAAGTAGTAATGTACACTTGATAAGATGGTTCGGTGGGTAAGAGATCATTCTCCATTCATTCCTAAATGGGATGTCTCTATCAAATCCTTCCCGTCAAGACTCAGGGAATTTGCAGAAGAGAATGTGAAAAGAGTGTAAGATCAATGTGGTTAGAGGACACCATGGAAATGAGGCATGAATGTACAGCAGGAGTAATGCACAGAAATTCATAGAAACTGTGGCAGCTTTCACAGTGCCTTTACAGTTTAAGCAAGATGTGACGGAAGAAATAGACACAGGCCCCTATCCTTAACCTGGAAGCTATCTCCAACTCATTATAACCACTCACAAAGAATTAGTTTTCACCAGTGGAATCTCACCTGATATACAAACCAAATTTACGGGCAAGCAGTGGATGGCCAACACAAAATGAACTCAATGGTATTTGGGGGTTTTTATCTTTTTTTAACCTTACACACCTTTGGCTTATATGATGTGGTTTCTGATTTTTTATTATGATAAGTACATATATTTTTGAATGGCAAATACTTGTAAAATAGGTTAAATAAAAAAGTTCAAATATTATTGAAAATGTATTTATTTTTATTAACCACGTATTTAAGATATTTTCATGAGCAAAAGAAATTTTAGTAGTTAGAGTTTAGGAGGATTTATACTGATGTTCATAGCATTCAATAATTTCAAGTGATTTTCAAGAAGCATTAATTGTTTTTTTGTTTGTTTGTTTGTTTGGTTTTTCAGGACAGTGTTTCTCTGTGTAGCTTTGCGCCTTTCCTGGAACTCACTTGGTAGACCAGGCTGGCCTCAAAATCACAGAGATCTGCCTGCCTATGCCTCCCAAGTGCTGGGATTAAAGGCATGCGCTGCCACCACCACCACCTGGATAGGCAGGATTAACATAGTAAAATTGGTGATCTTACCAAAAGCAATCTACAGATTCAATGCAATCTCCATAAAAATACCAACATAATTCTTCTCAGACCTGGAAAGAATAATACTCAAATTCATATGGAAAAAACAAAACACCCAGGATAGCCAAAAGAATCCTGTACAATGAAACAACCTCTGGAGGCATCATGATCCCTGATCTCAAGCTCTACTATAGAGCTACAGTAATAAAAACAGCTTGGTACTGACATAAAAACCAACATGTGGACCGATGGAATAGAATTGAAGACCCTGATATTAACCCACACACCAATGAACATCTAATTTTTGACAAAGAAGCCAAGATTGTACAATGGAAAAAAGAAAGCATCTTCAACAAATGGTGCTGGCATAACTGGATGTCAATGTGTAGAAGGCTGCAAATAGATCCGTGTCGGTCACCATGAACAAAACTTAAGTCCAAGTGGATCAAAGACCTCAACATAAATCCAGTTACTCTGAACCTAATGCAAGAGAAAGTAGGAAGTACTCTTGAATGCATTGGCACAGGAGATCACTTCCTAAACACAACACCAGTAGCACAGACACTGAGAGAAACAATCAATCAATGGGACCTGTTGAAACTGAGAAGCTTTTGTAGAGCAAAGGACATGGTCAACAAGACAAAGCAACAGACTACAGAATGGGAAAAGGTCTTTAATAACCCCACATCTGACAGAGGACTGATATCCAGAATATATAAAGAACTCAAGAAATTAGACATCAAAATGCCCAACAGTCCAATTAAGAAATGGGCTATAAAACTAAAGAGAGAATTCTCAACAGAGGAAGCTCAAATGGCTGAAAGACATTTAAGGAATTGCTGAACATCCCTAATCATCAAGGAAATGCAAATCAAAATGACTCTGAGATAACCCCTTAAACCTGTCAGAATGGCTAAGATCAAAAACACTGAAGACAGCTTATGCTGGAGAGAATGTGGAATAAGGTGAACTCTCCTCCACTGCTGGTGGGAATGCAAGCTTGTACAGCCACTTTGGAAATCAATGTCACTTCCTTAGAAAATTGGGAATTCGTCTCCCCCAAGACCAAGCTATAGCACTCTTGGGCATATACCCAAGGAATGCTCAATCATACTATGTTCATATCAGCATTGTTTGTAATTGCCAGAACCTGGAAACAACCTAGATGCCCTTCAACTGAAGAATGGATAAAGAAAATATGTATGCAATGGAGTACTTCTCAGCAGAGAAAAACAATGACATCATGAGGTTTGCAGGCAAATGGATGGATCTAGAAAAAAAAATCATCCCGAGTAAGGTAACCCAGACTCAGAAGGACAAACATGGTATGTACTCACTGATAGGAGGATACTAGATGTAAAACAAAGATGACTAGACTGCTATACAACTCCAGGGAGGCTACCTAGAAAACAGGAGCCTAGGAAAGACACAGGGATCACTCAATGACAGAGAAAGGGATGAGATCTACATGAACAACATGGACATGAGTGGGGTAATGAAGGTCAAGGTTCAAGGGAAAGAGAGCTTAGGGGAGCAGGAGAAACCAGCTGGATCAAGAACAGAAAGGGAGAACAAGGAGTAACAGACCATGATAAATGAAGACCACATGAGAACAGAAAGAAACAAAGTGCTCGAGAGGTCCCCAGAAATCCACAATGATACCTCCACTGTAGACTACTGGCAATGGTCATGAAGAAAGCCAGAGCTGACCTAGTCTGGGGATTGGATGGCCAAACACCATAACTGTCCTGCTGGAACTCTCATCGAATAACTGATGTAAGTGGATGCAGAGATCCTTGGCCAGGCCCCAGGTGGAGATCCAGGAGTCCAATTGTCAAGAAAGAGGAGCGATTGTATGAGCAAGAATTGTTGAGACCAAGATAGGAAAAAACACAGGGACATATAGCCAAACTAATGGAAGCACATGAATTATGAACCAAAGGCTGTGCAGCCCCCAACTGGATTGGGCCTTCTGGATAAGTAAGAGAATTGAATAGCTTGAACTGTTTGGGAGGCACCCAGGCAGTGGGACCTGGACCTATCCTTAGTGCATGAGCTGGCTGTTTGGAACCTGGGGCTTATGTGGGGACACTTTGCTCAGCCTGGAAGAAGGGGAGTGGACCTTCCTGGATTGAGTCTACCAGGTTGAGCTGAATTCCCACGCGAATCTTTGCCCTGGAGGAGATGGGATTGGGGGAGCTTGGAGTTGCTGAGGGAAAGGCGGGGGCAGGTGCGGGAAGGGGGAGGACAGGGGAACCCATGGCTGATATGTAAAATTAAATCACAAATATCCATATAAAAATAAATATATTAAAAAGTGTTTTGTAATATTCAAACTACCTAACAAGGAGTACTTTGAAAGTTTTAATCACAAAGCTATTATAATAAAATGTGTGAAGAAATAAATGAACAATATTATGCTAAGAAATTGGTGTGTACTATTTTATATTTTTATATTTTCTTTTCCATTGAAATTTGTTTTTTTCATACACTATATTCTGATTATACTTTCCTTTCCCCGAACTCCTTCCAACCAAATCCATATCATTTTGTTTCTCTCATAGAAAACACCAGATGTCTACAATAGTATGAAAGTAAAAATGATAAAATAAAAAAAAAAAAACATACCTGAATAGGACAATGTCAGCAAGCAAAGAGAAGGGAACAAGTCAAAGGGAAACCAGAGAACATATCAAAAAGACACCTATATTCACCATAGGCAATCCCAGGAAACTCAAAATTGGAACACATAATACATAGGCGAAGGACTTGTATAATTTTTAAAAAATGCTGTGACAAAGCATTACAGTACAAAGAACTTCCCCAATGATTTGTGTTTGTTTTGCTCTGGCCATCCACTGTAGTGTATAGGGTCTGCACTAGAGAATAGTTTGTCCATCCAGTGAGACAGCATTGAAGAAAACAAATTTTTCTTTTGCCAGTGATTATCAATTAAATATAACATGGATAAGTAAGTGTAAGGACAATTTTATCTTAAATATCTGGTAAATTTTTTAAAAATTATATTTATAAAATATTAAGGATATAGTTTGCCAAAAATCAAACAAAATTCACATGAAGTAAAAAATGGATTTTCTGGTAAACTTTTTAATTTTCATTCTATTTTATGAATAGAAGTGATTTGCTTGAATATATACATTTCAGGTTAGCCAGAAATTGGAGTTAAAGTTGTGGGTTGGAATGCTGGTGCTTGTAACAAAACCAGGGTCTTTTGTACAAATAGCCAGTGTTTTGACCTGCTGAACCAGTTCATCAGCCCAATAAAAGCATTGTCAGGATATACAACTAATGGTATTAGAAATAATACAAATGTGTTCATATTTTTTTAGCCGAAGTAGCTCCAGTGGTGCCAAGTTCTCTGCTGTGTGAACCATTGTTTAGTATAGCCTCAGCTATAGACTTAGGCAGGCTAACATTAAAATTTGAAGATATTTTATGGAATCTACAGAGGAATAATACATAAGTTCTAAAATAGCTAAAACTAAAATTTATAAGCAGGAATATTTTACATTAGACACAATGGGTCAGATAATGAAAACTAATTAGATGACTGGATATTAGGGTAAAAGCCTCTCACCCAAAAGGGTAATTAAACAATTCATACTGCCTGAATCTGCTTCACAGATGAACCACCAACAATATCCATAAGGAGGAAATCTAACCAATCTGAGGGAGTTGGTTCTTCTGGGATTTTCAAATGTTCCCCATTTCCAGTGGTTTCTATTTGTCTTCTTGATTGTCATGTATTCCTTTATCCTACTGGGCAATAGCACCATTGTATTAATCACAGTCTATTGTACTAATATCTGCTCTTCAGACCCCCTATGCATTTTTTTTCTTGACATCTTTTTCTCTTTAGAGATCTGTTTTGAATCTCTAGTCAATGAACCAAAGGGTGTGTGCTTAGCTAGTGATTGGCTGCCTGATCATTGGAATTCCAGCACAGGTACGGCAGACATCACAGATTTTCTCATTTTTGTTTTGTGGTTGCAATCAAATCAATCACTTCTGTGACATCCCACCAGTACTTCACCTAGCCTGTGGGGTGAATGTGATGTTGATTTTCCTAGGTTCTGTGATATTTGTGTTGGTTCCATTCCTGTTAATAGTCTTTTCCTATAGTAAAATCATCTCTAGAGTCCTGAAGTTGCCATTAGCCACAAATCAGGTCAAAGACTTCTCCATCTGTTCATCTCATCTTGTAGTTGTGATTTTATTTTTGGATCAGCTATGATTACATGTTTTAGATGCAATACTAGTTTTTGTGTAGAACTGACAAAGTGCTTTCTCTTTTCTATACACTTGTGACTCACATATTTAATTCCATGGTATACAGTCTAAGAAACAAAGATGTCACAATAACACTGAGAAAATTCTTATGCAAATAATTTACTAAAATATAATACGACTTTTATTACAGATAAGACTTTGTGTCTTTAAGTTTGCAGATATATCCATCTTTAACTATGTATCATATCTTTTTCTATACTAATGATTACTACAAAATAACATTTCTTTGTTATGTTAGGAGACATTCATCTGTTAACATGTATGTTAAGTGATGTATATATCACCAAACTAAAAGTACTTCGTTTTAATCCTGGCAAGACAGTGCATGCCTTTATTCTCATAATTTGAGCTGCAGTGTCTCTGTGAGTTCATGGCCAGCCTAGTCTACATATTGAGTCCCAGGACAGGCTCCATAGCTATACATGGAAAGCTTGTTGTGCAAAGCCAAAAATAATAAATAATAAATAAAATAAGATAAACACTTCATTTTCACATCTATATTTATTATGAACTATTATTCTTGAAATAACATTTAATACTTTTGGCTTTATTGTAACCCCTATTCTGATATACTAACTGCTGACATTCATATATAGACTTAATTTCAATGATTCTTAAAACTATTTAGTAACATAAGTTTCACTTGTTCTCTAAGAATTTCTAGTGAGAAAAACTACTTTTGTCAGTCTGATGACTTCTATTTTATCCCTGGAACCCACATTATGGTATTAGAGAACATATTCCTTTCAAGTAGTTTTCTGTTCTCTAATGAAGTGCTAGGGGATACTTGTTCCTGCACACACACACACACACACACACACACACACACACACACACACACACACACAATTTTAGAAAAAGGTTCATGATCTGTTGTGAAGAAGGTATTTTATTTTGTGTTTGTGTGAGTTGTTTTTTTATTATCCTTCAGTTCTGCTTAGTTCATACCATTTACTTTCAGCATTTCCCAGTTTAGATTATGTCTGGGCGATCTGTGTTTTGGCAAAAGTTGAATATTGTCAATTGCTATTATGGGCTATGATGCAAATACAACTTATAGCAACTGGTAATTCAGATGTCCCCCAACCAGAGGAATGATTCTTTGATAGAGGACAATTCTTTCCAGGTGAGGCTTGCAGGATCACCAACTCTGAAACTGTTTCTTCTGTCTGTAATTTCCTATGTGCAGAAATAGCTATGGTATCTCCCCAATACCTGCACTAATTTCATGTGACATGTATATGTAATCTCTTGATTGAATCTCAATATTATGGGCATATATATATTTATAGATGATCAGGAAGATGTCTTCTCATTAAGCTATATAATTTCGATATATAGAAAATAGACTAGAATTTGCTTCATATCTAGATCTATTTTCCCATGAGGACTGTAAGACATTTAAAAGCCTGTTCTATTCCTTTAACTCAAACTAGCATAGAAAGCAACAATTCCCCTCCAGTCTGGACAAATTATGCACATGTACCTCATTTTTACTTCAGAGCAAGTTCAAAGTAGACTGAATGTTTCCATAAATGGATTTCCATAAAAACTTTACAAATACACCGAAGGAAAAAGTCCCAGATGTCTAACCAAGGTTATTAACACAAATCAACCTAAAAAAAAAAAAAGCCAATTCTTCACTTGCCAAGTCTGGCTGATAAAAACCTATCCCTCAGTGGCTTGTCTTACTGAGCACTGTGCCCCTGGCCTCTGGTCACAGTCTTATACCAGGAACCTTGGAACTTTGTGTTGCCATGGTGAAGGGATCTGCCCCTTATTGTTTACTAAAGGAATGTGCTATGGTCTTCAGCAGTAGCTTTGTAACTCGTCTCATTATTTAAAAAGCCTCCTGAAAAAAATATATCTTAAAAGGAATTAGAAATAGGAAAAATTAGAGCTGTAAAGAAGAATTATAGTTGAAGAAATACAAAGGAAAATAACCCTCAGATCTTGTGTGAATTTGTTATAGATAAGAAACTTTTCTAAGCTCCCAGCTCTGGAGAAGCATTCTTTGAGTAACACTGGGTGGTGGTTTGGGAGCTGGCTGGACTAGCAAGCCATTAAAGAACATTGAAGTCATCCACTCTCACTATGCAAAGGTCGTTATGTGACTGTGGCTGCAGTAGCGTTTCTTTTATTAACTTGGATGACCTGGTGTTTGTTTCATTATATTTAGAGTTGTAATATTTTCTTGGTGGATCTTCTTTTGATAATATACAGGGTATAGTATATCTCCTCTTATTAGTTTTAATTTGAAATCTATTTTGTCAGATATTCAAATGACTACACCAGCATGTTTCTTGTGTTACTTAAGGTTTAAGTAAAAGCAAAGAGTAAATCTTCATTCATTATGAAAAAAGATAGCAGTAATAAATTCTTTTCAAACATTTTTATTTTGAAATCATAATATATTTAAATTATTTCTCCCCTTTGCTCCCCCCAGCCATTCTTATATATGGCTATTATTCAAATTTACCCTCTATTTCTTTTATTGTTGTCAAATACACACACACACATTTATGCATGTATGTATATATATATGTATGCACAACTTGTTCAGTTTAGATGAAATTACTTGTATGATTTTATGGCTGACCACCTGCTATTGGATAACAATGTGTTCTTCATTGGAAAATACTTTTTCTCATGCTCTCAGCATTCCCTAGTTACCTCTAGTTCTTTGTCTATGTTTGAGGCCCCATGAGATTCTCCCTTTCCGTGTTACTTTGTCTATTGTGTTGTTCTTTCATAGACAGTAATTTTTCTAAGAGTCCATGGGTGTAGCTTCTCTGGTATTTTTAGGGGACTTTCTGGTGATATTTCCATCTTGATATTTAGACAATTAAACCTGCTGTTTTAGTATTAAGTTCTTACCTAAAAATGATTTGTGTAGGGATAAAATGAATTCAGACACATGATTACTTGTTAGTGAGATTTAGGTATGCAAAACATTATGAAATTTTTACATGATTTCAAATCAGTGAAATTAGCCAGTTATAAACACATGTATTCATAGATTCCTAAGTTAGACTTCAGAATTCAGTGTGTTCCTACTTTTTGCCCACATAAAGACAGCAGAAATATATGTCAATCACCCAAATGATAAATTTTATAAAGTCTACTCCAGGTGATGTAAAAGAAAATAATGAGTAAATCACCAATAATCTCAGACAAAGTAGACAACAGACACTCCAAAAATGTAGCAGAATGAGTAACATCAGAAGGAAAATATGATAATGAAATCTATAAAGTAAACAACCTCTCCAGCTATTTCAGGCAGAATAGAATAAAATAAAAACTGAGAGATCACTTTATTTTCAATGTGCCTGTTAGACTAAAAAATAGTTTGAGAAGAAATAAGGTCTATTTTCACAACAATAACATCTGTATATGATGGAAAAATCACAGACCCAGAGAGTGCTGGTTGACTACCACAGGTAGTGATGTCAAGAAAAGGATTTGGCATTTGTTTCTGTTTCTGAAAGACTAGAAATTCATCACGCTGAGGGTGGTAATGTGAGGCTTTACACATTTATTTCCTGACTCTGATAAACAATAAATTGTGAAACTTAAAAAATAAAAAAATAATTGCACAACCTCATTATAAATTGCTACAAGTCTCTAATGTCGACAAAGTCAATCATATTATATAAATTATTTATTACATTTAAACTGATAAGAGTTTATTGGTTTTAGGAATCAATCTTCTCTAGATAGCACATTTAATGTTACAAAGTTGTGCAAAATAGACTTTGTTACTTCCTAAATAACATGGCTGTATGAAGTGTGTATTTATTTAATATCTAATATTTAATAGATATATTATAATGAATATGGCAAAGAAGTTTCTGCATATTAAGCTCTATTTTATCTACTCCATGTAACTCATAAACAAAAATATTAAACTCATCAATTTGTTAAGTCTTTTAGGCAGGCTAGATTAATTGTCTTAATGATTTTCAACTTTGCTTTATGCCTATTATACCTTTATAGAATTTTTGGAGAGTTACTATTGCATGTCTTTTTTTGTTTATTCTTTATTCCTGTTATTTTTACCATTATTATTATTATTAATTTGGAGCAGGTTATTATCAGAATTTGGGTAGCTGGATCATCATTGAAAGCTCTTGATGCCCCTTTTTAGATGATGGGTATTTTCTGCACACACACACATGAGGTTGCTCACAACCACATGTACCTTCAGGTCCAGATGCTCAGGTGTCCTCTTCTGCCATCCATAACACCACATGCATGCACTTATACACCTAAATATAGAATAAAACCTTTAAAAAATCTTATTGTCACTATGTAATGGATTTAATGTATACTCTAACTATATAATATTCTATAAACATTTTAATAATTACAGTTAAAAAGTGAAAGTATTCCTCAAAACGGTTACTAAATATGAAATACTGAAGGAACATGATGAAGATTCATCATTCTAAAGTGCTTATTTTCCCCTTGTTCCACATCCTCTCTAGCATAAGCTGTCTTCTGTATTTTTGATCTTAGCCATTCTGACAGGAGTAAGGTGGTATCTCAGTCGTTTTGATTTGCATATCCCGGATAATTAGGCCTGTTGAGCAATTACTTAAATGTCTTTCAGCCATTTGAATTTCCTCTGTTGAGAATTCTCTGTTTAAATAAAATAAAAATACTCTATAAAGTGCTTATTTTCATTTCTCTTATCTAAAATATTATATCTGGATTAATGTTATAGGATCTTGTGGATTGTTGTAGTATTCTCCTCCACTATAATTTAACATATCTCTGTGTTTTCTAATGAAGGCATCGGAGAAATCCACAGAAATCAGCCATATTACATTATGATCTACCTTCAGAGTCCTAACTAGGGAACATGAGTAGGAAGTAGGTGGATTTCTGAGCTGGGACACCTGAACACAACTGCTGATTAATAAATACTGATTCCTAGCTGTCGACATGTAGTAAAGATAGAATTGAAGCTGTCTTTTCTCACCTTCACTGCTATCATCATGTATTTACATTTTAGATAAATGGTCATTGCTGGAAATTCTACATAACACCCAGTTCATACACCCCAGGGGGAAAAGTGAGCTTTTCCTTTCGTCTTCTTCTTTCTGTAGATTTTGGAACAATAAAGTGAATGTGATTAATGATGGCTCAGAACTGGGAGACATGCTGAAGATTTCAGTCCTGGAGAGTGATACCAGGACCTCTTGTGCATGTACTGTCATCTGTATGACTGCATTGTAAATCTGAAATTTTGTTACTATTCCTTAATATAATATGTAAAAAGTGTGTCCAATGAGATGCATTGCTGCTGGCCACTAATCTCAGAACTGGAGGCAGAAGTAAGCAGATTATCATAATTCTGAGGTCTGACGAATCTACATAGGGCACTCCAGCCCCATCCATACTTCAAACAAGACTCAACTTCCGAATAAATCAATAAAATTATAAAAAAAATTATTTACCAAGTTCTGATGTTTTCATTGTTTACATTTCTTTTATGAGAAGTGAAAACATTCTTTCAACTTGTTTATTGATTCATTTACTTATTTACTTAGAAACAAAGTCTTACTATGAAGCTCTTAGTAGCTTCAAACTCACAATTCTGCCTCAGCTTCCAAAGTACTGGGGTTGCTGTCATGAATCACTTTTCCTGGCTTTTCATCATTACAAAATAGAAAAAAAATCCATAATATTTAGACTATAAAATAAGTAGTTTAATCAAGTATACCTTCATTATTGTTTTATAAAGATTTATAATTTATGCCAATTTATCATGTTTCACATAATTCTATTTTGGATACATATCAAATTTATAATTCCCTATGCTTCTTTGCATTAGCTTTAGGATGATATTACTATGCCAGTTGAATGCAAAATATTAAATCCTTTTAAATACAAAAGATAGTGTAACAGAAAATATTGTTAAAGTTAATAAAGACTATCATCTTAAGTACTATTGTAAATCTAATAGTAATTGATTTTTCATTTTAGATATTTTTAAAGTAATGATTTTCTGTTTCACATGCAATTAACTATTTTGTCAGTGTAAGAACTTGAGTTCCTATCTCATAAAAATTTAACTACATAGAAAAAAGATCAAAATATTGAATGAAAAACATTGAAATGTGCCTGTGGCCTACAGTTATCAAAAGAGCTCATGGTTGTTAAGAATGACATCTGTGATAAAAGTATATAAAATAATTACAGATATATTAGCATATTTTCCATTTCAGTATAGATATTTTGGCAATAAAATGATTTCTGAATTTATTTGTTAAATCTACTCTTATTTCCTACATTTTATTTCATTTTATTGACTAGCTCAGTTAGCTTCAGTATGCATTATACATATTGGCATATTACCTTATTTGATAGTAAAAAGTTGACATCCAAGAATTTCATTGTTTCACTGAATATGTGATTTAAATAAGCTTAAGTACCTTTAGACAAGGCAAAATGACTATATTTTGTTGTATAATTTATTTTTATTTTTAATTATGCCATATGTGAACTCTACATTTCTATCATTTCTATATATTCCACTTTGTGCTCCATTCAGTAGTGAAAACTAAATGCTTAAAATTTTCCAACAGAAAAATAGGAGGGCTGCTACACTGTTTCAGGATGCTTTGTGGGAGGTGGTGCTTAAGTGTGCAGGAGCTGACAAGTAACACCGTGATAAACTGATTTCCTAGCATGCAGGAAGCCAGAGATTCAACTCCAAAACATCAAAATAAACAACAAAGAAAAATGTAAGTATCTGGATAGATATGTGAATTTCCAATATCTCTCATTTAACCTGTACATTAATATGGGGAATTCAATAAATGTGGATAAAATGGATGGCTTTTTCCAATTAAAATGTTACTTATTTATACCATTTATTATTTATTTGGGAATTTCATATGCAAATACAACATATATTGATGATTTGCTCTTGCAAATGTAATAATGACACTTGCCATTAAAGCATGAAAAAGATTTAGAAAACAAAACATATGCTAATGTTTTTAGATAGCATTTTTAAAAGCATATCTCTATTTAGAAGCATCTGTTTTCATTGAAATGGTTTGAAGTGCACAGAACATATTACAATATATATCACACCCACACCCACCTCCCATAATCAAACACAGTAAAACCAAAGCAGAAAGCACACTTTAGACTTATCCATTTCTTATATTGTAACAATGGCACCTTTTCAGGGCAATATCTGTCAAGCACATATAGGTCACATAATACATCCTGGTCTTCAAGAAAATGATCTGGCTGTAGGGTTTTGTCAAAGCCTATGTATATAGTACTAGACTCTTTTAAATGGGTGAGGAAACATGTTTAAATGCATTATATAGTGAGTATGTAGTATAATTAAAAAGAAAAGAACTTTGTGGGCTAATTTTATGATCATGAAAATATAGTTTAGCTTTGTCACCTTTGAAAAAAAGTATTTGTACATTTTGAGTTTCAGTCATAATGGGTTCTCATTTTCTTACTTAATTTTTATAAACAAAATTCAAAGTTTTGCAAATGAGATAATGGTCTACCACTACTTTATCACTATTATTAAATATGACATGTAGTTAGTGTAAATGGAAAATATTGTTTTTTGCTTAATATTCCTACTCTTGTCACACAATCCTTAGGAAGTCCAAGTTGCTTGTGTCAATATTCCCAGTTTTCATCTATTTGAGACGGAAACATATAACACCATGAAAACACAACTGAAAGCCAAATTCTTCCTTGCAGTGACTTTGCTGATTTATCCTTAAGTGTTTATCATTGAACTTGAAAACTTTTGACACTTTGAGGAGAATAAGACAGTCATGCTTTTCCAATAAATGGATGGTCATTGTAAATCCTGCATACTAAACTTTGGCCACAAACAATAAGAGAAAATGTATCTACTACTGAACAAAGTTAAATGAATACATGAGTAGGTAGAGGATTTATACATGGAAGATAAGGGGTAGAATGAGTACAGTATGTGATCATTTTTGGATAAAAGGATGTGATAGTTTGAAATTCTTCCAAACATTTCAAAAGGTTGGGAAGTTTTATAATGCAAGAATATAAAAAGCAGAATAGTTTTAAAGTTATTATTCTAAAGATAAATCATACAAAAGTGAATGAGAACACATCAGCATTGACAAGCAAAAAAAACACAGAAGTATGTAATGAAAGAATGTCACTTAAAGTTCTTGTCATATAGGTCCTTCACATGTTTAGTTAGCATAACCCCAAGGTATTTTATATCATTTGTGGCTATTGTAAAGGGTGATGTATCTCTGATTTCCTTCTGAGCCTGTTTGTCTATTGTATATAGGAGGGCTACTGATTATTTTGAGTTTATCTTGTATCCTGCAATGTTGCTGAAGTTTTTTATTAGCTGTATCAGTTCCTTGGTTGAACTTTTGGGGTTCCCTCATGTATACATACTATCATGTCATCTGCAAATAGGGAGAGCTTAACTTCTTCCTTTCCAATTTGTATCCCCTTAATCTCTTTATGTTGTCTTTTAGCTCTGGATAGAACTTCAAGTACTATATTGAATAAGTATGGGGAGAGAGGACAGCCTTGCCTTGTTCCTGAGTTTAGTGGTATTGCTTTGAGTTTCTCTCCATTTAATTTGATGCTGGCTGTTGGCTTGCTGTAGATTGTCTTTATTTTGTTTAGGTATGTTCCCTGTATTCCTGATCGCTCCAAGACCTTTATCATGAAGGGGTGTTGGATTTTGTCAAATGCCTTTTCTGCATCTAGTGAGATGATCATGTGGTTATTTCTTTGAGTTTGTTTATATGGTGTATTATATTGACTGACTTTCGTATGTTGAACCACCCTTGCATCCCTGGGATGAAGCCTACTTGATCATGGTGGATAATTGATTTGATGTGTTCTTGGAGTCTGTTTGCCAGAATTTTATTGAGCATTTTTCATCACTGTTCATGAGGGAGATCTGTCTGTAGTTCTCTTTCTTTGCTGCATCTTTGTTTGGTATAGGAATCAGGGTAATTGTAGCCTCATAGAAGGAGTTTGGTAACATACCTTCTGCTTCTATTGTGCGGAACAATTTAAAGAGCATTGGTATTAATTCTTATTTGAAGATCTGGTAGAATTCTGCAGTGAACCCATCAGGTCCAGGGCTTTTTTTGGTTGGGAGACTTTTAATGACTGATTCTGTTTCCTTAGGGGTTATTGGACTATTTAAATGGTTTATCTGGTCTTGATTAAACTTAGGTATGTGGTACCTATCCAGAAAATTATCCATATCTTTTAGATTTTCCAGTTCTGTGGAGTAGAGGTTTTTGAAGTATGACCTGATGATTCTCTGGATTTCCTCATTGTCTGTTGTTATGTCCCCCTTTTCATTTCTGATTTTGTTAATTTGGATGCTCTCTCTGTATTTTGGTTAGTTTGGAAAGGGCTTGTCTATCTTGTTTATCTTCTCAAAGAACCAACTCTTTGTTTCATTAATCCTAGACTGCTACACAACTCCAGGGAGGCTACCTAGGAGATGGGACCCTAGGGGATCACCCAATGACAGAGAAATGGATGAGATCTACATGGAGAACCTGGACGACAGTGGGAGTAATGAAGGGCAAGATTTGAAGAAGAAAAGAAAGCTTAGGGGAGCAGGAGATCCCAGCTGGATCAAGAACAGAAAGGGAGAATGAGGAATAACAGACCATGATAAATGAAGACCACATGAGAACAGGAATAGGCAGAGTGCTCGAGAGGTCCCTTAGAAATCCACAATGATATATCCTCTGTAGACTGCTGGCAATGGTCAAGAGAAGGCCTGATCTGACCTAGTCTGGTGATCAGATGACTAAACACCCTAACAGTCTTCTTGGAACTCTCATCCAATAACTGATGGAAGTGGATGCAGAGATCCTCAGTCAGGCCCCAGGTGGAGCTCCAGGTGTCCAACTGTAGAGAAAGAGGAGGGACTGTAAGAGCATGAATTGTTGAATCCAAGATTGCAAAAAGCACAGGGACAAATAGCCAATCGAATGGAAGCACATGAATTATGAACCAACGGCTCAGGAGCCCCCAGCCAGATCAGGCCCTCTGGATAAGTGAGACAATTGAATAGCTTGATCTGTTTGGGAGGCACACAGGCTGTGGGACCAGGACCTGTCCTTAGTGCATGAGCTGGCTGTTTGGAACCTTGGGAATACACAGGGACACATGCTCAGTCTGGAAAGAGGGGACAGGACCTGCCTGTACTGAATCCACCACGTTTAAATGAATCCCTAGGGGTGTCTTGGTCCTGGAGCACATGGGAATGGAGGGGAGGGGCTGGGGGGAAGGTGAGGGGGGGGCGGGGGCAGGAGGACAGGGGAACTCATGTGTGATGTATAAAATTAAAACACATAATAATAATAAAATAAATTGAAAAAAAAAAGAATGTCACTAGCTGAATGGAATGGAACAAGCAAACTAGCTGTATAAATATAATCAAGGTGCATATGAAGTGAGCAGCAGGAAGTGAGCTCTGATTGGCACAATTCTGCTACAGTAGATTTGTATTCAGAATAGAGAGATGTACCACTTAGGTACACTTCTCTGAACATGTATGCAGATAGGAAAGGGTGCAACAACTTCTGACACTTGAGTATCCTAAGAGAAAAAGATCTTAACATTCTTTTTTTCTCCTAAGTACAGAAAGTTAAAGTACAGAAAGTGTAAAATCTGCATAAAAATTATGACATTGCTTTTCTCAGTCTATAAACCCAAAAGAAAAACTACTTTTTAAAAGAATTATTTTTTTCTTATTCTTTTTTCATTTTACATATCAACCATAGATCTTACTCTTCCCCTCCCCCTTCCACAGATCCTCCCTCCCAACCCACCTACCTCCTCCTATTCAATTGCCCAATAAGGCAAGGACTTTCATGAGGAGTCAGCAGAGGCTGGTACATTCAGCTTTGATGTGGTTGAGGGGGGCCTTGAACCTGCCCCAACAAAAAAACTGCTTTCAAATATTGTAAACTTCATATAATAATTGGTAGAAAGTAAATTACTAATTGCATTAAATTAGTGTGTGTATAAAAACAATCAACATAAAAGAGAAATAAGTTTGTTATATTAATATATATTATTCTTGAAAATTTTTGGTCTCTCTGAATATTTACTTATGTATTATTTACCAAATTTTGAGGTAATAACAAGTTAATAATCATAAAAAATATTTGGCAGAGAGAAAAAGTCAATGATAAGAATGAATCATTGTTAAACAATATTAACTCAAATTTTGCATTTAGAATATTGAGAAGGAAACTAAAAGTGGCATGCATAATTATCCAAAACAACCAAAACTGCTAATAGTACAAATTAACAAAAAATGGTGAAATTTTTCACTGCAATTCCTAGATGGCAAACAATACACTTTTCCAACATTTGAGAAAACATATAAGATGAACATGTCTGTTTTTTATTCTTTTACAAAAATTAGTAATTTTTCAAGTCTGGTATCTACAATTTATGTGTAAGATAAAAAATAAAAAAAAACCAAAAAGCAGTAACATGACTTGCACTTTGGACTGAATCATCTCCAAGCATGAAACACACAAAGATCAGGTCAGTGGACAATGTCTCCACAGTCACACAATTCATCCTTCTGGGATTCTCAGACCTACCCAACCTCCAGGGATTTCTATTTGGAATGTTCTCCATAGTTTACTTAATTATCCTAATTGAAAATAGCTTCATAATTGTGATAACCAGACTCGACCCAGCACTACAAAAGCCCATGTATTTTTTCCTGGCGATTTTTTCATCTCTGGAAATCTGTTATGTATCAGTCACTCTTCCCAGAATTCTGTTCAACATTGGTACTCAGAATAGAAGTATATCCAAGGTGGCCTGTGCCACACAAACCTGCTTCTTCCTTATGCTGGCAGCCACTGAATGTTTCCTTCTGGCTGTGATGTCCTATGATCATTATGTGGCCATCTGCAACCCTTTGCACTATCCCTTGGTCATGAATCCAATAAAGTGCACTCAGCTGGCGGCAGGCTCCTGGCTTGGTGGCATCCCAGTTCAGATAGGACAAACGTGTCAGATATTCTCTCTACATTTTTGCAATTCTAACCAAATCAACCACTTCTTCTGTGACTTACCACCCATTCTCAAGCTGGCCTGTGGGGACACATCTGTCTACAAAGCTATCCTCTTTGCTGCAGTTCCTTTTATGTTGATCCTTGCTTCTTATACCAAAATCATTGCCGCCATCCTGAAGTTACCAACAGCCACAGGATGGGTAAAAGCCTTCTCCACATATTCTTCCCATTTGCTTGTGGTGTTTTTATTTTTTTGATCAGCTACTGTTACTTATTCAAGGACCAAGTCCACACATTCTCCTGGAACTGTCAAACTGTTCTCTCTGTTCTACACCATTGTGACCTCCATGTTCAACCCCCTGATATACAGCCTTAGGAACAAGGATGTGATTGCTTCACTGAGAAAACTGTTAGTTATAAAATAGTGCTTGTAGCTCTGGAACAAATGAGTGAATTGTTTCTTACATAGTTACTGAAGAAATAGGTCAAATTTTTCTTCATTCTATAGAAATACTAATTCTTTTTGGTTCTGAAATACCTTTGTTAATTTGACTAATATCTCAAAATATATTCTGTTTTTTTAAATATCCTATACATATTAACATGTATACATCAAATGGAATATAACAAAAATACTGGATATGTTAATAATAATAAAGTATAATGTGAATCACATATACTATATTAAAACTTAGAAGATAATTCAAAGTTTTGAAATGTGATATACACAGGTTATTTAACTAAATAATTTAACAAATCATCATCTTGATATTTGCTGTTATTTTCTCATTCATAATTCTACATATTCACTGGTACTGTTTTAATATCCATATGTGTTGAATAAATTGCTTAATGAATTTATGAAATCATTAGTATTAATAAATTGTGTCTTAGAGTTCTGACAACTACTAGATATGTTACAGAATAAATAAATATGAAAGAAACATTTCAATCTACTCTGAACATGTATAGAATTAAGCCACAACACTATAATAATATCTGCTTTTGTGTTCCCAAGTGCTCTTTGTCAGTGCTCATGGTATTGATAATGTATTTAGTACATTTAACTTCTATCAGCTGTGTTCAACTTTCCAACATCTCATCAGACAAAGTTTTCATTGAAGTTCACACGAAAGAAAATTTTCAGTTTAGCTGGGCAGTGGGAGCACATGCCATTAATCACAGCACTCAGGAGGTAGAGGCAGGTGGATCTCTGTGAGATCACTGTAAGACCTGCCTGGTCTACAGAGTGAGATCCAGAACAGAGAAACCCTGTCTCGAAAGACCAAAAAGAAAAAAAAAATAAGAATTCTCAAATCAAAAATGAAATAAATTTGTAATGGGTAGTTGGTAAGACTGTTTAGTGGGAAAGATGTCTTTCTTTAATCATATAATCTGAGTTTCAATACACATCACCTAGGTTATAATATGGGCATGGCCATAGATACATGTTCCTGCAGCCCCAGTACTGTGAAGAACAGGAAAAGGAGAATTGCTGGATCTTGTTTGTGGCCAGTCTAGTTCCAATTAAATGAAGAAAACCATGACAAGAAAGTGGTGGGGAGAGCTATAAAGAAGGACACGTGATACTTTCCTCTCACCCCTGTGAGAACAAAGACATGCACTTAAAATATGCATGATTGTACAATACACAAGTACAACACACACACACACACACACACACACACACACACACACATCACATCACAGTGTTTTGTGTAATGATTTTCTGTTGTGGAATGTTCAAAGCAATCATGAGGCACTTTGAACCAGATCAAATGAAGAACATTTGGATTTATTGACACTGCCTCTCTGATGCATTTTGTAAACACACTCAGGTTCCCGATAGCATCAAGTCTTTTTCCTGGAACATGTGAGTAAAACAGTCACTTTTCAAATGTGATACTTGCACTTGTCCATAAAAGAAAATCCATGCATCCTAATTAACTCTTTTAACATTTAAATTAGGAGAAAATAAGGGTATGACACTAAGAAGCAATTACAAATAAGGAAGGAAATTGTGGCATCAGGATTCAAGTTATCCTTTTTGATTGGACCAACTGATTAAGCAATAATCTAAGAGTGTGGATTTTTTTTTTTTGAGACAGGGTTTTTCACTGTAGTTTTGGTGTTTATCCTGTATCTTGCTCTGTAGGTCATGCTGGCCTCAAACACAGAGATCTGCCTGGCTCGGCCTCCTAAGTGCTGGCGTTAAAGGTATGCACCACCATCTTCTGACTTGAGGGTGGATACTAATGATAATAAACTAATGAAAATTCTAAGAGAAAACAGGACCTCACTGTTTCCTCTCAAGAAGCAGAATTCTAATAACGCCACTGAGAATATAAAAGGATTGTATAAGATAGCTTTCAGAAGGCAATGCTGTGGTGATATTGAGTTCTCCGAAATATTGTGCATCCTAATAAATTTATCTGGGGTCAGAGAACAGAATAGCCACTAGATATAGAGGCCAGAAAACGGTGGCACACACACACACCTTTAATCCTAACATTCCAAAGGCAGAGATCTGTGAATTCATTGTCACACTGGAAATAGTCAGGCATGGTGACATATGTCTTTAATCCCAGGAAGTGATGGCAGGAAGTAGGAAGGTATTTAAGGTGTGAGGACTAGGAACTAGAGCTAGTTAAGCTTTTAGGCTTTTAGCCACAAAAAAATTCAGCTAAGATCCATTCTGGATGAGGAATCAGAGGCTTCCAGTCTGAGTATACATGATCCACTGAGGAACTGGCGAGGGGATATGGCAGTGACTTGCTCTGCTTCTCTGAAATTTCTGTGTTTACACCAATACCTGGCTCCAGGTTTGGTTTTATTAATAAGACCTTGTAAGATTCATGCTACACAGTGTTGTCCTGCTGATATCTATATTTTCATTGAGGGAGACAATTGCTTTCAACATGATTGTCATGAGATTAGATGAAACAATGCAAAAACTGTACAACAGCTTTAACTTTAAAGCTTCAAAACTGTTCACCATAAAGATATGTGGAACTCAACAACTCTATTAATAAAGAAATGTAAAAAAAAAAATATGAGTAGATTTTTCTAGGAAATAGAAATGGCTGACAGATGCATGAAAAATATTTAATGCTTTAGTCATTAAAGAAAACCATATTATAATACATTGAGGTGTCACTTTTTTCCTGTTCAAATGACTACCATCAAAAAGATGAAGGACAGAGCAGGTGTGGGTGGTAGTATATGAATAGACAACCTATCTATTAAGAACATATACTGCTCTTCTAGACATGTGAGTTCAAATTCCACCATCCATGCAATGTTGCTCTCAATTCCCTGTAATTACATATCCAGGCAGGTGTTGATGTGTCTGGCCTCTGTTCACAGTGACACTCAAGTGTATATAACTACATACATGCAGGCACATGCACAAAATAATAACACATTAAAAACTACCAAAGATGTTAGGAAGAAGACTCAGATGATGAAAATACTTACTGTAAAAGCTTGGTGGCCTGAGTTCCTAAAAAACATAGAAATGTGGAACGAGAGAATCAGCTCCATAAACATGTCCTCTGACAGCCGCATGCATGAAACAGACTTCATACACACATTAATAATATTATTTTAATTTTAAAATGATGGGTAATTAATGGGATTAGGAAAAATAAATTTTTGATAATTTGTGATGAAAATATAAAATAAATGCAGCTATCATATAAAAATATGTGAGTTCCTCAAACTATGAAAATAAGAATATCGTATTTTATTACCTGTACCACTAATTATGTATTCTACAGGCATCAAAATGGTATTCTGAGGAAATGCTTAACAGTAATGCTCATATTGGCATAATTCATAACAGAGTATTTCATAAATCTGTGTCCATTAGCAACTAATGACACAGAAAAGTTGGTACAGGTATGATGAAACACTATTATCTTAATTAAATCTTATTTTTGGCATTGTGGAAAATGTGAGGGGCATTGAATTGGGAGATATAAACTAGATACAGAATATGAAACAACATGATCACACTAAGTAGGATAATTCAAAAAGTCAAACTCAGAAACTTTTAGGTGAATGATGAGCACAAGGAGGGAAAATTTAGTCAAAAGCTTTGCCAAAAACATTGAATCATTAGGATGAATTATAAAAACTAAACATGATACAGCTTTTTATATAAGAAAAATTTTCATGTATAAAAACTTATAGATGCCTGGAAGGTTTTGTTTGTTTTTTTACATCTAAATATAGCAACATTCAAGTCAGGATAGGCTTCTCAACCACAAGCCCAGATAAAGTAAATAATAAATTCACAATTGCAAATGAAAGGTCATCCAGTGTCCTTTGCCTTGCAGAAGCTTTTTAGTTTCATGAGGTCCCATTTATTAATTGTTAAAATTAGTGCCTGTGCTATTGCTGTTCTGTTCAGAATGTCATCTTCTGTTTCAATGTTTTCAATGTTATTCCCTACTTTCTCTTCTATACGATTCAGTGTATCTTACTTTATGTTAAGGTCTTTCATCAACTTGGACTTGAGATTTGTGCAGGGTGATAGATATTTATCTATTTGCAATCTTCTACATGTAGACATTTAGTACAGCATCATTGTTGAAGATGCTTTCTATTTTTCTGTTATATAATTTTTAATTCTTTGTCAAAAGTCAGATGTCCATAGGTTGGTGGATTTATGTCTGGGTATTCAGTTAGATTCCATTGACTAAACTGCCTGTTTTATGCCAATACACTATACTTTTTAATTACTGCAGCTCTGTAGTACAACTTGAAATCGGAAGTCGTCGGGGGGTAGGGGGGAGATTCAGCAATTCTTTTATTGGTCAATATGCCTCCAGAGATTGTTTTATTCTACAGGATTCTTTTGGTTATCCTGGTTTTTTTTTTTTTTTTCCATATGAAGTTGAGTATTGTCCTTTTGAGTTCTGTGAAGAACTGTGGTAGGATATTGATGGGGATTGCATTGAATCTGTAGATTGCTTTTGGTAAGTTTGCCATTTTTACTATGTTAATCCTACCTATCCATGAGCATGAGAGGTCTTTCAATTTTTTTGACATCTTCTTCAATTTCTTTTTTCAGGGACTTAAAGTTGTTGTCATATAGCCCCTTCACTTGCTTAGTTAGTGTTAACCCAAGGTATTCTATATTATTTGTAGCTATTATAAAGGGTGATGTACCTCTGATTTCCTTCTCAGCCTGTTTGTCAATTGTATATAGGAGGGCTATTGATATTTTTGAATTAATCTTGTATCTTGCTACATTGCTGAAGGTGTTTATAAGCTGTACAAGTTCCTTGGTCAAATTTTTGGCATCACTCATGTATACTATCATGTCATCTGCAAATAGAGAAAGCTTGACTTCTTCCTTTCCAATTTGTATCCCCTTAATCTCCCTATGTTGTCTTATTGCTCTGGTTAGAACTTCAAGTACTATAATGAATAAGTATGGGGACAGCAGGAGGCCTTGCCTTGTTCTTGATTTTTTAGTGCAATCACTTTGAGTTTGTCTCCATTTAATTTGATGTTGACTGTTGGCTTGCTGTTAATTGCCTTTATTATGTTTAGGTATGTTCCCTGTATTCCTGATCTCTCCAAGATCTTTATCATGAAGGGGTATTGGATTTTGTCAAATGCCTTTTCAGCATCTAGTGAGATGATTATGTGGTTTTTTTTTTCTTTAAGTTTGTTTATATGGTGTATTACATTGACAGACTTTCATATGTTGAACCACCCTTGCATCTCTGGGATGAAGCCTACTTTATCATGGTGGATAATTGTTTTGATGTGTTCTTGGAGTCTGTTTGCCAATATTATATTGAGTATTTTTGCATCAATGTTCATGAGGGAGATTGGTCTGTAGTTCTCTTTCTTTGTTGCATCTTTGTTTGGTTTAGGAATCAGGGTAATTGTAGCCTCATAGAAGGAGTTTGGAAATGTTCCTTTAGTTTCTATTATGTGGAACAATTTAAAGAGTATTGGTATTAACTCTTTGAAGATCTGGTAGAATTCTGTGCTGAAACCATCTGGGACTGGGCATGTGTTTTTGTGGGTGCTTCTGACTTCCTTAGGTTGGAATTTTTCTTCTAGTGCTTTTTGTAGGGCTGGGTTGTAGATAAGCAGTGTTTAAATCTGGTTTTTCCTTGGAATGTTTTGTTCACTCCATCTATAATAATTGAAAGTTCTGCTGGGTATATTAGTCTAGGCTGGCATCCATGGTCTCTTAGCATCTGCATTATGTCTGTCCAGATCCTTCTGGCTTTCAAAGTCTCCATTGAGAATTTCGGTGTTATTCTGATGGGTTTGCCTTTATAAGTGAGTTGGCCTTTTTCATTTGCTGCTCTTAATATTCTTTCTTTATTCTGTATGTTTAGTTGTTTAATTATTATGTGGCAAGGGGCCTTTTTTGAGGGGTCTAATCTGTTTGGTGTTCTATAGGCTTCTTTATCTTCATAGCCATTTCCCTCTTTAAGTTGGGAAAGTTTTCTTCTATGATCTTGTTGAATGTATTTTCTCTGCCTTTGATTTGGAATTCTTCTCCTTCCTCTATCCCTATTATTTTTAGGTTTTTTTTTATGGTGTCTCAGATATCATGGACAATTTGTGTTATCACTTTTTTGGCATTGGTATTTTCTTTGACTGACAAATCCATTTCCTCTATTGTATCTTATAAACCAGAGATCCTCTCTTCCACCTCTTGTATTCTGTTGGTTATGCTTGCATCTGTGTTTTCTGTTCATTTACTCAGATTTTCTATTTCCAGCATTCCCTCTGTTTGTGTCTTCTTCATTGTTTCTATTTCCTTTTTCAGGGTTTGAACTGTTTCCCTCACCTGTTTCATTGCTTTTTCATAATTTTCTTTAATGGATTTATTGTTTTCTTCCACTTTTTATTTGTCTTTTCCTCTAGTTCCTTCTAGATTTCTTCCCATTTTTTTGTTTGACTTTTTCTCATTTTCTTTATTGATTTCTTACACTTTTTTGTTCATCTTGTCCTCAATTTCCTTTTTCATTTTTTTTTTCTTGAAAGGCCTCTAGCATCTTTATGATGCTATCTTTAAGGTTACTTTCTTCTGCTTCTTCCACCTTGTGATGTTCAGGTCTTGCTGTTTGAGCAGGGCTAGTTTCTGGTAATACTGTATTGCTCTTTTTGTTGTATGTATTTCTACCTTGACATTTGCCCATCTACTTGTGCCTGTGTCAGAGCGAGTTGCTGTTGGTCCACTCTATGCTTGTTGTGTCTGTGTCTCCAGGCCCTTCTGGGTCTATTCTTAGCTCTTGGTCTGATTGGAGCAGGCAGCTTCTGTGTCTCAGCAAGCTTCTCTTGGGTCAACTCAAGCTAGATGATTCTGTGCCTCATGGATTCATTCTTGGTCCCATCAGGGCTCTTGGTCCAGTCAGAGCTGACAGATTCTGCATTTCAGGAAGCCTCTCTTGGTCCAATGAGAGGTGGCATATTCTACTTCTCAGAAAGCCACTCTTGGTCTAATTAGGGCTGGCAGATTCCCTGTCTCCTGAGTTTACTCTTGGTCCAGTGATGGCTCTTTGTCCAATGAGAGCTCTCTCCGTCTCTGGGCCAGAAGGGAGCTTGAGCCAGATGGGAGCTGAGGATTGGTCTCCAAGCATCAGGAAGAGGTGGGGGTTTCAGGCAGCTGGGTGTGGGGGCAGGGCATGTAGATTGCAGGGTCTGCTTGGGGGGTCTTGGAGAAGGGGCACCTTCCCACATGAGCACTACCCGCTTGCCAGCAACTCAGTATGTTCTTAAAATTAGATGCTAGAACTAATATATAGTGTTAATTAGTTTATGATGTAATGTTTTTAATGCCTGATGCATAATGAATTAAAAGCAATCATGTACATTTACATCTAAAAATCTGAAAGTAAAAGGTGAAAAATCATGTTTCTTTTTCTTTGTTTTTTTTTTCTTTTTTCTTTTCTTTCTTTTTTTTGAGACAGGGTTTCTCTGTGTTATTTTTCAACTTTTCCACATCCTCCTTCACATCCTTGTTTCTTGAGCTGTAAATCAGAGGGTTCAACATGGGAATCACAAGGGTGTAAAACAGTAAGAGCATTTTGTCTTGATCTAGAGAATAAGAACTTGGCCAGAAATACATAAAGAGCAGAATCGCAACTGCAGTCAGGTGAGAGGCACAGGTGGAGAAAGCTTTGACTTTTCCCTCAGCAGAGCACATCTTCAAGACCAATAAAACGATGTAACAGGAGGAGACAAGGAGTTCTGAAATGATGTTAGCACAATAAGCCCCAAACTGTGAATATTGCTGCCTCATTGGCCTCTATATCTGAGTAAGATATTGATAGAAGAAGAGACTTCACAGAAAAAATAGTTGATCTCATTGGACCCACAGAAACACAAGTGAAAGACAAGGGTTGTATTTATCATAGTGTCTACTCTTCCCACGAGGTAAATCCCAGCCCTTAGAATAGAACACACCCACTGGACATGATTTCTGTGTAGAACACAGGGTTGCTGTTGGTCTGATATTATCATAGTTCATCATTGCCAGCACTAGACACTCAGAATTACAAAGGGTGAAGAACTAAAGAACACAGCCAACCATGGGAACTTATTTCTCCTCAGCTAAAAGATCCAGCAGCTTCTTTCGTCCAATTGTTGTGGAATAGTATAGGTCACAGAAAGAAAGGTTGCTGGAGAAAATTTACATGGCTAAATTGAGCTGAGAGTCCACTATAATAAATATAATTATCCCAAGATTGGCTCAAATATGAAAGAGACTAACAAGTAGGAATGTGTTAAAGAGAACGACTTTCATGTCAGGTTCATTGGAATTCCCAAGAAAATGAATTAATTCATAGAGGAGCAATTTCCCTTGTCCATTTTTCTTGAATAAACTTTAAAACTTTAGGGTATATGTTCATAATACAATCATTATGCAGAACATTATTTTACCTTTAATTTATTTCTGTCCTCAGAAATACATATAATTATGCTTCAACCTTCAAATAGGATTGAATTACTTAATTTTAATAATGTATCTGATATAGCAATTAATAAACTCTAAAATCTAGAAGGTGTTCTTGACAAATATCACCTTCTACACATTATTTTTTCCTGAATTTGCCTTCCATAACAGAAATTGTATGTGTAACATTTTGTCATCTGATAATATAAAAATAATAGACAATTATTTTATTTATTTGAAATAAATAAATATTTTATTTAAAAATGATTATTTTATATACTAAGTTAGTGACACTAAGTGGCAAGATATTAAAGTTTCAAATTCCCTGGACTTAATATTCAAATACACATAAAATTATTCCCAAAGTATCAAGATTCAACAAAAAATGGTGAATTTTAAATGTGGTCTTCACACTCCTAATCAATAATACAATTAACATCTTTTACTATTTTTGAATGAAGTGTTCATTTCTTAGTATATAGTAAATTACAAATAATTCCTGATTACTTTTTTTCTAAACACAGTTTATGACAGTTTGGCCAACCCTACTTATTGTACATATTTCTGGGAACATTTGTAACCAAAGGATAAATCTTTTAATCATTCAAAGGTAAAGACTAAAATAATAGTGTAAGCAATATGAAGTTACACATGCATGTATACAGCTGCAGATATTGCATATTTAATATAAAAATATGAAAACAACATGAGGATAAAGATTATCAAGTTATATGGCCTGATGTGCATGTGTAGTTATGTAAATTCTGATTTTTCTAAGTGTGCCTGACTTAGTTAACATATGAATATTAGAATGTAGGAATGTATATTTATAGGTGAGTTTGCCTATATATATGTAGCTCAATGAGACTTGAAATTTACAAATTATTATTCTAATATAATATTTCCAGGATCTTTAATTCAATAAAATTTTATTAAAAGGAAATCAAAATAAAGATAAGCAGTATGCAGTACTTGAATTCCCATATGCATCTACATACAGATTGAAATGAATAAAGACTCATTTCAAACAATCTATAAAAGGAAAATAATTTAAATATGGTTGATAGATAATAATCATTGCAGTCAGAATCTTCCTGTTCTGACTGCAAAATAGTATTTTTATTAGATTTTAAACATGCTTGCCCAAGGAGGCTGTATAGCTGATTAATTAAAAAATTACTTAGATTTTTTCTGAAAAGGTAATTTTAACCTTATATTTTTGGATTTATAATCTTAGGAATTACCTCAGGAGAGTTGATTTTTATTATCAGATCATGGGAAGGCAGCATTTTGTTATATCATGTACCACTTGAGATTTGTGTTCCTGAGCCTTTTCCCTGATGCTATGAAAACATGTGATTAATTTTACTCATGGTATTTTATTCCCCTTTGAATACCTGAAGGTCCTTGTCAAAGGTGGAACTACTACTGTCATCCACTTGATTTGTTAGGATAAATATTTCACTTTAATTTTATGTTGTAAAATATATAAAACTTGTATACACGTATTTTGTGCTGTAAAATGTAATCTGTATTATTTTTATTTAACTAAACCAGAATCTAATGAAAGTGAAATCCCTATCTGTATGTAGTCATTTCTAGGACATTTTGTTCAGTTCATCTTTTGCTTTTGAAACACTTCACTGCTTTAGTGTCTGTAACTATATTTTGAATATTTCACTAGTATACAGTTTATATACTCTGTAATTGGTGCTTGATAGTGAATAATTGCTTGATTTTTTCTATATTCACACACTGTGTGTTATTTACGGTACCTGTTCTTAGAATATTTTTTATCATATTCCCAATCATAGTCCCTCTCCCAGATTCTCTTTTACTAGTCCCTGGAAAACTTCATAAATGATCATTTTGCCACTACAAATGATGACATGTCTGTTTTACTAAGAAGTATAACAAAGATAGAAAACATCACACAGCAATTCAAATATATAGTATGTTAAAAATAATGTACAGTTAGGGGCTGTAGATATGATGGCTCAGTGATTAGGAGTACTTGGAACTCTTGTATGATAGCTCAGAACCATTAGAAAGTGTAATTCCTGGCAATCTGATACTCTCTTATGGTCTCCATGTGTGCTTGGCATACATGTGGTATGCATACACAAAGACAGGCAAAACACTCATACATATTAAATAAAAAATTCATAAACAGTACTGTAAATTTGAATGAGTTATCTTGGAAGAAATTTTATAATTACATATAATATCATTGTGAATTTAGATGAAACTGAATTAAAATTGAGGTCACACATATATATGTGTGTGTGTGTGTCTATAAATGCATATTTATATACATAAGTGTAAATTTTATAATAAAGAAATGCAAATTAAGGAGTTTTATTATGGCTAAGTTATATGTTATCAATAGTTTATTCAAATTTAACAAAATATGTAATATAGATGATAGCTAATAATTTTAAAACAAGATTCACTATGAAATTTTGACCAAAGTGCAATTTTCCTTAAAATCAAATGAATTATATTATTTTCTGATTTAAGAAAAAACTGTGAAAATGTCTTTAAGCTATTTACATCTGTCTACCTATTAGCAAAGTGCATATATTTTAATAATGCATTTCCCTAATTGCTAAAGCTGATTGGGATTTAAACACAATTAATTAATTAAAATTCAAGGTCTGTGAAGGATTGAGTAGGGATTGTGATGGGGATTGCATTGTATCTGTAGATTGCTTTTGGTGAGATTTCCAATTTTATTATGTTGGTCCTCAGATGGGAGATCTTTCCATACTCTGATATCTTCTTCAATTTCTTCCTTCAAAAACTTAAAGTTCTTGTAATACAGTTCTTGCTTCATTAGAGTTGCCCCAAGGAATTTTATATTATTTGTGGCTGTTATAAAGAGTGATATTTCTCTGATTTCTTTCTCTGCCCATTAATATTTGTATATAGAAGCACTACTGATTTTTTGAGTTAATCTTATATCCTGCCACATTATTGAAGGTGTTTATTAGCTGTAGGAGTTCCTTAGTAAAACATTTGGTGTCACATATATCTTATATCATCTGCAAATAGTGAAAGTTTGCTCTCATCCTTTTCAATTTGTATCCCTTTGATCTCCTTTTGTTGTCTTATTGCTCTAACTAGAACTTTGAGTACTATATTACATAGATACGCAGAGAGTGTACAGCCTTGCCTTGTTTCTAATTTTAGTGGAACTGCTTTGAGTTTCTCTAATTTTGCTTGATGTTGGCTGTCAGCTTGATATACATTGCTTTTATTATGTTTAGGTTTGTCCTTGTATTCCTGATCTCTCTAAGACCTTTATCATGAAAGGGTGTTGGATTTTGTCAAAGGCTTTTTCAGCATCTAATGAGATGACCATGTGTTTTTTGTTTGTTTATATGATGGATTACATTGACAGATTTTCATATGTTCAGCCCTCCTTGCATGTCTGGGATAAAGCCTACTTGATCATGGGGGATGATTTTTTTAATGTGTTCTTAGATTTAGTTTGTCAGTATTTTATTGAGTATTTTTGCATCAGTGTTAATGAGGGAGATTGGTCTGTGTTTGGGAGAAGTGTTATGTAATTATCATTTAGTGCCGCGGACCGGGCCTCAGTTGGACCACTAGACCATGGGAGAACAGGATTGAAGGTACTCAGGACAGCAGGTAGTCGGCGATGACAGACAGACACAGACACAAGATGCTGTGAAACTGCTGCAATTTTACTGAAGTGATTTGTGGTTTATAAACAGTCAAATGAGGAACTGATCATGAGGCAAATAGCAGGGCAGAGATACACATTGTCTAAATTGGTTCTGATGATTAAACAAAAAAGCCCCCCATGGCATACACCACTATTCCTCGGCCTCACAATCAGAAAATATAAAAATATATTTAGACTCTAAAATGAGTACTTTACTCAACTGTGTCTTCTTTAACAATTTGTATTGCTTTTCTTTCTTCAGTTTTTGGATTGATGGGGAAATATTCCCTTCATTTAGAAAGTGATTTGGGGAAGGAACTTATTCCCAGAGCAGAGAGTATCCTAATTAAACAGTACAGTGCATAATATGTGTTAGAAAGTGATTAACCTCTTTATAAATAAATTAATACTTATGCTTAAAAACAAACTTATGTATCATTACTTGTCTTCTGTCAGTTTATAAAGGTGAGGATCATATTCCATATATTTCTACTTTGGATGCATATTAAAATGATAATTCCCTGTGCTTTTTAAGGTTTGCTGTAGGATGATATTACTAGTTAGTTAAGGGCAAATTATAAAATCCTTTTAAATATGAAAGTTAATGCAGGAGAGATTATTGTCAAAATCACTGAAGATATTATCATCTTTTGTGGGATCAAGAATCATTAGTAACTGATTTTTCATTTTTAATGACATTTTTGGGAAATGAATTTCTCTTACATACATATTTAGTTATTTTACCATGTATAAGTTCTAGAGTACTGATCTCATAAAAACGTAAGTACATGAATAAATGAACAAAATATTAAATGAACATCTTTGAAATGTGCCTGTGACCTATGGTTATCAAAAGAGCTCTTTTTATTTAAATTAATGTCTGTGACAAAAGAAAGTAATATTATTAAAGACATATTAACATGTCTTCCATTTTGGCTTAGATATTTTTATAATAAAGACATTTCTGAATTTATTTATTTGTATATGCTTTTATTCCCCAGCTTTGATTTTATTTCTTATACTAGCTCAGTAAGCTCCCATAGACATTATGCATATTATAATGTTACATTATTTAATAATTACAATATTGACATACAAGAATTTCAATGTTTCACAGGGCATGTGATTTAAATAAGCTTAAATATCTTTAGTCAAAGAAAAAAATGACAATATTTTCCTGTAAAGTCTAACAATTACTCAATTTCATTTTTTATTATTTCATATAATGAATATTATACTTATATAATTCCTATATATCCATCTTAAAGCTTTATTTCATTGCAAAAATTGATTGTTAAAAAGTTTTCAAAGATAAAGATAGGACATCTGCTGCATGATTTGGGGATGCTTTATGGTAGGAGGTGCTTATGGGTGCAGGAGCTAAGGATGTATCAGAGTGGTAGATCACTTGTCTAGCATGAACAAGTCCAGAGATTCAGCTGGCAAATATCAAAATAATAACAATGGAAAATGTAAGTATGGTCCAGGTAAATGTCTCAATTTACAATCTCATTTGCTTTACCTATAGTTTAAAATGGAAAAATTCAATGTGTGAAAAAAAGATTGCTTTTTCTATTTCAAAAGTTATTTACTTATACCACTTATTAGTTGTTTGAGATAATCATATATGAATACGACATATAGTGATGCTTCCTCTTCAAAATGAAATATTGGTATTCCCCATTAAAATGGAAAAATATTTTGGAGAAGTATAGAAAGCAAAACACCAGCTAATATTTTTCATCTAATATATTTGAAAATAAGTCTTTTAGAAACATACATTTTCATTGAAATGGTCTGAAATGTCACACAACAGAGATTACAATATAGAAAGAGCCCACATCCCATTCTATGATCAAACACAGTAAAACCAAAGCATAAAACATGCTTTATACTTATCTATTATTTATAATGTGACAATGACAGGTTATCAGGCCAATATTCACAACAGATGTGGATCACATAATACATTCTGGTCTTCAAGGAAATGATCTGGTTGTAGAGTTTTGTCAGTGCCTGATGATATAGTACTCCTCTGGGTTAAATAAATGGGGAAACATGTTTAAATGCATTATGTAGTGTAATGAAGGAGACAAAGTTTGTGCAACACTTTCACAATCTTAAAATGACTGTTTAGCTCTGCCAACTTTTACTAAAATTATTCGTAAATTTTGAGTTTCAGTTATAGTAAGTTCACACTTTTATATTAAGATTTTGTCAATAAATTTTGAAACATTTTAAAAATGGGATTAATTTCTATCATTTCTATAACATCATTATTAAATATAAAATTGTACAGATGAAAAATAATAATTGTTTACTTAACATTCCTACTGTTATCACAAAATCCTTAGGAATTCCAAGTTAATCTCAGTCCCTATATCCTCCCCATTTGCTTCTATGTATGAACTAAAATTTTGAATTTCACAAGCCACACAGAACACTTTCAAAACACAATTGATCCAAACTCCTATACGCAGTGACTTTCCCTATTTAACCTAATGTAAATAACACTGAATGTGAAAATTTGTTGATACTATGAGGAAAGTAATATAGTCACTTTTCTGACAGAGTGGATGATCATTTTATTCCCACATACTGCCCAATGTGCATAAACAGTAAGAAAAATTATATCTACTATTGAAAATAGACAAATGGCTGTATGAGTAGGTAGAAGGATATATAGATGGAAAATGAGGAGTAGAATGAGTTGAATCGGTGATACTTTGGATAAAAGAATGCTTTAGTTTTGTTATTTATGAAATATTTTCACGAGTTTCTAAATGCTGGTAAATCTTATAATGAAGTTTTGAAAAGTAAGAAATTGGAGATAAAAGAGTTTTAAAGGGAAGGCATTGTTCTGAGGTAAATAAAGCATACAAAAATTAATGAGAACATCCAGAATTCTCAAGCCTAAATCTCCCAGAAATGAATGCAATGGAAGAATAGAACAAGTGAGCTATCTGTATAAACACAAATCAAAGTGACTAAGTGGGCTTAGAGTAGCATGAAGTGAGCTCTGGGGGACACAGTTTTGCTACAATAGATGTTTATACAAAATAGAGATGTACCTCTTAGGTACAGTTCCCTCACCACACTAACAGTTGGATGGGAAAAGGTAAGACAGCTTCTGATCATTCAGCATCCTGAGATAGGAAGATATTAACATTCTTTATTTTGTCCTAAGTTCCAATTTAAGGACAGAAACTTTAAAATCTGTATAAACATTATAACACTGGTTTTGTGTCTGTATAATGATAAAAAACACATTTAAATGTTGTAAATTCCATATAATATATGGCCTACATTTGTACTACAGTAACTTCTGTATAAAACCATCAAACCTCAAAGAAGAATAAGATTGAAATATTTATATATATAATTCCCTGAAACTTTTTTACACACTTTTGAGTATTATTAATGTATTGAATAATACTCATGTATTATTTACAATTTTTGAAATTAATCTCAAGCTAATTATGATAATGACAAACTATTTTGGCAGAGAGTAAAAGTCAATTATAGTAATGAATCATTATTAAGCTTAATATTAACTCAAATTTTGATTTTGGTTATTTGAGAAGAAAACTAAAAGTGGCCTTTATAATAAATCTAAAACATCGAAGATGCTAACTGTATAGATAAACCAAAATAATGAAAATATTCACTGCATATCCTGACTGGAAAACATTACATATCTCAACATTTAAGAAAATATATAACATGTGTATTTTTATTCTTTTAGAACATTAGAAAATTTGGAGTGTGGTATCTGTAGCTTATATGTTTTATAAGAAAACCAAATGCAGTAACCCAGCTTTCACTTTGGACTGAATCATCTCCAAGCATGGAATACACAAAGATCAGGTCAGAGGACAATGCCTCCACAGTGACACAATTCATCCTTCTGGGATTCTCAGACCTACCCAACCTCCAGGGGTTTCTGTTTGGAATATTCTCCATAGTTTACTTAATTATCCTAGTTGGAAATAGCTTCATAATTGTGATAACCAGGCTTGATCCAGCACTACAGAAGCCCATGTATTTTTTCTTGGCAAACTTTTCTTCTCTGGAAATCTGTTATGTATCAGTCACTCTTCCTAGAATTCTGTTCAACATTGGTACTCAGAATAGGAGTATATCCAAGGTGGCCTGTGCCACACAAACCTGCTTCTTCCTTATCCTGGGAGCCACTGAATGCTTCCTTCTGGCTGTGATGTCCTATGACCGCTATGTGGCCATCTGCAACCCTCTGCACTATCCCTTAGTCATGAACCCAACAAAATGTATTCAATTGGCAGCAGGCTCCTGGCTTGGTGGAATGCCATTCCAGCTTGGGCAAACGTGTCAGATATTCTCTCTACATTTTTGCAATTCTAACCAAATCAACCACTTCTTCTGTGACTTACCTCCCATTCTCAAGCTGGCCTGTGGAGACACTTTTGTTAATGAGCTGTCTGTCTATTTAGTGACTATCCTCATTGCTACAGTCCCTTTTATGTTGATCCTTGCTTCTTATACCCAAAATCATTGTCACCATTCTGAAGTTACCAACAGCCACCGGACGTGCAAAAGCCTTCTCCACATGTTCTTCCCATTTGCTTGTGGTGTTTTTATTTTTTGGATCAGCTACTGTTACCTACTTGAGGCCAAAGTCCACACATTCTCCAGGAACTGACAAACTGTTCTCTCTGTTCTACACCATTGTGACTCCCATGTTCAACCCCCTGATATACAGCCTTAGGAACAAGGATGTGATTGCTGCACTGCAAAAATTGTTACTTAGAAAATAATGTCATGTGCATGTGCACTAATGTCTAATGTACTTTGTTTAACTACCTGTAATACAAGGATACTCTTACACTTGGTGTCATAGAATCCTCCTTTCTAGCTCCTGCTTCATGGCCTTCTATAGCCCTCTTTGCTAATGTCCAGTCTATTCATCCAAGTATTGGTGGCCTGTCAGGTCAGTTGAATTTTATTTACATTGTGAAGTTTTGAAGATATTTTCTTTGTCATCTTATGGTTTCTATAAAATCAGTCACTTCTGTGGCATCATTCCCTTTGTAGATTCAGTTAGTATGTATGATTACCTTTATGAATGAGATAGTAGCCTTCCTTGGTGCTGTGTTACATGTCTTTCTCCATTTCTGTTAATAATTTCTACTAGAATAAAATCATGCTACAAACAAAATTGCCATCAGCTATAGGTTGGCACCAACCCTGCTGCTTTCATTCATTGCATTTTGTATATGTGGTCATAATATTGTGACTCTGACATGTATCTCCAAGTAAGAAGGATATCATAATCATGACACTGAGAAAGTTATAATATAAGGAATTAACTGGAATTAAATATGACAAAATAGAAGTATGGCTTTATATTTGGTGTGTGTGTGTGTGTGTGTGTGTGTGTGTGTGTGTGTGTGTGTGTATGTGTTTGTGTGTGTATAACATTTCCAGAACTATTGTCATTTAAGTATGAAACATTTGTTTTCACATTTTCACAACAGGAATTATTTACAAATAAATTGTATTTGTTTATGCTGAAGGACAGTTCTGTATGTTCTATAAAATAACCATCCATTTAATTTTCACATGAACAGTTTTGTATAGTATTCACTTTCAAAAGTAGATTGTTTCATAAAAAAAGACATTTAATTGCGATTACTAGTCCAGTGACTTAGAGTCTATTTAGCAAAGCAACATCTAATGGAAACCCTGGGAATTCTCATCTCTAGCCCCGAGCATCAGGCAGAATGAACACCTAGAATGATTTGGATCATCTAGCAGAGATTCTGTTATAATATCACAAATGATAAAATTCACTTTTGCAAAGGAGTGCTAAGTTAGGATAGGCGTTTTCTTTACGAATACAGCTGTTTTGCTCAGTTTTTGTCAACTTGTCACAAACCAGTTTTAGTCATAGCACATTGGGAACTTGATTGAGGAATTGCCTCCATCAGGGTTATCCTGGATAGGTATATGGGACATTTTTAAAAATTTTCTTATTGATTTAGGATGTCCCAGGCTGCTGTGATCCAGATGGACATAGGCCTTTCATAAGCAGATGAAGAAATCATAGGAAGTAAATCCATAGCACTGCTTCCTGGCTCTGAGTTCCAGCATAAGTCCCTACTCTAACTTTCTTGATGGACTATTAGATGAACAGTTAGCCAAATATAATCTTTTTCTCCCACAAGTTGCTTTGGATCATGGTCTTTATCATACCAACAAAAAGCAAATGAAGACAGTAGACAATGCATATTGGATGAAAGATATTCACAAAAACAAAAACATGCACTTACCCATACACCTAATTTTGCTTGAAAACAACTCTCAAAAGAACTAATTTTCAACATAAGAGCCTGCAGTTTCCTTGTTTGGTTATTTTTGTAATGATAAGATTCTTGCTGAGAACCTCAAATGTACAAGGAAATCTATTCTCCTTAGGTGCATGCATAAGAACTTAAAGATCTCGGGGGGAGGACAGAGGAACCCATGGCTGATGTGTAAAATTAAAACACAAATATAATAATAATAATAATAAATAAATTTTAAAAAAGAGCTTAAAGTTCTCATTGGGTGTTTATAGTTTCATTAATGATGACTGTGTGTTATTAAGTATGGTGCAAGTTCGTTTATAAGTGAATTTCTGTATTTGGTAAATGATTGTATTAAATAAAATAAAATTAATTAAATAAATTAAAATTTAAGCATGAGATAAGAAGTAAGAAAATGAATACTGAGAATATTAGCAAGTACTTTTACAATGAATATTGAGAAGTTGTTTACTTAAAAATATTTTTCCTGTGGAGATATAGAATACATTGAATCAGTGAATAAGACAAATCTTTATATAAAAGCATGTAATTTTAATAAAAGCAGCCATATCATTAGTATACTTTGCATGTATAATTAGAAGTATGAATGAAGATAAAATTATCCATATGCATTGTGTCTGACAACATCAGTTATCTTTTTACTCTTCCTTCATTTCACTGATACAGGGGCCTATATAGGAGCAAGGGTAAAACACAGGCAAGCATGAACACACACACACAAATATTGTTGCCAATTTCTGATACTTTTAATGTTCATTTTTCTTAATAATCACAAAATTGAAAAGTAGAATGTACAAAAGGTTACATAGGTCCCATTTTATTTTTCTCATTTCATTTATATTTTCTTATCTTTAACTTCTTGAGTGGAAGGAAGAAGAATTTTCTTCAATTAGAACTTACCATGGGGAAGGGACTTATTTCCAGAGCAGAGAACATTTCCTACTTAAACACCTCTGTGTCTTTGACAGTACAATAAATGCTTGAAAGTATTTTGTCTGCTGCAGGTAAAGGAAGTATTTCAGCCTTAAAAATCAAATTCACTTCTTATTTTCTTTTACTAATCAATAAAGGTAAAATTTATATTTAAATTTACTCTATAATCATAAGCTCAAACAACAATTGACTCATATGTATATAAGTTGTCTCTCCCTTTTACATATCAACATGAGAAGTAATTGAGCAAATTAGCTGAAAAAAATCTTGTATCTAATTTTTAATTTCAAATAGCTTTAAATTTTTTAATTTTTTGACATTTTATGATATATGTTCAAAAATAAATAAATTGTGAAATATGTTTTAGTACATAAACCCAATATGTAAAAGAAAAATAATATCAATATGGACACCATATTATATACTAACTTGTATCAACATTTTAACATACAATATACACTTAAAGATGTTATTTATCTTTTATCAAGATTTCATTATATTTAGCCACATGTTTATCTGCTTTATGTGAAGACACTGAAAATCACAGCTCATAAAAACATTAGAAGATCAATCATAAGCATCATTAAAACACATCTCCCAACTACTATAGTTAAATTTGTTCCTAGTATTTAAAGATTAAATACTCTTACTGAATATGAAAATATTATACAATTATTCACATGTTTATATGTATCTTCAGTAATTTTTTCATGAGTAAAACCATTCTGAATTCATGTAACCATTCATGCCTTTCCATGCTTTATCTTATCTTTTTCTAAATTTGATCAGAGAAATTAAGCACTGTGTACTCCTCCATGTTAAATGCATTAGTTAATATCAGAATAAATGTAGGAAAATTACCGTTCTTACTCTTCCACCCCATTACTACTAACACACACACACACACACACACACACACACACACACAAACATTATGTAGAAAAATACACCTGCTGTCAAGTGGAGTTATACAGATTAATAGGAATAGAGTGTAGAAAGATAGCGGAATGGGAAGACAAGGTAACTGTTGAGCACACTATATATTAATTGCAAGATAAAGTGGTGACTGCATTCAAAGATTTTTAGGAAATAATTTCAAGACATATATTTTCAAACAATTCATAGTGAAATTTTGTAAAAAAAAAATAAATTTAACAGTTGCAGACTAGAGATAAAGTAGAATAATGGAAACAAAAAGGAGCATGTCAGTGTGATCATGTCTGTTCCCTCACAAATGTATGCAATAAAGTTAACTGAGTATAACAGATCAGAGTCATTGGGAGGACCAGAATAACTAGGAAATGTTCAGGATGAGCTTTTGTGATGATGTTCTCCTGCTGTAGAACTTTGCACAGTATAAATGGATGTAGGCTCTACTTAGACCTTCATCTTGACCACAGATGCTGACAAGACTACTTCAAACTCCTGATTTCCCTCAATAAAAAGATGATCTGAAAATGTTTACCCTATCATAGGTTTTTATATAAATGTCATAGGAAAAGAAAAAGTGTGATTTAAATTGGGAACTGTAATTCAAAAACAATATTCTGCACTGAAATCTCAGAAATATAAGGAGTAGCGATCCATCTAATGTGATAGCCTGCTATTCACTAATTTCATAGCAAAATGACCTATAAAGAGAATTAGTGAATCAAAAGTGGAAAGAACTTCCACATATTAAAGTATTCTATCTAAAAATTACTTTAAATGTTTTTAAGAATATTTAGTCATGTATTAATTTAAATTTGAACTAATGACCATCAGAGTAGCAATATAAATAGGCATATGTAGAAGAAGAGATTTTCAAAATAAATATAAGCAGATACTTCTTTTTTGTCTTAAGAGAAGAAAATTAATTTCATGGGCTATCATGAAAATCCAAAAAATACACAACACTCAGTGTATTAGGGAAATGATATAACAATGTTTTTTATTTTAGCAACAAAATCTTTACTCATACATTTTGGAGCATATATAAAGTCATAAATATTATTCATTGATGCTAGAAAATTGGAAAGTGTGTTTATGTCATTTATACATGATAAAAATAATTTAATGATAAGGAAATACATGACACTTTTGCTTGAATCATAACTACAGATAAAATATTTCAAAATCATGACATAGAACAATATGCCCTTCAGACTACACTGTGACAATTTCTCCATTTGGTATGTTCTAAATGATGTACTTGATTAACTTGATTACAAGTAATTTCATAATTGTGGTAACCAGAATTGATCCTGTACTATAGAAATCTATTTATTCTTTCCTGGCAAATTTTTCTTTTGTGGAAATCTGTTATGTATCTCTAATTTTCCCAAAGATTCTGTTCAACATTGGTGCTCAAGACAAAGGCATTTCTGTGATGGGAACTGTTCCACATAAATGTGTTTCTTCCTTATGCTGGGATGAGGTATGACTGCTATATGGCCATTTGCAACCCTCTACACTATCCTATGGTCATGAACCCCAAAAAGTGCACTCAGCTGGCAGCAGGTTCCTGGCTCAGTGACCTTCCAGTCAGACATTCTCTCTACATTTTTCCAATTCTAACCACATCAAACACTCCTGTGACTTGCTGTTTATTCTCAAGTGGCCTTTGGGGATACTTCAGTGCACGAGCTGTCTGTTGACTTAGTGGTTACACTGTTGAAAATTTGATGCTTGTATCTTATATCAGAATCATTGCCACCACTCTGAAATTGCCATCAGCCGTAGAATGGACAAACCACTTGTCCACATGTTCTTCCCATTTGCTTGTGACACATTTGTTTTTTGGATCAGCTACCATTACCAACATGAAACCAAAGTCTACTCATTATTTAGGAAATGACAAATTGATCTGGCTGTTTTAACGAATTATGATTCCCATGTGCAGTCAACTGATATAAAACCTGATGTGATTGCTGTCTCGAGAAAACTGTTTCTCATAAAATAGTGTTTTGGGCTCTGAAACAAATGTTTTGGTTTTTTTTCCCCTTGCTTCTTACATAGTTCCTGATACAGTATATCAATCTTTATGCATTTCTTTGAAATATAACTACTTTATGGTTTTAAAATGCTTTTGCTATTTTGAATAATAGCCTAAAATATATTGTTTTAAATATCCTATGCACTCTTGTCCAGGTTGTTTATGTAGATCTCATCCGTTTCTCTGTCATTGGGTGATCCCTGGGTCTTCCTAGGGTCCCGTTTTCTAGGTAGCCTCCCTGGAGTTGTGTAGCAGTCTAGTCATCTTTGTTTTACATCTAGTATCCTATGAGTGAGTATATACCATGTTTGTGCTTCTGAGTCTGGGTTACCTCACTCAGGATGAATTTTTCTAGATCCATCCATTTGCCTGCAAACCTCATGATGTCATTGTTTTTCTCTGCTATGTAGCACTCCATTGTGTATATGTACCATATTTTCTTTATCCATTTTTCAGTTGAAGGACGTCTAGGTTGTTTTCAGGTTCTGGCTATTACAAACAATGCTGATATGAACATAGCTGAGCAAATGCCCTTGTTGTATGATTGAGCATTACTTTGGTATATGCCCAAGAGTGCTAGGATGTCCCCTCTCCCCATACTTATTCAATATAGTACTTGAAGTTCTAGCCTGAGCTATAAGACAACATAAAGAGATTAAGGGGATACAAATTGGAAAGGAAGAAGTCAAGCTCTCCCTATTTGCAGATGACATGACAGTATACATTAGTTACCCCAAAAATTTAACAAAGGAACTTATACAGCTAATAAAAACCTTCAGCACCATAGCAGGATACAAGATCAATTCAAAAAAATCAGTAGCCCTCCTATATACAATAGACAAACTGGCTGAGAAGGAAATCAGAGATACATCACCCTTTACAATAGCCAAAAATGATATAAAATACCTTGGGGTTACTCTAACTAAGCATGTAAAGGACCTATATGAAAAGAACTTTAAGTCACTAAAAAAAGAATTTGAAGAAGATGTCAGAAAATGGAAAGACCTCCCATACTCATGGATAGGCAGGATTAACATAATAAAAATGGGAATCTTACCAAAAGCAATCTTCAGATTCAATGCAATCCTCATCAAATTACCAACACAATTCTTCACAGATCTGGAAATAATAATACTCAACTTTATATGGAAAAAAAAAAAAACCTAGGATAGCCAAAATATCCTGTACATTAAAACAACCACTTGAGGCATCATGATCCCTGACCTCAAGCTCTACTATAGAGGTACAGTAATAAAAACAGGATAGTACTGGCATAAAAATCAGAATGTAGACAAATGGAATTGAATTGAAGTCCCTGATATTAACTTGCACACCTATGAACATATAATTTTTGATAAAGAAGCCAAAAATATACAATGGAAAAAAGAATGCATCTTCAACAAATAGTGCTGGCATAACTGGATGTCAATGTTTAGAAGGCTGTGAATAGATCCATATTTGTCACCATGCAGAAAACTTAAGTCCAAGTAGATCAAAGACCTCAACATAATCCCAGTTACTCTGAACCTGATAGAAGAGAAAGTTAGGAAGTAGTCTTGAAAGCATTGGCCCTGGAGATCACTTTCTAAATATAACACCAGTAGCACAGACACTGAGGAAAACAATCAACGAATGGGACCTGTTGAAACTGAGAAGCTTTTGTAGAGCAAAGGACAAGGTCAACACGACAAAACAACAGCCTAAAGAATGGGAAAAGTTCTTTACCAAACACACATCTGACAGAGGGCTGATATCCAGAATATATAAAGAACTCAAGAATTTAGATATCAAAATGCCCAACAGTCCAATTAAGAAATGGGCTATAGGAAAGACCCAAGGATCACCCAATGACAGAGAAATGGATGAGGTCTACATGAACAACCTGGACAACAGTAGGAGTAATGAAGGGCAAGATTTGAGGGAAAGAAAGCTTAGGGGAGCAGGAGATCCCAGCTGGATCAAGAACAGAAAAGGAGAACAAGGAATAACAGACCATGATAAATGAAGACCACATGAGAACAGGAATAGGCAGAGTGCTGGAGAGGTCCCCCAAAACCACAATGATACATCCTCTGTATACTGCTGTCAATGGTTGAGAGAAAGCCTGATCTGACCTAGTCTGGTGATCAGATGACTAAACATCCTAACTGTCGTGCTGATGGAAGTGGATGCAGAGATCCTCAGCCAGTCCCCAGGTGGAGCTCCAGATGGCCAAATACCCTAACAGTCATCCTGGAACTCTCATCCAATAACTGATGGATTTAGATGCAGAGATCCTCAGCCAGGTGTAGCTCCTGGTGTCCAATTGTCGAGAAAGAGGAGGGACTGTAAGAGTATGAATTGTTGAGACCAAAATTGGAAAAGCACAGGGACAAATAGCCAAACAAATTGAAGCACATGAATTATGAACCAAAGGCTGTGGAGCCCCCAGCTGGATCAGGCACTCTGGATAAGTGAGACAATTGAATAGCTTGAACTACTTAGGAGCACCTAGGCTGTGGGACAGGCACCTGTCCTTATTGCATGAGCTGGCCGTTTGGATCCTTGGGTTTACACAGGGACACTTTGCTGAGCCTGGGATGAGGGGACTGGACCTGCCTGTACTGAATCCACCAGGTTTAAATTAACCCCCAGGGAGTCTTGGCCTTGGAGGAAATGGGAATGGAGGGGAGGGCATGTGGGGAAGCTGGGGGAGGGTGTGGGAGGGGGGAGGACAGGGGAACCCATGGCTAATATGTAAAATTAAAACACAAATATATTAATTAAAAAAAATCTTAAAAAATATATATTGCCAAGGATGGGCACATTTTATCTCAACTGACTAAATAAATAAATAAATAGATAGATAGATAGATAGATAGATAGATAAATAAATACAGCTGTCCATGTTCCTTTATGAACTATTTGAACAAGGAACAGTATGTAGAATTTTAAGTAGCACTAAGTCATCCCAAACTAATCACAAATCTACAGCAAGTAGGAGGACAGATTCCTACATTTATTGCCTAGCTAGACTACGGTTGATGGCCTGGAATTCTTAGTTCAACACCATTTACATTCAGATGTTGCAATCTAGAGGTCCACCCCGTCATTGATTAAGTTCCCTGTCAATGATTTCCGTTTTTTATTACTAATTCATAAGGGCAATTTTGATAAAATCCAAAAAGACCCCACACAAACACACATGAACACACATTCACAAAATAAATGGAAGAAAATATTAGAAGACTGTGAGAATCTGTAATTAACATACAGAAATGCTACGATTTTGATGAGATAACTTATGATCAAGAATCATGAATTGTCATTCAGCCTACATGTTGATACACTTTTCCCAAAATGGAAGACTATGTATTAATTTCACAATTTTGAATGATACAATTTGCATTAATGTGGTTAAGTCCTGGATATTATGAACATACTGGTATAACTCTAAGTCACTTTTTCCCTTAAGTTTATGTCACTTCCTACTGGTATTAAGCATCTTAGACATGTGTTTTTCTGCTTATTACCTTAGTAAAGCTTTGATTTTATTTGTGTCTTTTGTACAAAGATAAACAGCAATTAAGACATTGACTTTAAGCCCGGTGGTGGTGGTGCATGCCTTTAATCCCAGCACTAGAGAGGCAGAGCCACATGGATCTCTGTGAGTTGGAGGCCAGCCTGGGCTACCAAGTGAGTTCCAGGAAAAGGAGCAAAGCTACACACAGAAACCCTGTCTCGAAAAACCAAAAAAAAAAAAAAAGACATTGACTTTAGAAATTCATTTTTTTATTTTAAGTAAAATTTAAGGAAAAGTCACTTCCAATTATTAAAAGTCATTTGCAAGATTTTATATCATTTACCTACAATACACATAAATATCACCAATTTGACTAACTAAAATATTGCTAGAGAAGGACAACAATAGACAAGCTAAGGTGAACTAAGGATAGTCCTGGAAGCTGTACCTGTACAGAACAACTAAGGGCAACTATAGAATGCTAAAAGCAGGGTAAATAGTCTTCTATATTTCCCAGATAAGAACACGCCAATTGGTTATCCAATACCATGTGATCAGCTCTGAAAAATTATAAACAAGTAAAATTATATGATTGATCAGGCTGTGTTTTGGATTATACATGTATATACATACATTTATGTAAAATTAATGATAAAAAAGGCCACAGATTTGAAAGAAATGAGAAAGGATATTTGAGAGACTGGAGGAAGGAAAGTGGTAGAGAATAGGATTTAATTATACTTTAAAAAATAAAATAAAATAAGACTTGAATTTTCTATGAAAAGAAAAGATAAGCTACTTGTTTTGTTTGTTTTTGCTCTTTTAGGGACCCACCACCCAGCTCCCAATTAAATCACATGCAGAGAGACTTATTATTAATTATGAATGCCTAGCATTTTCTTGGCTTGTTATTGTTGCTAGCCAGCTTTTCTAAGCTTAAATTGTCCTGTCTACATTTTGCCTCTGGGCTTTTCCCATTCCTTTAATTCTATAAATCTTACACTTACTCCATGGCTGGCTATGTAGCTGGATGTCTGTCCTCTGGAGTCCTCCTCCTTCTCTGGCTACTTCTTCCTTTTTCTTAGATTTATCCTTCTCTATCTCTTTCTGCTTGCAAGCCCCACTAATAATTTCTCCTGCCTCACTATTGACCATTCAGCTCTTTATCAGGTGTTTTACATAGGCACAGTAACACAGCTTCACAGAGTTAAACAAATGAAACATAAACAAAAGTAAAATACCTTAAAATAATATTCCACAACATCAATTCCATATAGTGTTATATAATACCGACTGTTATTAGTATTTTCCCTTGAAATTATATTGTACATAAAGTAAATTTGAAATGTCTTTTCTTTATTTAAAGCTTCTTTTTTTAAAATTTGCCCTTCAAACTTTTTATATAATTTTATAATGTTTTTTTCTTCCAACTCCTCCCAGATCCTTGCCATGCTCCTATGTCTGCAAATTTTGTGTTACCCCTTAAAAATGACAAAATAAAACAAAACCAAAAAATAATAAAACATTGAGTCAGTTTGTGTGACGGCCAACTCCATTTCTATTCATAATGGCCATAAATTGGAAGCAACCTTGAAATCACTAACCATTGAAAAGATAATGTAAATTTGGTACATTTACAAATAGAATATTACCCAACTGTTAAGAAAAGTGAAATCAAATTTGAAGTCAAATGGTCGAGCAAGAAACAATCATCCTGAATGAGGCAACTAGATGCATAAAGGACAAACATCACTTGTTTACTCTCTTACATGGATGCAAGTTTCTAGTCTTTTGATATGTTGCTACAGAGCAAATAACTAGAGAGGTTAGGTGCTTAGTAAGTTCCCAAAAGAGAAGTGGGATCTTCCAAGGAAGGACAATGCACTATAGTGTTGTTTAAAGTTTGTATATTTCAGTTAATTTTTCTTTCTCTTTGAAAAGCATCACTAAGATAAAATTGAAACTCAAATTGGTGTGAGAATGTAGTAATGTGACATAGTATAGCACAAGGCTGTGAGTAATTCTATGGCACAAATAAATAAACACAGGAATAAGTAATGTGAGTGTGTAATTTTATCACTTGATATTCCCTACAGGTATCTAATAAAGCAAAAGGATATGGTCACGATCACATGGTCACGATCGTGTATCATGAATCTCAAGCTCAAATTTTTCTTTGGTTCCTTCATTTACTAGTAAGTAACAAAAACTGTAATTGCAGTTGAATTATTTTGTGAATATATATTGAACATCACTGATTTAAGCACCATTCTATGTCAACAATGATGAATGTGTTTTCTAAAATGCATACTATGCATTTGTTATTGTTACATATACTAAAATAATAATAGGTATTCATGTATTTTATTAACAATTTCGAATTGAAGAGAATGCACACATTCATGTTGGTTATGATTTTCTTGTCTTACCAACTATATGACTGGAACTTTTTTATTTATGATTCTTCAATATTATGACCCCATTTACTTTGGGCATAAACTCAACATTGCCTGATTAGATCATTTGGTATTCTGTTTTAAATTCTTAAGGAGCTGCCATACTATTTCTATAAAAAATTCTTTAGTTTATATTTCCTTTAAGATATGTAAGAATTATTTTTTCTTCTTAGTTCATAAGCATACTTGCTATCTATAATAGTTAACAATAGTTATACTAACACACAAAAATGATAGTACTATGAACTCATAGTTTGGTTTTTCCTGATAATCTGGGTGTTTGATACTGTCACCAATTGTCACTGTGAATTAGTTGCTAATTCAAAATTCAAATGTATGTCACAATCATATAGGTGACTAAAATCTACCTATATGACATCATTTTACTTGTCAGCAGAGTAGCCCTATCCTCTTGAAATTATTTTATATGATGCATTCACACAATCAATTCATCACCTTGAGGTTATGTGGATATATTGGGTAACCTAATAAAATTTTCCTGAAGATCAGAGAACAGAACAATCCACTAGATTAAACATATAGAGGCCAGGCAGTGGTGGCACAGACCTTTAATCCTGGCACTTGGGAGTCAGAGAGCCAACTAGATCTCTGTTAGCTCAAAGCTATCCTGGACTGCATGAGATTGACTCAGTCTAGGAAAGAAACACCACCAGGCAGTGGTGGCACATACCTTTAATCCCAGCAATTAAGAACTCATGCCTTTGCTTGAGAAGCACACACACCTTTAATCCCAGGAAGTGATGGATGGGCGAAGAAAAGTATATAAGGCACGAAGAGACAGGAACTAAAGTCCTTTTCCACTGAGGCACTCCTTTTGGCTAGAGGCCGTTTGGCTAGAAAGCCTTTTCAGGCTGAAGAGTCGGTGAGGGAAGACTTGGGGGCTGTGGCTTGCTCGGCTTCTCTCACCTTCAGCTTCCCCTCAATGTGTGGCACCAGGATTTTCATTAAAAGACCACTTTATCATTCATGATATATGATAGGATTTGAGGTCATTGTTTTCAAAGGGGTCACTAGTTGCAAAAGTCATATCTAGAGATTATCTTTCAGTTTATAACCCAGGCTTGCTGATGCCTCCCTTTTCTTCCTCCAACTCATCATGCAACTCTGGCATACCCATGTTTCTTCTTCTTTCCTTATCACATAATCAAATTTTTGCCTGGAAATTATGTTTCCATATTTTTTTCCTATTCACATCTGGAGTCCCATTTCACATATTATTGTTATACTCACCAGTACACAAAGATGATTTAGTGATGTCTATGAACACTTGATGTGTATGTTTCAATATTCCAATGAAGTTGCACAACTAATTTTCTTGTTCTTCAAATGAACATATTTGATCATATTCTAATCTCCAATTGTTGTAATTGCTTTATTAAATACATCATAGTCTGGCATGTAGTCATTAAGGAAACAAATAACACATACTGGTGAAGATAGGAACTAATGGAACTCTCACATCATGCTGGTTGAAATGAAAATCAGCCAAGCCTCTGTAGAAATGACTTTGGTGTTTCCTCTAAAGTAAAAGTCGATCAGCCAAATGACTCAACCCTACCAATCCCACTGAGAGCATTGAAAAATGTCAAGGAGTTTCAAATACACCAATTCTGACTGTAGTGTTCACACGATGGTAGTTGCACAACTAACCCAGGTGCCAATTAACAGAAATGTGTATTTAAAATGAATCTTATATACACAATGGACAGTATTTCCAACTATAAGGAAAAACAAATACATGAAATTTGTCAAAAACTGTATGCAATTGTAGAAAATCAAATTAAATACATTCACTCTGTCTCAGAAAGATGAATATCAAATTTTTCTCTGATTTTGGTTTAAGACATTTTATTGAAATTGCTAAATTGAAGTATATGTATGTGTGACATAAAAGTAAAGGTGAAATGTCTACTTTAACAAAGGGGACAAGTCAGAGGGGAGGAAAAGACAAAGAGGAAGGTGATGTTAGTGAGAAATTTACTCAAAGTACATTTTATATTGGGCAAAAGGACACCATTACAATATATAAGGAATAGACCCAGGGACAGAAACACACTGCATTCTAAGCAAAGTTGGATAGTTTGTATATGTAACATGAATCTTAAAGTGTCTTAATAAAAACAAACCTAGGGCCAGATATTGGGGTTAATGCTGGAAGATCAAAGAAGCAGAACAAGCCACAGCTAACTTCACCTCCACAGTTTTCTCAGATGATCCTTTTTCCTCAGACGGGAAGCCTCTGAGTCCTCATCCAAATGGATCTCAGCTGAACTGCTGCTCAAAAGACTAAAAGCTTAACCAGGCTCTAGTTCCTGGTTTTCACACCTATTATACCTTTCTGTATTTTGCTATCACTTCCTGGGATTAAGGGAGTGTGTCACCATGCCTGGCTGTTTCCAGGCTGTTCCTGGCTTTGAACACACAGAGGTCCAGAGGGATCTCTGCTAGGATTAAAGGTGTATGTGCCACCATTTTCTGTCCTCTATGTCTGTCTAATGGCTGTTCTGTCCTCTGACCCCACATAAATTTATTAGGATGCACAATATATTGGGGGACACAATATATCACCACACAGATAGGTCATTCAAATTGTGTGGTATTTTAAAAAAATTATGGGTATAGAATAGATTACATTCTGCTTTTGTTGACAGGCAGTGGTGGCACATGCCTTTAATCCTAGCACTTGGGAGGCAAAGCCAGGCAGATCCCTGTGAGTTTGAGGCCAGCCATTTCTACAGCGTGAGATCTAAGACAGGCACCAAAACTACCCAGAGAAACCATGTCTCAAAAAACAAAAACAAAAACAAAAAAACAGAAACAAAAACTCGCCACAAATTGTGCTTTTGTTTTCAATGGAATATGTTATTTATATTAATTCTTTTATTCATAAGATAGATTTCTTTATAGGCAAAAATGGTAGAGAAAGATTATTTTGTCTTGTAAATATATTTAAACTTATATTTTGATAATGTATTTTTATGAAATGTAACACCTGCTTCCTCCCCTATAATTCCCTCCAGGATGCCTACAACATTTCCTTCCTAATACATGTATAGTATTTTAAAATTCTTGAGTCAATTTAGTGCCGATACTATATGGATATGTACAATATCCATCCATCCATCCAATATCATGTACAATATCATACATTGACAGTATCTCAAGAAAATTATTTTGTTCTTCTCTGATCACTATCACCAATAATTCCAAGGGGTAGGGAATCAGCTAATATAATTCTAAGTAAAGCAAATATCACAATGTTTTTTTAAAAGTTTCAAAGATAGTTCTGTCTTAGGGTTTCTTTTGCTGTGAAGAGATACCATGACCATGGCAACTCTTATAAAGGAAAACATTTAATTGGGGTTAGCTTACAGTTCCTAAGGCTTAGTCCATTATCATCATGGTGGGACATGGTGAAAGGCAGGCATACATGGTGCTGGAGAATGAACTAAGTGTTCTACATCTTGATCCACAGGCAGCAGAAGCAACTGTGTCCCACACTGTGTGTAGGTTGAGAATATGAGATCCTAAAGCCCACCCCCATGATGACACACTTCCCCTAACAAGGCTATTACCTCCTGATAGTGCTACTCCCTACGGACCTAGCATTCAAACACATGAATCTATGGGAGTGATACTCATTCAAACCATCCCATTCCACTCCTTGGCCTCCAAGCTTGTAGCCATAACATAATGTAAAATGAATTTAGTTTAACTGCCAAAGTCCCCATGATCTATAACAGCCTCAGACTTGTTTAAAAGTCCAAAGTTTAAAGAAGACTCTCCTGAGATTCATGTAATCTCTTGTTTTGTTTTTGCTTGTTTGTTTGTTTGTTTGTTTGTTGAGACAGGGTTTCTCTGCATAGCTTCAGAGTCTTTCCTAGAACTCACTCTGTAGCCCAGGCTGGCCTTGAACTCACAGAGATCTGCCCCAGTGCTGGGATTAAAACCATGCACCACTACCTGGCTGTTTGTTGTTGTTGTTCTTGTAATCTCTTAACTGTAATCTATAAAATCAAAATCAAAATGCAGATCACATACTTCCAACATATAACAGCACAGGATGCATTTTACTATTTCAAGACGGAAGAAAGGGTATTGCAGAATATTGTTTTAACATGTGTTACTTTTGTTGATGCTCTGGAAAATATGTTTAATGATGCAAAGATATGTTTGATTAAATAAAATTCACCTGTGGACAGGAGGCTTAGTTAGCAATTAGTTAACAGGAAGTGGTAGGGAGGAGCCAAGTGGAGAAGGGTTTTGAAAAGGGGCAAGAAGCCTGAGGGATTTTTGGAGGATGTGAGCAAGAAGAGGAGATCAGCTACTTGCTATTCAGCCTGTCTGAAGAGCAGAATTCTACTTTAGCTTTTTATAGTGATATTATATTTGTGTTGAAATATCAATTTATTTCTATGTTAATAACTAAAGTTGCCTGGGGGTCAGAGCTAACAGTAAGCCATTTAGCTGAAGTCTGCAGTGGTAGCACATGCCCTTAATTGGATCACATGGCAGGCAGAATTTGTGTGTTCAAGGACATAGCCAGCTTGGTGACACAGGCCTTTAATCCAAGTACCAACCTTAGAAACCTGGAGGTCTGTATAGACAGGCAGTAATGAAGAAGTCATGTGGTTGGGTTTAAAACCAAGGAGAAAGCTAAACAGAAAGTTAATAAAAAATACAGACACAAAGGAAGTAGTTCTTTTTTTCTGAGTGGAAGGATGGAAGCAGCTGGTAAGCTAAAGGCTATTCATGAGTGTTGTGACCTCTTGGGCTTTTAACTCTTAATTTGTCTCTGTTTTTCTTATTTAATAAGACTGTTAAGAATTACATCTACATTTGGTACCCATGTGGCAAGAGTGCATTAAAACTGCCTGGCTCAGCCCAGCTGCCAACTCGTCCCAGCTCTTCCTAAGCCCCAGGCCTGACCATTTGTAGCTATAAGCACTTACCCACAGCTGGAGCTTCCTGCAGCCAGCTTGCCAACTCAAGGGGCTCAGGCTTAAAAAAGCCAGTGCTAAGAATAACTCAGGCCTGAATTGGCTCAAGCAGAAGCACATGGCGCGGGTCTCTCTCTCTCTCTCTCTCTCTCTCTCTCTCTCTCTCTCTCTCTCTCTCTCTCTCAGCATTGGAGAAGGCCAATGTGCTGAAATAAAAAGACAATGTTTATGTGATAACCAAACCCTAATTCTATGTCAAATGGCAACCTTGAATGCATGGGACAAAATTGAGGAAACAGGAAAGAAAACAGAGCCATCTACAAAAGTTATACAGGGCCCGAAAGGATCCTCCATGATTTTCTCACAAAGACTCAAAGACTGACTTCAGCAGTAAATAGAATGGTCCTGAATTCAGAAGCTAGCGAGATAATTGAATCTTTGGCTTTTGAGAACTCGAATGCAACATGCAAGAGAATAAACAGGCCATTAAAAGCAAGATCTGCACCCTTGGAAGATTGGATTAGAGACACATTTAATGTTGACTCTCATGGCCATGGTGATATCTGGCTACTGGAAGCAATTTTAAGGGGTTTGAGAAATGTCAGATGTTTTCAGTGTGGAAAGGAAGGACATTTGCAAAGGGACTGTAAACAGGGCATCCCTAGAAACAATGTTTCTTCAAGGAACAATGGCAACAGAATGCCCCTTCCTTCCAGAGTATGCAGAAGGTGTGGTTAGGTTTAAACATTGGACCAAGGAATGTAAATCAACAAGGGACAGACAAGGTAATCCTTTGCCTTGGGAAACTCCCAGAGGGGCCTTAGGCAGGCCCCCACAGCAAATCCAGTTCAGACCTTTCCTGCAACCATAAAAGAAACCCCTATTCAGAGCAATTAAATAACCAAATGTCTATTGGAATAAACCAGGCTGCTTGGGGTGATGGAATAGCTGAGACAGAGAGAACAGAAAATTCAGGAGAAACCATAAAGAAAAATGTTTAGCAAACTTCTATAAATGAACAAAGACCAAAATTAACAATAAGAATAAATTATGTTTTGTTGTCTGGTCTGGTAGACACAGATGATGATGTGACCATAATTGCACCAGAATTTTAGCATCCAACTTGGCCTCTTCAGGAGGTAAATGTTCAGATGTTAGGAATTGGAACATTATCTCAAGTGAAACAGAGTGCAAGATGGCTCGAATGTATAGGCCCAGAAGGACAGAGGTGAAAATTAAATCCACTTGTGGCTAATATAGCTATGAACCTATGGGGCCGACACTTGTTACAACAATGGAATACTCAGATTAACATCCCTCCAACATCAGAAATAAATCATAAACTAGCACATGTTTCTGAGAGAAATATTAGAAGGTATTATTCTAATGAGTGGTCACCAGTCATCCAGATTGTACAAGAACCTAGCACAACAACTGATGATCTTCCAAAGACACCAACAGCTCTACCTTTAAAATGGTTAACAGACAAGCCTGTATGGGTTCATCAATGGCCTTTAACAACAGAGAAACTCCAGACTTTAGAAGAGCTGGTAGAAGAACAGTTAAATGCTCAGCATATTGAAGAACCTACTAGCCCATGGAATTCTCCTGTATTTGTTATTAAAAAGAAATCTGGTAAATGGAGAATGGTAACAGACCTTAGAGCAATTAACAAAGGAAATCAGCCAATGGGTTCTCTACAATCTGGAATTCCTTTGCCTACTCTGTTACCTAAAGGATGGCCTCTTATAGTTTTCAATTTAAAAGACTGTTTCTTTTCAATACCTTACAGGAAAAAGACAGAGAAAGATTTGCCTTCACGGGTCTTAGACCTGCCTAGGCTCAGTGTACAGGGCCCTGATGACTCCCCATGGGAGACCTTGATTTGAGGGATGTGGGGATGTGGGATGGATTGGGAATAAATAAGGGCTGGAAGGTTGAAGGAGGGAGGAAGGCATTCTGTGGATAGCATGTGGAGTGAGTAGAAAATTTCTTAATAAAGAAAAATGAAAAAAAAAAAAGAAAGAAAGAAATGGGAAAAAAGTTTCCATAGCAGTCATAAGTAAAATGAGAAATTTTCTGAGCATATTCCTGTGTGGTTTTTACTTTCAAGGTGATTATGAAAGAAACTCATTGCTTCTTCATATCTGATCTTCATCATCCCCCAACCATAACCTACTTTTCTTAACAGGACAGCAGCTTCAGAACTGGGAAAGGCAGATAGTTAAAGAACATCAGGTATAATGTTTATTTTTACATTTGAAATAGTCACCAATTACTTGTTTAAGTCCTATACAATACAGATCTCTCCAATGTTTTTTAGTCTACTTAGATTTCCAAACATCTATTATGTTATTGAAAACCTGAGGAATCCTCATTAAATGATAGACATATAAGTTTTCCTATACTATTATTTTTTTAGTAGTAGAGTCTGATAGGCAGAAGAATATTCTGTTGTACCTCAGTTAAGTGGATAAATTTCTGTGGTGATTCCAAGTGGCCACAAGGGAGTTATTTTTATTTTTGCCAGTAAAAGTGAAAACTTATTTTTCTCAGTTACAACCATTTCTACTCTTTAGGATCAGTCATGACCTGAGACCATTTTAAGATGCATTTACCTAAACATTTTCTCTTAAGCTACATTAGAACATACTATCTATGAATTGCAGAACTAATTTGAATTTAAATTCTTTCTCAAGCAGAATAATTTTACATACACTTAGCCCAGTGTATCACTGGAGATTGATGATCTGCTCTGTAATTAAATAACAAAGAAAAATATTAATCAGCATGAGGATACAGACATGTACTAAGTAAAGATATGAAACTTTGATCACCAACTAGCAACATCTGCAGCTCTGTGAAAGGTAATTCTGTTGGGACCAATGAGTAACTTAAGAAAAATTATAGATAAATGTGGTTTTGGCATGTGTTTTTACTATTATAATATTTATACCAAAAGATGGAGAAAAAATATCATATATGTGATGTAATTTTGAAAAGAAGCTATGAACACATACATTTAAAGATTACTTGCCTTTTACATTGATATCTTCATATATCTACCATTTAAGAGAAAGAATACAAAATTGTGAAAAGGTTTTATTGATTTTTTTCTCAAATGGCAGTTCAAAAGTGGAATATATCATGTTTGCATTAGGAGAATTTGGCTTTATGACTTTTTAATACATAAAAAATAATAATTTCTTTGTCAAGCTACTTTATACAAACCAAATAAGTGAATATATTTTAAAAAAATAAGATTTGCCTTCACAGTGGCTACTTATAATAATTCTCAACTGGTTAAGAGATATATCAATGAAGGGTCCTCCCACAAGGAATGTTAAATAGCAGAACCCTGTGCCAATATTTTGTACAACAGCCATTGGAAGTGATACATAAAAAGTTTCCTAAATCCAAAATTTATCATATATGGATGACATTTTACTAGCTAACTCAAATGCAGATAATTTAGAAAGAATGTTTGAAGAAGTAAAAAAAAAAAAAAATGCCTTGCTGGGGATTACAAATTGTTCTTAAAAACATACAAAGAGAAGATTCTATAAATTACTTAGGATATAAAATAGGTCTACAAAAAATTAGACCCCAAAAGGTGTAAATTATGAGAGATTGACTACAGACTCTTAATGACATTCAAAGATTATTTGGAGACATTTCTCATCTGTAAACTATTGTTGGGGTAAAAATGATGTATGGAATAATTTGTTCAAAACCTTAGAAGGAGACAAGGACTTAAATAGCTCAAAAGAATTATCATCTGAAGCTGAGAAAGAATTGGGCTTGGTAAAAAAGAAAGTGCATGAAGGACATATGGATCATATTGATCCAAAGCTGGATTGCATTTTGGTTATTTTACCCTCTAGGCATTCTCCTACAAGAATTTTAATGTAGTGGGAAGATATTATATTGGAATGGATATTTTTACCAAGTAAACACAGTAAAAATGAAAAACTTATGTGGAAAAAAATCTCTGACTTGATTTTGAAAGGACCCATACAGGTCTGCCAGGCCCTCTAGCATAAAGTTATGATAAGATTGATAAATTATTGATAGGAAATGTGCTGGAGGCCTCAGAATATCATAAAAAAACATCATGTCAATAGTAAAGGTTGAAAAAAGGATTTTTCCATAACCTGGCAACAAGCCAAGGAAATTGTAAGGAAATGTCCTACTTGTTCCTTTTACAATCAGACTTCATTACCAGCAGGATGTAAACCAAAGGGTACTCAGAGGAATGAAATCTGGCAGATGGATGTGTTTCACATTGCAGAATTTGGAAAATCGAAATATGTACACCATATGTATACCATACCATTGATACTTATTCAGGATTTCAATGGGCAACTGCTTCGAGTTCTGAAAAAGCTGATTATATATATAATCACTCATATGCTAGAAGTTATGGCCATCATGGGTATACCTGCACAAAATAAAACTGACAGTAATCCAGCATATGTCTCTGATAAAATGAAACAGTTTTTTGCTTATTACAATAGAAAGCATATTACAGGTATACCACATACTCCTACAGGCCAAACAGTTGTAGAAAGATCCAACAGAACTCTAAAGTGTATGCTAAAGAAACAGAAAGGGGTAACAAAACCACCAGAAATACATTACATAATGCTCTATTAACTTTTAATTTTTCTCAATACTAATGAGAAAGGAAAGCAGTGGGGACAGGTTTGATAATAGAAAAAAAAACACAAAGTAAAATTAGTCTATATACTGGAAAGATGTGCTGACCTCAGAATAGAAACCTGGATATGTGTTACATTGGGGACAAGGTTTTGCTTTTGTTTCTACAACAGAAGATAAGCTGTGGATACCATCAAAATTGATAAAGGTTAAAATTGGACAGGAGAGATCTCTTAATTAGATGGGATAGTTCATCATCCAGAAAGATCATTGAATTTAAAATAATGTATACCACTAACAAATGATTTTCATTTAATCAGATATAACTTACCAAAGGGAACCTCCTCAAAATTAGAGTTGGGGAAGTGTTTTTGTTTTTGTCTTTCAGTAGAATGAAGGCTAAGGAATCTGAAGAACACTGGACAAATGAGACATCTGAAGAAAAAGAACAAATCATCTAGAGAAAATGTCCAAAGAAAAAGAGTAAATTGGCCTATTGGTATATCACATATAAAATTTCATAAGTCTTCCTAAATGTTTGTTTCTGCTCTTCTCTACAAACACTTAACACAGATGTTCTTTATGTAGTCCCAGTTTAATTAAAAATTAAGGCTGGATTTGGAGTTGGAGAATGTCTCTCTCCTTCTCTAAACCCAAACATGTTGTTAAAAGGAAAACGCAAAATCTCTGTATCATGTCAGAAAAAAAGAGCCATCTGATATGAGAAAGGTGAAAATCAAAAAATTAAGGGAATATTCCATTGCCACTAATCTCAATTCTTTTGTTCTATTTTGATTCTTTAAACTTTTCTTAAGGTATAAATTTTATATAAAAATTTAGCAGATTTATATATATGTATATGTATATGTATGTATGTATATATATATATATATATATATATATATATATATATATATACACACATATATATATATGTATATTTATTAATATCCAATCTCTGCAGAGACTGGACAACAAATGATACAGCTACCACTCTGGAACTTGACATTTAGCCCATTTTTTTTTTCTTTTCAAGATCCTCTAAAGATGCTTTTGCCCACAAACAGCAGGAAGCTATTTTAAGAACACACTGCCCACATTCCCAAGAGATGGGAATGGTGATTTTTGGTCTTTCAATGGGTTTTGTGTTTTGGATAATTGTCATTGTTTAGGATGGTTGGTTACAAGTTGTTATTGTTAATGGTCAGGAAAGAGGCTAAACAAGGGAGATTAGATTTAAGGTTCTTGTTTGAAAAAAAAGAAAAAAGACCATATAGTTAAGAAGTAAATTATTGAATCTACTCTGGAAAAAAAGGAGATACAGAAATTACAGAATAAATGGTAGATTATTGAATCTACTTTTAAAAGACAACTGGTTGTTTTAAATACTTTACATTGGATTGGATTTTCATATATTGCATATAAATTATATATATATATATTGAGAATGATATTTTTAGAAAATGCTGTATATGTATTTGTAATCTTACTCAGGATATTGTATCTATACAGTTCACTTAACAATGTAAAGCAATTTGCTAATCCTTGAATGTCATTAGGATATAAATAAATGACAGTTAATAGACATTACAATCTAACTTGTAGTCATATTAGGTATGTTTTCAAGTCATGCTGAGATATATTTTTGATATCTTGATATTTTGATACCGGTCATCTTCAAACCCTTCAGAGATCGACAGAATGTATTATTTTAAATGTTTAATAACTTAGATTTTTTTCTTTTTCATGACTATGAGACTTGTCTTCTCCTGGAAGTACCAATCTACTTCATAGGAGATGTGGGCATTGAAGAAAATGCATATGGAGTTAAATTTCATGGGACAAAAGTTAGCCAGTGGGCAACAAAGTGCCCTCACATTGACTACTGACAGTATGCTAGCCAAAATAGACAGACAGGACACAAAACAAAGGACTACCAATTTTTGCCAAGACAAGTACACTTGTAGCTTTGGCAACTGGTGTCCTCTGAGGTCAGGACAATATAGCAGCATTGCTGAAGTGGCTTTGTAATCTGAAACAGGTACAATACCCCTTTCTTTGAAGGTAACTGAATAGGCAGTGGACTGATGGCTGCAGTGTGCAGTGGATCAGTAGCTGAAACTTTTACTCTTGAAGGAGTAACTGTGCTGACAGAGTCTAACTTCTCAATGATAGACAGGAATTTAATAAAGGACATGAAGCCATGTGCAAGCCAAGGAGAATGGGATACAGAGAAGCATGGGATGCCAAGATGAAGTCATCCATAAGCTGAGAAAAATAGGCAGCTGAATTTTAAATCACACTAGCAATTACCAGAATTTAAAATCCTGAATTATGATAGGACATTGGTGGAATTCAGACTTATCTGGTACATGGAATATTCAAACCAAATATGAGGTCAAGCTGTAGGCCTTGTGTACACCCTACTTCACAATGAGCCTGTCAGACACGCTAAGCCTATAGGGTGAAGATGATGCCCCAATGTGCAGAGAAACCTAGGATGACTCTCCAAACAGGTGGCTGTTTCTGTCAGCTCACATATATTTTTTTAGAAGTTTGTACTTCTTTTTTAGCTTGTTTGTACTTCCTGTTTTACTAGGTAATATTATTTTCTTCTTGGGTCTCTGAGGGAGGTGAAGATTTGACAATTATATTAAAAATTTTCCTGGTTAAGAAATTCAGAAAAGAAGCTCACTAAGGAGGTGTAAAGTGTATAAGGAGGTATTAAATGTACAAGGAGGTGTAAAGTGTATAAAGAGGTGTAAAGTATATAAAAAGGTGTAAAGTGTATAAATTTGAAAGATATTATAAGATAGCTTTCTGCTGGTAATACAAGATAGGAGAGAAAGTGAATTAGGTATATTTTGGACTCACCAAAATAGTATAGATAACAAAATATTTTCTCTGAATTTGTCAAAATCAAATAGACTGGACATTGCTGATGTATTTATAGTTTTTATATATTGTATATAGTCATTGTGCTTATTGTGTATAGTTTTTCTTATATTAGTTATAACTTTTATAATTTCAAAAAATGTATTAGACAAAAAAGGGGAAATGTGGTATTTTATTTGTACTGAAATATGGTCATATTTTATTTGTGCTTTATTAAATTTTGCCTGGAGATCAGAGGAAATAACAATCCATTTAAAGTAAGGAAAAATATCAGGCAGTGGTAGTACATGCCTGTAGTTAGAGTTTTCCTGCCTGGCCCAGTCAGGACAAATCTCTCTTACCCGCCAGTCCCACAGTCGCTCAGACCCAACCAAGAAAGCATACAGAAACTTACATTGTTTACAAACTGTATGGCTGTGGCAGGCTGCTTGTTATCTACTTTTTTTTATCTTAAATTAACCCATTTCTGCTTATCTATACTTTGTCACATGGCTTGTGGCTTACCGGTGTCTTTACATGTTGCTTCTCATGGCGGCGGCTGGCGGTGTCACTCCCCAGCCTTTTACTTCCCAGAATCCTCTTTTCTCTTGTCCTGCCTATACTTCCTGCCTAGCCACTGGCCAATCAGAACTTTATTTACACAGAGCGATATCCACAGCACTTTTTCTTTTTCTTTTTTTTTTTTTTTAAAGGAAGGTTTTAACTTTTATATAGTACAATTACATATAACAAAACAATTATCAAGCAAGAATTGTAGTTATAATATTAAAGAAGATATCCTATCTATCTTATATTTGTGAGTCTAAGGTTTTATATCTAACTTATCTTTTATCATAACTGAGTAAATTATAACTATCTAGTCTTTAACCATATCAAAGACCTCAGAAGGATATAATATTACCTGAGAACCGGGAGAAGGATGCAAGCATTTTTCGGGAGTCTTGTAAGAGTAGACAGAGACAGCTGGCAGCCTGAACAGTCACCTAATGTTCCTTTGTAATGTTGGGGCATTTGTCTTTAGTCCACAGGGCTAGAGTCTCTCGGTCACTTTTCTCAGTGTCTTGTAGAATGTCTGGCAGTTTCCTCTGTGAAGCAGGAACCTGAAGGACCATTTTGTCAAGCAAAGTTTAGTGGTCACCTTTTTTTGGGTCCTGTACGTCCAGTTGATCAAGCAGTCCAGGCAAGAACAGTTTCTTGCCCAAATGGCTATTTTTGCCAAGGTGAAGATAAGATATGAAGTGTTTTTAATGCCCATCCTCCTCTCTGAAGTAAATCGGTGCTGCCAGGAGCAGACATGTCTCATTGTCTAGAAAGTCTAAATTTTAAAAATATTTTAAATGCCATATTCTGAAGGTCTTTGAAGTATTTGAAGATTACCTATCTATCTGAAATATCTCTATGTATATCTGGAAGACTTAACTAACATGGCTATGAGTATGATTATCACAGATGATTAATTATTAATCTATTTTTAATTATCCATTATAATTTTAAATGAGCTATACAAACATAATACCTTAAACACGAGTAGAAATATATACATAGTATAACAAAATTAACTTTAAGTTTGTATCAATAGACTAAAATCTATACCAATGTAAAACATTTTAAACAAGTTGTTGCTCTTTAGAAGTAAGTTCCTTAATCTACCCTTTCATCCTATTATATCTGTATCATATCCCCTTTTTTTTTTTAGAAAGAGATCTCATTTATAATCAAATTGTTTTAAAGAAAAATATTGGTTTTTTTCTGTCCCACACCAGAGGGCTCTTTTGATTTGGGACATAAGAATCTCTTAACCTTTTTTTTTAGTAATATGTCTGGGTTTAGAGAAGGAGTGAGCCAATTCCATCTCCAAAGCCAACTTGATAATTTTGGGAATGTGGGCATAGTTTCTCTTACTACTTCCTGTTGGAGGGGGGCGCTGTATCTTATGGGGACATAAAGAAAATTTTAGGATTATGAAGTAGTCCATGAGGGTAAACCTCTGAGCCAGTTGCCTTGAAACCATTCTGGATGTTGGATCATCTGGGCCATGGTGTCATCTGAGACCTTTTAGGTGGTCTTGGCTGATCAAACCTGATGTATCTTAATCTGGAACAAATCCATAGCCTCTGGCTTTCTGTGGAAACAAAAGCAGAGACTCTTTTTTAAAGCAACATATCTTTATATCTAAATTTTGAAGTCAAGGTACCATTAAAATTTACATATTTGTTTAACTCAACAGCTTTTACGAACAAATCTTTATTTGTAGTTAAAAATCCCAAAGACAACATAAACCAGATTTTCTGTGTAATATCCATCTTTGTAAGACTGAAACGTTGCTGTGGCTGCTGGCTCCGCCCACCTCAGCTTTCCAACATGGCGGTGATAGTTTACCACCAGCTCTGGGTCTGGAGCCATGTGTACCATCAACTATCAGAAGCAGTTCTATTAAAGCAGCGCATAGCCCAGAAACTTTTTTTTTTTTTTTTTAACTAGCAAAGGCTAAATCCACCATGCAGCAGAGTAAAGTGTCGCTTGTAGATTCCTCATTCCCACCATACTGTAGGTCAGACGCACGTGCCAGGAACCCACCATAGTAGCTCAAACCGGCAGCTGCCATTAACTTGAGAGAGACAATTAGGAAGCTGTTTTTAGCTCCGTCTTAGAATCTTTTTTGTCAGGTTTTAGGTAGAAACTCTTGCCCCATGTTGGGCGCCATTTGTAGTTAGAGTTTTCCTGCCTGGCCCACAGTCAGGACAAATCTCTCTTACCCGCCAGTCCCACAGTCGCTCAGACCCAACCAAGAAAGCATACAGAAACTTACATTGTTTACAAACTGTATGGCTGTGGCAGGCTGCTTGTTATCTACTTTTTTTTATCTTAAATTAACCCATTTCTGCTTATCTATACTTTGTCACATGGCTTGTGGCTTACCGGTGTCTTTACATGTTGCTTCTCATGGTGGCGGCTGGCGATGTCACTCCCCAGCCTTTTACTTCCCAGAATCCTCTTTTCTCTTGTCCTGCCTATACTTCCTGCCTAGCCACTGGCCAATCAGAACTTTATTTACACAGAGCAATATCCACAACACATGCCCTTAATCTTATCACTTAACAGGAAGGGTCTCTGTGTGTTTAAGGCCACACCAGGAAACAGAGCCAAGCGTGGTGACACATACCTTTAATCCCAGTACCAACCATAGAGACAGACAGAAAGACAGAAAGTGACAGAGCTGTGTAGAAAGAGGAAGTAAGGTATCTGGACTAAGGGAGCCAATGAGAGGGCAGAACAGTAAAGCAATAAAGGCATAGGTAGACAGGAAGTAACTTGCATTTGGAAGCTACAGAGTTCATGAGGTAAGGTTGGCTGGTGGCTTTTCCTATTTCCCTGATCTAAGGCTTTCATCCCTATATTTGGCTCCATGTTTTTTATTTAATAAGAAATTCATCTACAGTTGTTGTGCCATGTTCTTGTACAATCTGATGGCCTGTGACTGCTCTTTACGATACCTCCTAGTATTTCTCTCAGAAACATGTGTTAGTTTATGGCTTGTTTCTGAGATTGGAGGAATGTTAATCTCGGTATTCCATTGTTGTAATAGATCATGGCTCCATAAATTCATGCCTATGTTATCCACATAGGGCTCTAATTTTGTTCTATGTCCTTCTGGCACTGTACATTTGAGCCATTTTTTGCTCTGTATCACTTGAGATAATTTTCCAGTCCCTAACAGCTGGACATTTACTTCCTGAAGAGGCCAAATTGGATTCCAAAAATCTGGTGCAATCATTTATAGATGTTTGCCAAAAAAGTTCAATTTATGGTTTTTCCTGAATTTGCTATTCTCTCTACTATAGCTGTTTTATCACCCCAAGCAGTCTGGTTTATTCCAATTGGCATTTGGTTATTTAATTGCTCTGAAAAGGTGTTTCTTCTACAACAGCAGGAAAGGACTTAACAATTTGCCATGGATGCCTGTGAGAGGCCCTCAGGGAGTTTTCTGATGGCAAAGGAAAAGGATTACCTTGTCTGCCCCTTGTTGATCTACATTTATTAGTTTAATGTTTACCTTTACCACACCTTCTGCATAATCCAGAAGCGAGGTGTGTTCTGTTGCCATTGTTCCTTGATGAAACATTGTTTTTAGAAATATCCTCTTTGTAGTCCTTTTTTTAGGTGACCTTGTTTACCACTATTAAAGCATCTGACATTATTATTTTTCTTCAAAGCTCTTGAAATCACCCCTCCTATCCACATATCATCATGGTCATGAGACTCAATATTAATTGTATCCCTGATCCAATACTCCAAGGGTGTTGATTGTGCCTTTAATGGCCTAATTATTCTTTTGCATGCTGCATTATCATTCTTAAAAGCCAACGATTCAATTATTACCTATCCAGCTTCTGAATCTGGTACCATTCTATTTCCTACCGAAGACAGCCTTTGTAGGAAAACCATGAAAGTTTCTTTGACGTCCTATATAACTTTTATAAAAGACTCAATTTTTTCCCTGCTTCCTCAGTTCTGTCCCAACCATCCATGTCTGCCATGAGGCATAAAATTATGGTTTGATTATCATATAAACATTGTCTTTGTATATCAGTATAATTGCCTTCTCCTAGAAGCTGATCCTGGGAAATTTCTACACCTCTAGTCCTACATCACTGTTCTATAATTTTAGTCTCCTCTTTTCACTATATTCGCCACTGTGACTGTGGTCTGGCCTCTAGGACAGCTGTAACCAATTCTTTCTAGTCCTGAGGGGTAATTCTATTACAAGTTGACAGCAAGTTTAACATCTGCTTTACAAATTGAAAACGCCTTCCATATGATACTATAGCTTCTTTAAATCTCCTCAAATCTAACATTCCCACTGGAGTCTAGTTAGTTTGTACACAGTTGACATTTGAGCATTTGTCAGTTCCTGTAAGCTTACCAGGTAGATTATGGTTTACTGTCTGGTAACCTGAGACTGTTTTTCTATAACAGTATAATTCAGTCCTGATATAGGTTCACTTTTAAATTCTTCTGTCTGTGTCTGTATTACTCTATAATTAATTTTAATAGGCTTTTCTAAGTTTTATCTTGGCACTGAAATTGAACAGCCTTTTTAAAGATAAAATAAAAATGATCAAATAATATTCATAATTATCAACATTAATTATCTTCTCATTTAATTATCCCAATTTCAGACTGCCTAATGTGTAATCAAATGGAGACTAAATTCCTTCCATTGTAAAAATGTTTCCCATTTTATAATGTGGGGAAAAATCTTTCAACTAATTTCTTCCTCTAAGATATCTTAATTAACTTATCAATTCTATTGAATGCATAGAACAGTAGAAGTCCAAGGGATTTTCAAAGTAATTACCTAGTATGGTAGCAATCTGAGATGAGAAGACAAGGAGAGCTGATTACCCACCAGGAAAGAAAAAGTCAAAGAGACTCTGGCCCATGTAGGGTGGATATCCAGCCACATGCATCGGGGCCTGTAAGGCCACAAGCAGCTTTTTAGTGAGTTCTTGCCACAGTCATTCGAGGTCCAATTGTAACATGAATCTTAAAAGGTCTTATTAAATAAAAAAGCATGGAGCCAGAAATTGGGGTTAAAGCCTGACAGATCAGAGGACTACACATTAGTTTCCCTGAATTTTACTACTTTAACAGGAAATATATATTTAGTATAATGTCATCTGATAATCTTAAATATAATACATAATCACCTCCTAATTTAGTGGAGCTACTGGTCAGATATTGTAGTTTTAAATTCACTGAACTTAATATTCAGATATAAATAAAATTTATCCCCAACTCATAATCTATGAAAAACTGTGAATTTTAGAAGTGACAACTCTATCAATTATCAATTACTTAATACTTTCTACTATTTGTCAGCAACATTTCTGTTTATTAGTATATGGTAAGTAACAAATAATTACTGATTATTTTTTGTTTTCAAGCATCTGTGATGCTCTGACCTTCAAGTTTTTTGAATAGTTTGGGAGGGCAATTGGAAACAAAGGGTAAATCTTCTAATCATTCAAAGGAAAAGGCTACGAAAATAGTGTAAGTGACATGAAGTCACACATGTATAGTTACAGCTACAGATATTGTGTATTTAATGTTATAAAATGGAAATATGAAGATAAAACTATCAAAATATATATCCTCATGTGTGTGTTCAGTTACATGAACTTTTATGATTTTCCAAGTGCTTGTGACTTAGTTAACATTTAAATATTAGAATGGAAGGATGCATGTTTATGAGAGAATTTCTCTCATCAAGTTTTGAAATTTAAACATTAATATCTTAATATAACATTTCCATAATCTTTATCTCAATAAAATTTTATTAAAAAGTAGGCAAGAATGCATACAAGCAATATGCAGCCTTTGAATTCACATATGTATCTACACAATGACTGAAATGAATAAATAGTATTTTTTAATAATCTATTAAAGGAAAATAAATAAAATATGGTTTATAGATACTAATAAGAGTAGTCAGATTCTTCCTGTACTGAATATAAAATAGTATTTGTATTAGATTTTAAAAATATGGTCCAAGTAGACTGTGAAAGTTAATTAATTTAAAAATTATTTAGAATTCTTCTGAAAAGAAAATTTTCAATCTTGTATTATTGGATTTGGAATCTTAGGAGCTTACCTGAGGTGAAGTGACTTTTGGTGGCAGAGAATGGATGGCAACATTTTATTATAACCACTTGAGACTTTTATCCCTATAGTCTCTTCCCCTTAGGCTTTGTTGCTGTGAAAACATGATTAATATTTCTCATAGACATAATCCCTTGTGAGTGCAGTAAGTTCCTAATTAAAGATGGAAATAAAATTTCTTATTATTGACATCAACTTGATTTGTCAGAATGAATATTTCAGTTTAATTTTAAGTTATAAAATATATAGAACTTGTATAAATACATAACTGCAAAATATAATCTGTATTTTATTTAACTGACCAGAATTTAATGTAAATGAAATTTCTACCTGTGGAGGTCCACAAAGGTTTCCTAGTGAGATTTGAGATTGCTTTACCCAACAGGGCTGCATTAGAAAACTGTTTGACCATGTCTTTGGCTCCACCCTATGAAAGGCCCTTTAGAAGAGACAGAAGGGGCCAATGGATATTGATCCAGGCCCTCCAAGGCTATCCTGTGTTTCTGTTTCTCTGCCCTCTATACTTCTACCTAATAGCTCTTATCCCTCTCTCCTCAACAGTACCCTTGGAAATAGTGGGAGCTGGCCTCCCCACATCTACCCCTATGAAACCATATCTAGTACATTTGTGTTCAGTTCATCTTCTGCTTTTGACCTACTTCACTGCCTTAGGGGTTGTAACAACATTTGGAAGATTTAATTGGTTTAACAGTTCATATATTATTTAACTGATACTAGATGGATCCACAAACTATATGCTACTTGCATTTCCTGTTCCTAGAATAACTTTTTAGTACATGCCCAACTGTGGTGCTTCTGCTGCCTTATTCTCCACTCCCAGTTCATGGAAAATTTCATAAATGATATTTTCATCATGACAAATCGTGAAGTGCCTACTAAGAAATATAGCAGAAACAGAATTTCTCATGCATCAATTCAAATACATGGTATGTTAAAAGTAGTGTAAAGTAGCCAGGCTGTTGTGGTGCATGCCTTTAATCCCAGCACTCAGGAGGCAGAAGCAGGTGGTACCTCTGCGTTTGAAGCCAGCCTGGTCAACAAAGCGAGTTCCAAGACAGACTCCAAAGCTACACAGAGAAATTCTGTCTTGAAAATCCACAAAAATAAAAAAAAAAAGTAATGTAAAGTCAAGGGCTGGAAATATGATGATGCAGTGACTAAGAGCACTGGGAACTCTTCCCGAGGAATGGGAAAGGATTTCAACACAAACAGGTGGTACACATACACAAAGACACACTTTAAAGAAAAATACACAAAGTCTTAAAAAGAATGACATGAACAATAATATACATTTGAATGGTTTATATTTGAAGAAATTGTATTTAATTTACATATATTATAATTGTGAATTTAGATGAAATTGAATTAAAATTGAGGACAGTTTCCTCTGTTAATTACAGGTATATAAATGTTAAATTTATAATAAAGAAATGCTCATTAAATAGTTGTATTATGGTTAAATCATATCTACAATTTATTGGGTTTTTAAAAATACCTAATGTAGCAAATACCTAAGAATTTTAAAACAATGATTCACTATAACATTTCAGCCAGAAGAGCCATTTCCCTTAAAGCAAACATATTATATGGTCTTTCCTGATTTAAATAAGAAATATGAAAATCCCTTTAAGCTATTTTATATCTGTCTGTAGTTTAGCAATGGGCATAATTTAATTGGCATTTCCTTAACTGCTAAAGCTGATGAAGCTTTTTTGAATTATTTCTTAGTCACATTTATATCTCTGAGTGAGAACAATCAGTTCAGATTCACCCCATCTGTAAATGGCTCACTTCTCTTCATGACTTCGGTTTTGGGGTTCCTTGTATATCCAAATAGTTATTCTCTGCTGTGCATATTGTTGGTCCATTTTTTCTCACATTCTGTGTTTTCTCTTCACTTGTATGACTGTTTTCTTAGTAGAAACTTTTGGATTTATGATTATAATTTTTTAAAGTTTTATAAATTTGGACTCAATTCCTGGACAGTCTTCTTTTTCCTTTTTATATCTTTATATAGTCTTTCTATACCTATATCTTGCAAGGCACTGCTTATGTTTCTAATAGAAAATTCAACATTTCAGTTTCATATTGAGGGTTTGTTTTGATAATTTTGAATTAAGTTTTGCACAATCATAGAGATATGTCTAATTTCATTGATGTTCATGTGGATACCGAGGTGTTCAGTACCATTTGTTGAAGATATGGTCATTTCTCTGGTTTACGTGTTTGGCTTCATTGTCAAATCTCTGATGGCAATACTTAGGAGGACAGATGTTTATATATTCTTTTTGATTCCATTGGTACACATGTGTAATTTTGTGACAGTACTATACTGTTTTTTTATTATAGCCCTATAAAATATATTGACATATGGTCTGACAATACCTCAGCATTTTTCTTTTTGGTAAATATTTTTGCCCTATTTGGGGTCTTTTATGATTCTGTTTCAGTTTTAAAATATTTTTTTCTTTTCTGTGAAGATTGAAATAGGGATTTTGATTGAGAATGTGTTGGATCTGTAAACTACTTCTGGTAGAATTGTGATTTTTACAATATTAATCCTATAACATGACACAATCAGAAACTGCAACTGATGAGTTATAAACAATGTGTTACAGATGTAGTTAAAATTAAAAAATGCACATTATAACACCTTAAAATATATTCTTCTTGGCTGGAGATATGGCTCATTGCTTACGAGAGCATAGTACACTTGCAAGGTCATTTTCTAGCACACAAATCAGGTGACTCACTCCCTAATATTACTGCAGCCTTAGGGAGTTCAATACTTTCTTTTGACTCCATGGGTACTATTTCTGTCTCTCTTCAACATAATGTAATCTCTGATGCTTCTGCCTGCTTTTGAGACACCTTTCCTCCTATTTGGTTGCCTTGGCCAGCATCCATAGGAGGACTTTTGCCTTGTCTTATTGTATACTGTCTTGTCCTGTTTGGCTGTTGTCTCTTGGAAGCTTGCCCTTTTTTGAAATGTAGTTGGACGGGGAGTGGACATGGGAGAGAGGGGAAGTGCGGAAACTGTGGTCGCCATGTATTGTATGAGAGAAGGATGGATTTTCAATAAACACTTTTAAGTAAAATAATTTCTTGAAAATATTTTGTGGTTAGGAAATTTGGGTGGCAGTGACTTTCAGTACAATTAAAATACCTATTTAAAAATAATACTTCAATAAAGATTGTTAAGTTTATTATTAACCAAAGAGTACTTTTAAAAGTGAAGATAGGAATGGATCCTGAGATTGAAGAGCACTAACTGCTTTATCATGTATACTCATTCTATATATGTGTGTGTGTGTAAATATATGTATATGTGTATATATATATATATATATATATATATATATATATACCCATATATACATACATTTGTACATATACCTGTATACATATATATGTACCTTTTGGTGTCCTTACTGAAAAAATTTAAGGCTGTGAACATATCCAGCTATATGTTTGCTAAAAATGATGATGTATTTACAGAGAAGAATATAGAGGAAGATATTAATTGGTCTCATCAAAGCCCGGGGGAAATGATTTCACAATCTTTGGTCCCAAATGACAGTTGGCATAATAAAATACCATCATAACAGTGTTTAGGCACCTAAGAGCTACTCTTCTCAGGTAGGTTCCTGCATATCTCTCTTTTCAAAAATAGGGTAAAAGAAAAGCAGTTTCAATTTTACCTCATCAGAAACAAAATTGTTAGTGATTTTACTTCCTGCTCAGTTTAAAAGATTAAATCCAATGAATGAAAATAATTTTTTAAACAGAATCATGACTCTCATAAAACCTTATATTATCAGCAACATAGCATTTTCACTATTTTATTCTAAGATTGTAACATAAGAATTTTTATTTTTATGCCCATATATATGGATTTAAGTGATTTAAATATCAAGTAAAAACTATTGGCTTACTGTGTCACAAATAATGCTTGCAATGTTAATGAATTATGAAATACTTTCCATATTATTTACATAATCTAAAAAAGGTTAAAGTATTCATAATTGAAATTCTAATATTTAACTAAACACACAGGTATATTCATATATACATATGTGAAATACATCCATGAATATATATATTCAGACATATTTTATAATATTATTGTCCTCCATTCTTATTGCTTTATTTTAATTATTAAGAAAATGTAAGTAGTGAAACCAAACTGTAATGAAAGCGTTAAAGTCCAGCATCAAAGGAGTTCAAAGCATCTCCCAGAGTTCAAAGGAGTCTCTACAGCCAGCGAAGGGACTAATCTCAGGGATGGGAAATGAATCTATCCACATCGTGTTCTTTCTATCCAAGTCATTTATTGTTCTGCCTCTGTTTTTCTCTCTTTGTTCTACCTAGAGTCTCTGAAGTTTTCAGTTTTATACACATTAAAAAAAAAAAAGCAATTCTCTGGCCAATGAAAGGTCACATCACTTGAATTCTTTGAGGGTCATAAAGGCAGATGAGAAATTCAGAAGGTGGTAACTTTCAGGCTTTCTTTATGGCTCAAAGTGGGAGTAACTATTAAAATCCTCATTGAACACTTAAAGGGAATGGGTCAAATGAGAGGGAGAGAAAACTTAATTCAACAGGGATATCTAAGAAGGGAATCCGTGTATAATATTGCATTCCTAAGTGTGGTTAGATAATAATAAGCTAATTAATAAACTGAGGTGAAAGTAAGTAAAATGTATTATGAATTTGTTAGTGTGAGATTAGCTTGAGGCAGCACTTTCTTATCAGCTGGTGAGGTGAGCTCAGGACATGCTTGTACCCTATCTATCTAAAGGTGGTCCTTGGGTGTCTGAAAATGTCTCAAATGAAATAATTTTGTCTAGATGTTTAACACTGACCAAATGTCTGCCAATGAAGATAATAGCAAAAAGGCAGACCTCTAAATTTATGTTGGAAAAAGGAACAAACACCTACTTGTGGAAAATAGGTTTTGACTGTGTGACTGTTCTTACACATAACTAAAGGATATTATCAATGTAGCCCAAATGTATCAAAAAATAGTGACCAATGGGTGATCAAACACTTCTAAACTGCAGGAAATTAATTTTCCCCAAATTTGTAACAAATAGGAAAAGGCTACAGCAAGAATCTACAGCAAGAAAACAGACAATTCATTCAAAAGGCAAAAATTCCAAAATGCTTTGCATGATGGTTTCCTCCAGTAGACGCTTTAATACTAGTGGGTTGACCTTACCAAATGACCACTGAATCTCTCCTGCATAATCAGGTGTCCTGTAATGTCTCCTGATAATTGCTCCTGACACAACTACATGTGATTTATTTTATGGATGCTGCTTGTTTTTAACCATCTAACTTGTCCGAAGAATTATCCTTTGGCAATGATGAGTAAGGAGTACTATTGCGAAACATAACTGATTCTAAAAAATCAATGATTAGATAAGTGTTCTTATACCTCAGTAAATCCCAAGGTAACATTACATAGACCAAGAAAAATGGCTAGCCATTAAACTATATACATACCACCAACAAAAACAGTCAGCAGATTCTATATTTATGTATGTTTGTGCATACACACATATATGTATATATATATATATATATATATATATATATATATATATATATATATATGAAATATAATAAAAGGTTGCTATCAGAGAGTAGGGTCATGGAGTGGGATGAGAAGGGTGGCTAGGTTGGAGCTAGACTGAGAAAAGGGAGGGGGGAGTGATGTAACTTTATTTCAATTAAAAACATTTAAAAATAAAACAAAAAGCAATAGCTTTCTTTGTTGTTACTAATAAATTTTGTGTTTTGCATTTCTACAACCAAGCATATATAGTCATTATTATAGTTATTAATCAATGATTGTTTATAAACCAAAGAAATGTTTTTAAGTTCATTTGATCATTTAAAAATAAAATAACAAATCTAATTTGTGTATTAAAACATTAAATAATAGAATAATGTCCTCTTTCATTTATAGCCTGTCTCTAACATCTATATTTATTTCATATTATTACAAAGAATCCATATATCAAAATCAACTCTTGCAATAAGTAATATTTGCATTATGTACATTACAGAATTGGCAAAACATGATGAGCCTTCAATAGTTCATAGACACTTCTCAGTTTCTCAACTGTCTGTCTCAGGTAATTCCATGATTTGTTATTAGCAAATAGGTTAAAAGTGGTTACAAGAAAGAAACAGCACTCTGAAATTTTTATGCTGTAAAATAAAATGATAAATGGCTGAATTATATTCTACCTCATAAATATGTTGTTGATATCTAGAGGTTAAAATGCATTTGTAATTTTTTCTAGTTATTTCATCACAAGCATAGAGAAGAAGAAAGAATGGATATAGGAAATTGCTCATTGACTGAATTTATTCTTGTGGGAGTTACCAATAATGCTGAGATGAAAGGGACATTTTTTGCCATATTTCTACTCATCTATCTCATCAATCTTTTGGGGAATCTTGGTATGATCATTTTGATAAGAATTGATCCACAGCTCCATACACCTATGTACTTTTTCCTGAGCCACCTCTCCTTCTGTGATCTCTGCTATTCCACTGCAATTGGTCCCAAGATGCTGGTAGATATATTTGGCAAGAACAATTCAATTCCCTTCTGGGGTTGTGCTATCCAGTTCTTCATTTCCTGCACTTTTGCAGATTCTGAGTGTGTACTGCTGGCAGTGATGGCCTATGATAGGTACCAGGCCATTAGCAACCCCTTGCTCTACGCAGTGAACATGTCCAGCAGGTTGTGTTCTATGCTCATGGCTGGGGTTTACCTGGTGGGAACATCAGATGCTTTGATACATACAACTTTGGCATTCCGTTTATGTTTCTGTGGATCCAATAAGATCAACCATTTCTTCTGTGATTTACCTCCACTTTACCTTCTTTCCTGTTCAGATACTCAAATAAACGAGTTGGCATTATTCACTATTTATGGTTTCCTTGAACTGAGCACCATCTCTGGAGTCCTTGTTTCTTACTGTTATATCATCTCATCAGTCTTAAAAATCCACTCTGCTGAGGGGAGGTTCAAAGCTTTCTCCACCTGCACTTCACACTTGACCGCAGTTGCTATTTTTCAAGGAACTCTACTCTTCACATATTTTCGTCCAAGTTCTTCTTATTCCCTCGATCAAGACAAGATGACTTCTTTATTTTACACTCTTGTAATTCCCATGCTGAACCCACTGATTTACAGCCTGAGGAACAAGGATGTAAAAGAAGCTTTGAGAAAAATTAAAATAAATAGATCGTTTTAAATATTTCATCAGAATCATCACCACATTTCTTCATTCACATGCAGTTTTAGCTATTCGCCATGTTTTCCAGGCTGGCCTTGAAATTGTGAACCCTCATTCTCCCACATACGAAAATATTGGACTAAGTAAAAGAGCTTCTCTTTGTATTGTGTTTTATTTAGTTGAATGCAATAGCGTCTATACAATTACTTACATTTATACTCTTCATTTTGATGTTTTTTTTTTCAAGTCTCATACTGAAACATTATTTTCATAATACAAACTTATGGACACCTACCAGTAATACTAGAAAGATACAGCAAGCGGCAAGATAAATCTGTGGGCTAGACAACATAATTGGATTCTGGATTATAACTATAAGCATTATGCTATATTGTGTGCTTTTCTGTAGTATGAGTCTTTTAATGCTAATTCTTCTTTTGTTTATGATCATAAGTGCTATCATCTAATGTAAGTCATGGACATAAAATACTTGAGCAAATAAATAGCTTAATCATCTTCAAAACTATCATTGAATAGAGTCTGTGCAGGATAATTCTGGAGTTTCTGTTTGATTAAGTTTAAGTGTAGTTTTCAGGAGACCAGCAACCTTGACTGAGATACTCTGTCTCATACCTAAAGATAAGCTCACTGAAGAAAGGAATGATTCTAGTTGAAGCATCTAGAAGTTGTAAAACTCTTATGGGTTACCAGTCCATCTCATCTTTAGATTTAAAGATATGCAAAGTGGACTAAGTAAAACAAAGAGTTTTCATAAAGATAACAAGGGACTGCAATTGATATCTTTTTTTTTTTTGAGACAGGATTTCTCTGTAGCTTTGGTTTGGAGGCTGTCTTGGAACTTGCTTTGTAGACCAGGCTGGCCTCTAACTCACAGAGATCCGCCTAGCTCTGCCTCCTGAGTGCTGGGATTAAAGGCATGCATCACCACCACATGGCTAGTTTTTTTTTTTATATCATTTTTTTTGGTAGCTTTTTGTATTCCTACACATTTCATTGTCTGGGTTCAATGCTCCCTTTGGTAGGTCAAAAATAATTATCTTGAAAAGCCATTGTTGAATCTAACTCCATATGTGTGAGATATTTGTTTTCAATATGAGATTGTGAATATCCTTTGCTCAAGGACTGACTACCCCATTCATATTATAAATAACTGCATTGAGTATTTGAAAGGACATGTGGAAACAAATAAAAACACCAATTGCATATTCAAATAATTATTGTGTTCATTCTAATACATAAATGAATAATTTTTTTTATCTTCATTATCTGCTGCTGCAAAACTGTAAATACAGACTCATTAACCCTTGAATTGCTGAATGATTCTTTTAAAATACAACTACATGAGACTAAAATAAGAATATAATGCTGATTAATGAATTAGTTCTTTAGTGGTATTCTTAAACTGTTTTTTATATTTTATTGGTTATATTTGGGTGGCAGTTCAGGCATAAGTGCGCTGAATTGAATGAAAACATTGCTGAGGTACTGTATAGCATATAGGAATAATAGCAAACTATAAAGACTGAAGGAGTCAACATATTAACCTTACTTGAGGGTTTTATTAGAGTGACCAAATGTCTAGTACAATTCAGAAATATCAGACATCATCTTTCTCATCTCTCCATTTTTTAGAATGTTTTCAATTGCCCTTAGTGTTACATGAACTCTTTTAGTTTGTAATCTAAATGTGTCATGCCAAGCATATAGACTATTCAGATTGATGCTTCTAATTTAGTAGTATTTACCTACAATCATCAGTTGGTATTTACAAAAGGAGAAGGTTGTTTTGAAAGGATGGGAGGGGAAAGAAGCTATGAACACTTACCTAGACAGTCTCATTTATGGCAACAAAGCCTCTGAGGTTGTGGCACACAGTTCTGTGCAAGCTTCAGACCAAATACTAATCTGCTGAAGCTTCAGTTTGAGTCATAAATTCTTTTAAATAAGTCCAACAGTCAAACTTTTAACTTCACCTTAGTCACTCATCATAATAAAATAATGGGTCAGCTCATTGCATTTTGAGACATTGATGGCATTAATTTTCCTTTTCTTTTGTTCACTTGTACATAATAAGATTGTTGTGTATCTGAAGAGACTGTTTAAATGTAATAAATTTCAAAATGATAAAGGTAACCATTGACCTATTTTCCTCATTTAACTTTTAACAAATAACTTTCACTACATTTTACATATTCTTTAAGATAATTGAAACAATATTTACAGCCATGTTGTTTTTCTTATCTTTTTTGAATTATGATAACAAAATGCCACATATTGATAAATCTCACAACTTGAGGAAAAGCAGTCCCAAATCAAGATTTGTGTGGAGAGTGCTGATAGCACACATTTTTTTTTTTAAATCATAGACAGTCTGACCTTCACATCTCTTTAGAGGCAGAAGGAGAGAGGGAGCTATTGGGTCCTAGTGGTAAGATCCATAATCCAATCTCTAAGGACTCTGTCCTTATGAATTAATCATTTCACAAAAACTTTGCCCCATATTAACATTATTTTTATCATCATGTTTTATAAAAAAGTCATACATTATATCCAATTATGATTTTCCTTTCCCCATCCTCCCAAATCTTCCCTACCTAGCCAGACAACACCTTGTCCTTTCTCTCTCTTTCAAAAAAATAAACAAACGGAAAAGATCAAACAAACAAACAAAATACCTAAAGAAAATAACAAGAAACACATACACACACACAATGTTTTGGTACTATTTATACATTTGATTAACAACATCACAGCTCTGGCCATCATTCACATTTGCAAAAGAAATTTACTTGACAGACAAATTATGGTACAAATCAATGTTTTTCTAAATAAACAGTCCTTCTCAAGAATTTCTCCTGAGGCCTTATACTGTGCCAGATGACAGCATAAAGCAAAGGAGCACCAGGTCTTCAATTATGAAATATTTTCAGGCAGAATTATTTGGTACTGGAACTGTAAAACTGAATATGCTCAGGAAAATCAGGATATGTAAATGTGATTGACAATCAAAAGAATCTTTACTGGCTTTCAAACTTAGATCCATATCCATATTATTTCCAAAATATTTTTCAGCATTCAACTATGAATATATATATATATTTCCACACTAAAAACGTACTCACAAGCAAGATGTTTATATCTTAGGAACTTAATTATTTAGAAATAATTTAGGTTTGTATACACCATTTTATATTCTTTACACAAACCATTAAAGTATCTATTAGATAAATAGAACATGCCACACTCTTAGATAATATTGTCCTAGATGATAAACATTGATAATGAGTAATTCCAAATTCCATATTATATGGGGTTTTGTTTTGTTATTTTTTTGCTGTATCACAATGTTTCCCACCTATGATACTAAGGTTCTCATAACTGAGATGATCTATTATTTGAGGAAATATATGCTTATATTGTCTCATTGCATGTAACAATTCAAGAAATAGGTACAAATTAATTAATATGTAAAGGAAACAACTGAAGAGAATTATTTAACTAGGGCTGAGAAAGAAATAATTATAAATTAAAAGCCAATGAAGGAAATGATGGAAGAATTGGCAGTTCTACTACCCAGTTATATATTGCCAAAATCAGGTACTTGTTTTAGTCAACATGGTTGATCTTCCAAATATAGGCCTCCCTACATCTTGACCTCTCTAATTATAAATATTAATACATAGACATTTTCTTCCCCTCTATGAACATCATTTATTTATAGAAACAGAATATCTACCTTACAGAAAGACGTTATCCTAAAACTGGATAAGACAATCTGTCTGGAACTGATTCAAAAGGCTATAAGCTCAAGATTGCCATGAAGTTTTGTTGGAATATGGTCCAGAAATTAAGTCATATGAGGTGAAGTCTAAGTGGTTGTGAGAATACTCCAAGAAAATAAGTCAAAGATATTGTTAGCATTTAATCATTACCTGGCCAACCCCTTGGGATCCTTGCCAGTAAGCAGGCAGTATATTGGCCCAATGACTCCCACCTGCCAAGACCACATCATGCCATTTTTAAAATACAACATTTGGTGCCACATGACTCAGCAGGCCCTCCTAGTGCTCCTTCCTGCCAAGCAGCAGTCCAAGGCAGGCCAGGACACTGGAACTTTCACCAGCACTTTTCTAAGAGCTGGCCCCTTTATCCAGCACTGGCATGATCTGTAAGCTCTTCCTTTAATACCCCTGGCCAGTTCCTTGGATATGAAGCTTCATTTCTCAAGCACAGTCCTTGCCTTCTGGCTTGTCTTGAAGTCCTGGTACTAGGCTATGGGATGACTTAGCTCTATGCTTGAAGGCCAGACAGCCCAAAGCAGTAAAAAGATACTCACTGAAAGCCAACCTGGGTCTGCCTAAGGGCCCTAGCAACAGCAGCTGTGACATGATCTAGAGATGACCTGGACCAATGAGAGGCAGCCATGTTATACCAGCAGATGCATATTCATGACACCTCCCCCTTGGGTGGGGTGCAGGGTATATAAGGCTTGTCTCTTCCTGAATAAACTGAGCTTGTTGTGTCAACATCCTCCCAGTGTCTGTGTTGTTGACTCTGTGCCTACTTGACCATTCCCACAAAGGGAATAACAGTTCAGGACCCTGACACACCAGGCAGCTATGACTCACTCGGGCTCTTAGCCCATCAGCCCCTGCTCTCAAAGTGATGACAGAGTGGGCAGTTTGTGCCTTTTTATCTCTTGAACCCAGGTGTCCATTGGTACATATTCTTTGGATGACAATCCACTGATTATCGTGTGCCGCCTCATTGGTCCTTGTGAATTTCTGGGATGCTAGAGATTCCAGCCTATTGGACCATATTTCTCTATCTCACTCATGCAAAATGCACCCACCACCATACCTATCACCTGGCTTAAAGGGTTAAACTTATCCATATCAACCCAAATGTATGTTTACCAGCACCTCATATCCCAATATTTCACAGGACCATTGTAACTTCTACCAGCGATCCAATAGATGGAAAGGTATACCCTACTTTCAAGCTTCCTCTTGGGATTCTTGGACTATGTGCTCCCATCACTCCCTCCTTTCTGTTTGACTTGTTTGTCTGTCCTGTTTGATCTCCTCTCCCAGCAGCCTGGGAGACCCATGGATTTGGCTCTGGACTACAGGATGCCTTCCTTATCTCTTGCTCCCTGATTCTGTGCCTGCTGGCATCTCATGCTTTTGCTCAAAATGTCTCCTTCTTCTATTTGCTCTGTCTCTGTTTGCTCCCTCACTCCCTCCATCCTGCTGCCACTGCCACTGGAGGCCAGGGAGTCTCTCTTTACCAACTGTCTTCCCTGCTACTGTGTTTCCCACTTTCTTTTGAAACACCTTCTTAGTGCTCTGGTGCATGAGGCGCTGCCATTTGCACCTAGACTGACAATGCCCAGCCACCCTCAGTGGGATGGCCTAATACAAGCAGCATCTGGCACCACTGCCTCCACCACCTTGGCTAGAAAATTGGCACCACTGCCTCTGCCCCCTTGGTTAGGAAATTTCTTTCAGTCTTACATTCTCTTACATGCTGCTTTATAATGTAAACTCTGATTTTAGGAGTTGGTCAGCTGACACAGTTCCCTGGAAAAACTTTTGTTTGTCTTTCTGTTGTAACGTCTGAATGTGGTGACAGTATTCTTGGTTTGTTTTTAAATGCCTGATATTTTGAGTTCTGCATGTGTCTAGCTAATAGCTATGTGCACTAGCTGCATAATCTCAGATTTTGTGAGAAATTTATTTACCTTATTATGAAAAAAAAAAAAAGCTAAGAAATTGGGTATGATTTCAAGACCTAAAACCTTGTAACTCTAGATTTAAACTGCTCTGGAAAATACCATGTAGTCTGCCATGGTGAGAATAATCATGTAGGCAGGCACCATCTTGGCTAAGGTCAAAGACTGACAGGTCATATAACTTCACTGCCATCTTTGAGAAGGGTAACCATGTGGGCAGTCACCATCTTGACAAAGGTTAAAAAGAGAGTCATGATCTCACTGCCATTTTTAGCAAGGGTGATGGATCCACTAGGAGACATCAGGTCTCCAAATTATTTTTGATTGGATAGATTTCTATGTGATAATTCCTGTCCTGCCCTAAAAACAAGGTTTATAAAAGATACAATTGAAAACAATTCTGGTTACTGAGATATTAAAGCTGTACCTCTGCATTCATGAACAGGGATGAATCTTGCTGGCAGCCAAATTTTGTAACCTAAGAATAAGCCCACTGTTACTGAAACTAAATTGCTTGCAATGTTAAAACTTGGTTTTGCCTTATATATCTTAGGACCACAGCTAAACAGAAGAGAATGAGATACTACTATTTGATGATAACAAAACAGTCTAACAAAGGGTCGGTCCTTATCTAAGTTCTAGCCAGGTTAACAGAGACCATTTTAAGAATATATGCCTAACCTTTATTTTACTAATATTGGTAAGCTGTAACTGGCTGGGGAAAATGTATGTCCAGTTTAACTTATTGAACCTCAACATTTGTTTAATTAAGTTATACCTAACATATTTTGTTCCCCCAATCCTTAAGTACCTTTAGAGATCTGAGAATTTAATACAAAAAGCTTTTTTATGATAGAGAGACATGCCAGATCCTGGCAGCATCCTGTGTCTGCTCCAAAAAAATGCATGGCCAGAGCTCCCACCTAGAGGTATGCTTTAGATGTGGCAATACTAGCCTTTGAGAAAAAAAAAAGAAAAGAAAAGAAAAAAAAAACCTGCCTTTTACCTCAACCACTGCCTAGATCCTGCCCACACTGGATAAGAGGACACTGGAGGATTGATTACCCCATGCTGTGAAGTCAAAGTGAGTAAGTTTCCCCAAATTCCTACTCCACAAAAATATCTATCAGATCCTCTAGACTTAGCAACTAAAAGCAAGCACTGTTTCTGGGACTTGTGCCCCCATAACAACCATGGAGAAACTTGAGACTGCCTAGGTAGCTGGAAAAGTTTCTTCCATCTGTTTATTTACTTATCCTTCTCAGATCTGATAGTGTTTGATGACCAGGGTATTAATGGACTTGTCAGTTTTACAGCTCTCCCCTCCAACCCCAAGGCTACAAGCACCTTGGTAGCTCATTAGTAAGTTTCATGTTAAAAGTACAGACAAGTATGCCCTATCCAAAGACTTCATGTTACAGGAAAAACGGGTTTCAGATGTAACTTCAGAGGTTCAACATTTTAGCACTGATAAATGCAGTTCTGATAAACTGATAGAGCACTGACTACAAAGTTTTCAGGCGTCCTTAAATTTGTAGCCTTTTGCTGTGACACCAATATATAAATCTGTTCCAGCTGTTTAGACACTTGCAGGTTCCTGCACAGGTCCACTCCTTCTGCCAGACTCCTGCCAAGGCCAACCCATGGGGGGATCCTCCAGATATGCCAGCCCCTGTACCAGCTCTGAGGATGACAACAGGGCACACACTGGCAGGTTAACTTCACCCATATGCCCACTCATGAAAATGTTGTTATCTCCTAACTTGTTGTCACTCTTACAGGATGGATAGAGACATTTGCCACCCCAAAGAAAAAGCAGATGTGATAACTCCTTTACTCCTGGAACACATCATCCCTTAATTTTGTGTGCTATCCCCTGAGATCCTGGAACATCTAGTATGAACTCTTTAGATTCAAGAGCAGATATGCTCTTTTGTCTGGGTCATTCAGCCTTGCCTATTCTGTACAACCAAGGCACTTCTCCATTCCATTCTTTCTGGCAGTTGTTACTCTTCCCATGGTTAGCCTCGTCATGGGGCCAATGATAACAATCTATTTTTCTTCTAGCAACCTGCCTTCTCAGCTCCCTTGAGGAACAGATGCCTGAGGTCTCCAGGATGACAGCTAACTGAATGTTTCTTCACTCACACCTCTCACTGTGCATGACCATCCCCCTCTCCACTTCATCCCAAGTCAGCAGGAAGCTGTCTAGAGATCTTGGTACCCCTTATTCTCACTTCACTTGCAATCCATAACTCACCTTTTTATAATAAATGAAAAGGGAGGAATGCTAGCATTTAAGCATTACCTGGCTGGCCCATTGTGAACCTTGCTAGTAATCAGGCAGTATTTTGGCCCCCTCAGGGTCCTGGCAACACCATCCTACATAGCCCCATTTCTGTAGCCCATTTTTGCATGTACCAAGCTCCCTTTAAAAGGTGGGCTCTGCTCACCATTCTCTCTCTCTCTCTCTCTTCCCACACTTGTGACCTCAGTTTCTTCAAAGCACAAAATTGTTATTTGAACATGTTTTAGTACTCTTCCAAAAGTGTGGCAGATAGGGGTGAGTTTATTTCAGATTACTCATTATTGCTTGCTGCTGTTACTCAACTGTTTAAATTATCCTTTAATGCCTCTATTGAAAAACATGTTTTTGCCATATATTGCTTGGTCTTGTGTACATACCCAATTTGAACTCATGAAAACCTTACTCCTGTGATTTTATTAATACTTATAGTATAAATTCTTTGATGCTCTGAAAAGTTGACTATTGCATGAGATTTAGTTCTCCTCATTGATTGGCTCTATTCTCTCAGGTCCCACTGACTCTAGAATGGTAACAAAGTCTACATAATTTATAAGTATACAGTAATTGTCCATATTTCATCTATATATAATACTCACCTCTGGTTAAATTTTTAAATTTTCCTTGAAAACCATTTAAATGTGTAAAAAGCAATGAATAAATATTCCCCATACCAAGTTTAAATTGACATTGAGTGAAAGGATGGACACATACAACTTGAGTATAATTGAAATTGTTAGGAAAATTTCCACAGACAGAGAATAGAATAAAGTATTTGGGAAAGTTAAGCATAGATATGAACAGTGATTTCTTAAAATTAGTTGTGAAACAGTAATATATTTTAGTAAATTTGTAGTGATACAATATCTTTTATATGTACAATGAAGATTGAATTAAAAGTAATAATGTACAGATTATATGAGAAATTGTCCATCACCTTTTATTGTTCAGTTTCTCCAGAGCCTTTTTCACATCCTTGTTCCTCAGGCTGTAAATCAGAGGGTTCAGCATGGGAATCACCAAAGTGTAAAATAGTGATGTCATTTTGTCTTGATCTAAAGAGTAGGACGAACTTGGCCGAAAATACATGAAAAGCATAGTACCCTGGAAAATTGCAACTGCAGTCAAGTGGGAGGCACAGGTGGAGAAAGCTTTGAATCTCCCCTCAGCAGAGCTGATCTTAAAGACTGATGAGATGATGTAGCAATAAGAGACAAGAACTCCTGAAATGGTACTCAACTCAATAAACCCAAAAATTGTAAATATTGCTAACTCGTTGGCCTCTGTATTTGAGCAAGATATTAATAGAAGAGGAGGAACATCACAGAAGAAATGGTTGATCTCATTGGATCCACAGAAACATAGGCGGAAGGTCAGGGTTGTATGTATCAAACCATCTGCTGTTCCCACCAGGTAAACCCCAGCTACAAGCAGGGAGCACAGCCTGTTTGACATGTTTGCTGTGTAAAGCAAGGGGTTGCTGATAGCCTGGTACCTATCATAGGCCATCACTGCTAGCAATAGACACTCAGAATCTGCAAAGACACAGAATGTCAAGAACTGCAGAGCACAACCAATAATAGGAATTGATTTTTCCTCAGCTAAAAGATCCACTAGCATCTTGGGTCCAATTGCTGTGGAATAGCAGAGGTCACAGAAAGAGAGGTGGCTGAGGAAGAAGTACATGGGTGTGTGGAGCTGAGACTCCACTCTAATTAAAATGATCATCCCAAGATTGGCCAGAAGATTAATGAAATAAACAAGTAGGAATGTGATGAAAAGGGCTATTTTCATGTCAGAGCTATTGGTAATTCCCAAGAAAATGAATTCATCCACAGAGGAGCAGTTTTTCTTGTCCATTTTCTTAGAAAACATCTTAAAAATTAAATATATGTATTTACTTATATATATGTTCAAAGTACATTTATTGTGCAGAACATTATTTTATATCTAATTTATTATTGTCCCCCAAAATACATACTTCAATCTTCAATTAAGATTATATTATTTAATTTTAATAATTTATCTGACATAACAATTAATAAGCTCTGGAATCAAGAAAGCATTCTTGACAAATATCAAGCTGTACATGTCAGTTTCCCTAAAATAGACTACCTTGACAGAAAAACCTTTAAAGCAATATAAATTTTTAAGTTCATGAAACTAAATGGCAAGATATTGAAGTTCTCAGTATACTTCACATTTAAATATACTTGAAATTATTCCTAAAAATCAATTTTTTATAAAAAATGTGAATTTTGAAATGAGAACCATATTCCTAGTCAAAATAACTACTAAAACCTTCTAGTATTTATGAGCAAAGTATCTGTTACTATACAGTAAGTAACAAATAATTGCTGATTACTTTTCCTTTCAAATATATGTGATTGTTAGGCCACCATATGTATTGACTATTTGTCAATAGCTTTTGAAACCAAAGAGTAAATCTCCTCATTTAATGGAAAAGGCTAAAAGATAGACTAAGCAGCATGAAGTCACACGTGTATATGCACAGCTGCAGATATTGTATATTTAGTGTTTAATGATGGAAGCAACATTAGGACAAGTAAAGACTACCAAGACGTATGGCCTCATGTGTTTGTGCAATTACGTGAAATTTTATGATTTGCCAAGTGTGAGTAAATTAGTTAATATATGAGTAGTTAACAATGATATGTAGCTTACTGAGATTTGAAATTTACAAATTATTATTCAAATAAAATATTTAAATAATATTTACCTTAATAAAGGTCTATAAAGTGGTAGTCAAACCTACAGATTAATAAAGTACAGGCTTTCAATTCATGTATGTATCTACACATAGGTTGAAATGAATAAAGAATAATTTCTGATAATCTATTAAAGGAAAATAGTTAGCATATGGTTTTATAGATACTAATAAGTGCAGTCAGAATCTTAATGTTCTGATTATAAAATGGTGTTTTCTTTAGATTTTGAATATGCTTACCCAAGTAGATTGTCTAGTTGACTGAATAAAAAAATATTTTTATCTTTTCTGAAAAGATAATTTATAATGATATATTTTTGGATTGGGGATCTCAGGAGCTTACCTGAGGTGAGTTTGTCTTTGGTAGCAGAATATGAGAAGATAGCATTTTGTTATATCATGTATCCCTTGGGACTTATGTCCCTGCAGCCTTTATAGTTTGATGATAGGGAAACATGTGATTAATTCTACTCATGGTCTTTTATTCCCTTGTGAGTATATGAAGTTCCTCATTAAAGATGAAACTACAGTTTCTTACTATTGTCATGAACTTAATTTGTCAGAGTGAATATTTCAGTTTAATTTTATGTTATAAAATATATAGAACTTGTATATATAATATATAGCAAAATATAATCTATATTTTATTTACTGAAACAGAATCTAATGAAAATGAAATCTCCATCCTATAAAGTCATTTATAACACATTAAGTGTTTATTTCATATTCCAATTTTAAACACTTCAGTGATTTAGTTGCTGTAACTACTTTTGAATAGATTATTGGTATACAATTTATATATTATTCAATGGACACTTTATGGTGAACCAATTGATTGATTCTTAATATATTCACACATTTTATGCTATTTACAGTACTCTCTTCTAGAATAATTTCTAGCATATGACCTATTGTGATTGCTACACTATATTCTTCTCTTCCAGTTCTTGAGAAATTTTATAAATGTTCTTTTCATCACTACAAATAGTGAAACATCTATGTTACTATTAAATCTAACAGAAACAGAAGTTTGAAGTATCGATTCAAATATGCTGTCATAAAAGTAATGTAAAGTTGGTGGCTGGAGATATGACAGCTTGGTGATTAAGAGCACATATTATTCTTGTAGAGACTGGGTTAGGAATTTAATACAACTATGATGTTTCTCAACCATCTGTAACTTTAATTCTGAGAATCAGAAACCTTCTTTTCTCCATGTGCACCTGGCATACATGTGGTACACGTACAAAGATAAACAAAACACTTGTGCACATTTAACTTTTTAAAAGCCTGAAAAAATTTTTTAAAAAGCCTAAAAACTAATTCCATAAACAGTAGTATAAACCTTAATGGATTATCTTAGGAGAAATTGCATTTAGTTAGATTTATTATCATAGTAATCATAGTGAATTCAGAGGGAAGTGAATTAAAATTGAGATCACAATTTCTCCTGCTACACGCACACACACACACACACACACACGCACACACACACACATTAGTATTCTAATAATGAACTGCTTTTAAATAGTTTTATCATTATGACTCAAATAATATTTTATATGATTTATTCAATTTTAACAAAATATCTACTGTAGCAGATACCTAAGAATGTAAAAACAATGATTCACTGCGATATTCCAGCCAGAAATGACATTTTCCTTAAAGCAAATGTATTATTTTCTTTTGTTATTAAAGTAAGAAATATGAAAATCCCTCTTCCTATTACAGCTCTGTCTGCAGTTTAGCAATGGGCATATGTTTTAATATGTATTTCCCTAACTGCTAAAGCTGATGAAGCTTTTTTGAGTTGTTAGTTACATTCCTATCTTTGAGATTTCCTCTGATTAGACTCACCCCATATGTAATTGGTTTTTTCTCTTCTTGACTTTAGCATTTTTTTAAACATACAAGGGCTTTATTGCAAGAAAACTGAGTTTTAATCTGATTTTCTGACAATCAATAGTCTCATAAATTAACTTCTGATGTGTTCTTTTTGTCTAGCAATCATTGCTCAAAATGCCCATCATGCTTTTAAGACAAAGCAAGCTGGAAATGGTAAACTACTTCACAATATAAGGTTAATAGTATAAAGAGTGTTCTTTATCTGGAAGATTGTACCTGTTCCTCTCACAGGTCAAGATTCTGGTTTTTGAAATGTATCTCTTTAAGTGATTTTGTTGATGATGAACAAGTTCATCAAGCATTTTCTCACAGCAGAAGATCTGGCTGGGACAGTTAGCATTTGAGGACCTAAGATAAGACTTTAGCATTTTTTTTTTGTTATTGTTTTGCTTTTAGTTTTTATTTTTTGGAAGGCAATTTCCTTATATATTCCAGATACTAGTCCTCTGTCGTGTATATAGTTGGGACACGTTTTCTACCATTTGGTGAGCTTTCTCTTCACTTGGATGATTGTTTTCTTAGAAGCTTTTGGATTTTATGATTATATTTTTTATTCAAATTTTGTCAATTTAGCTTCAATTCCTGAACAAGCAGAATCTTCAAGCAATTCTTCCTCTCCTTCCCTTACCTATATTTTGGAAGGTACTGCCTTTGTTTCTTATAGCAATTTCAGAATTTCAGGTTTCAAACTTAAATCTTTGATTCATCTGGAATTAATTTTTGTACAATAATAAAGACAGGTCTGATTTTATTTTTCTGCATTTGGACACATGGCTTTTCAGAATCATTTGTTGAAAATAGTGTCATTTCTCAGGTTTATGTTTCTGGCTTCTTTGTCAATTATCAGATGATATAAGTTAGGAGTACGTGTGATTAGATATTCTATTTGATTGCTTTCATCTGTATGTGAATTTTGTGCCAGGACTGTACTGTTTTTTTTATTGCTATAACTCTATAAAATACATTGAATAATGGATTGGTAATATTTCATCATTATTTCTGAGCTATCTGGAGTCTTATGTAATTCTGTTTCAATTTTAGCGTAGTTTTCTTTTTGTAAAGATTGAAATAGAGATTTTTGATTGAGAATGTGTTGGATTTGTAAACTACTTTTGGTAGACTTGTCATTTTCACAATATTAATTGACACAATGAGAAACTGTGTAAAAATGTGTTACAGATGAAGTTAAATAATGAAACCTCAGCTAAAATTACAAAGAAGAACATCACAACACCATAAAATACATTCTACGTTGCTGGAGAGACGGATCAGTACTTAAGAGTATATGGTGCCCTTGCAAGCTCAGTTTCTAGCTCACAAATCAGGAGCCTCACTACCTAATATTACTGTAATCATAGGAAACCCAACACTATTTTTCAGATTCTGTGGGCACAATTTATGTCTCTGTACAGCATAGTATATCTCTGACTCTTTTCCATGCTCTTGAGAATCTTTTCCTCATATTGAGTTATCGTTTCCAGCCTTAATATGAGGATTTTGCTTTGTCTAATTGTATCTTATTTTGTCCTGATTGGCTGTTGTCTTTTGGAAGGCTGCTGTTTTTTTCTGAAGAGGAAATGGAGGGTGAATGGGTCTGGAGGAGAAGAGAGGTGTGGGAAGGTAGGAGGAGTAAAATGAGGGGATCTGTGGTTGAAAAGTATTATATGAGAGAATAGTCTATATTCAATAAACATTTTAAAGTAAAATAATTCCTTGAATATATTTTGTGATTTGGAAATTTGGGCCACAGTGACTTTCAGTATAGTTGAAATGCTTATTTAAAAAATGATTTATCTATAAAGATCATTAACAAAAGAGATTTTCAAAAGTGAAGAGAGGAATGAATCCTGAGATTGAAGAGAACTAACTTCTATTTCATGTGTACTCAGTAGGAAATACATCCTAAAGTCCATAGATTCTTTCCAATCTATAGTTATCACTTTTTATTGCTAAATGTGCCAGTGAAGTCACTGTTCTTATTATAGGGCCAGAAAATATACCAAGTGAGGGTGCTATGGTAGTAGTCACCTACATTCTCTCACTGGAAATTTGGAAGTTGAGATTGAATTGAGTAATGTAGTTTCTAGTTACTGATCTGTGCAAGGAGTAATATAGTTGTAGAGGTAGCCAAGATGCAGGCTCTACTCAGCACTAACAAGGAGTAAGAGCAGACTCAAGGTAGGTAGTAAGATTTTAGCTGACTATTAACCTCAAATATTTTACATTGGTATGGATTTTTGCATATTGATAAAAATTTAAGATTATTTTTGTTATGCTATATGTGTCACGACCCCCTCGACCAGCAAGGAAGAAGCAACACCAAGCTCTTCTTTCAGCAGTTTACTCAGCAACCTTGAACAATCTTCTGACCCTGGGGAAAGCCCGCCCACGACTTAAATAGTCCCTGGGTAGCCAACCCCAGCCGGCCACATGGGCACTGTGGATAGGTCCAGGTTCACAGAAGCAAGCCAGATCCTAGGACTAAGCCAAATATGGAGTTGTTTACTCCGGAGAGCACTCACCATCAGGAAGGTGGGGGCGGAAGCCAGCGCCATCTTATGGGTGTCGCTGTGCGCAGCTCTCTACATATATGTATGTATGTTTCCACTCTTGCTAAGGTATTTTTATATATTGGTACAAATTTAATGTTATTTTTGTTATTCTGTATATATGTTTCTAGTCTTTTTTAAGATATTTTTTTATATTGCTACAAGTGTAAGGTTATTTTTGCTACACTGTATAGATGTTCCTATTCTTGTTTAAAGTATTTTTGTACATTGATATAAATTTAAGGTTAGTTTTGTTATACTTTATGTATCTATTCTTAAGGCATTGCACTCATGCAGCTCTTTTAAAAATGTAATGAAAAATTCTAGTCCTTGAAAGCCATTTAGATAATTAAAATATACAGGTTTGTAGTCATCTATAATAATCAAAATTGTAGTAATGTTAGATATGTTTCCAAGGTAAAACAGAGGTATGTTTCAGGTAGATAGGTGGTCTTCAAACACTTCATAGAGCTCCAGAATAGGGCACTTAAGATGTTTTAATAACCTAAGATTTTTCATGACAATAAGACATGTGTGTTCCTGGCAACACCATCTTACTTCAAAAAAGATGAAGAACACTGAAGAACCTCCACATGGAGGTTGTAGTTTTTTTTTTTTTTTTTTTTTTTTTTTTTGTGGCAGTTAGTCGCTGAAAAGAAGCTTCCCCTGCTTCAACTGCTGACAGTATGCTTTCCAACTTGAACAAAGAGAACACAAAAAAGACAATTGCCAAACTTTGCCAAGACAAGGTAGGACAAATTCTGACTCTACAGAAAAGTCTTTCAGTTATTCTATGCCTGTAGGATGAAGAAAGATGCCCCAAGATTACAAAGGAAACTCTGGTGACTGTCCAGGCAGTGAGAGGTCTTTATAATTTCTATATTTTTGGAAGTCACTTGCTATATACTTCTTGTTTACTCAGATAATATTATATCTTTGTCAGATCTTTGATTGACTTGAAGATGAGATAGTTATAGTTACAATTTCCCTTGTTACCAAATTCAAAGGAGAAACTTACATAAGAGATGTAATATGGTAGGGTTGAGAGACATAAAAGCTTATATTCTGAAGTCTGAAAATATAGTTTGGGGTTGGTAATACAAGTGAAGATTAAAAAGTAAATCATGTACAAAACTTGAACTCACCAAGATAGAATAGATAATAAAATAGTTTCTCTAAATTTGCCAAATACAGACAGACTGGACATTGTAAATATATTTCTTACTTGATAATTATTCTTATTGTATATAACTTTACTGTATTATAGTTAAATCCATTCTTTTTATTTAGACAAAAAGGAAGAAATGTTATGGGATATTTTTATGTTGTGTGAGAATGTATTGCTGTGATTGGTGTAATAAAAAGCTGAATACCCTATTCCCATGATGTCCTCATCTATCATGGTATCTCCCTCCCTCCCCTCCCACTCAGTTCCTGTTCCAGCTCAACCCTCCCATTTCCCAATGTTCTCATGCCCCACTCCTCACCCTCCGCCACACCCCCCACAACCCAGTCTGCTCATGTAGATGTCATCGCTTCTCCTTCACTGAGGCATTCATTTGTCCCTCCTAGAGTCTTTCTCTGTTAGCTAGCCTCTCTAGAGTTGTGGGTTGGAGTCTGGTCATCCCTTCCCTCACATCTGGTATCCACTTATGAGTGAGTACATACTATGTTTGTCCTTCTGAGTCCGGGTTACCTCACTCAAGACGATATTTTCTAGTTCCATCCATTTGCCTAGAATAGAAAGAGGCAGGGTGCCATGGAGGCTTTCAGGAATCCACAAGGATGACCCCACCTTGGAGTACTGGCAGTGGTCTAGAGGGGTCCTGGACTTGTCTACTCTGGTGACCAGTATAGCAAATCCCCTAACTGTCATCACAGAGCCTTTGTCTGGTGACTGATGGAGGCAGATGCAGACATCTATGGCCAGGCACCAGGCTGAGCTCTGGCAATCCAATTGATGAGAGAGAGGAGCAATTCTGGAGGTGGAGGATGTCAAGATCATAATGGGAAGACGTGAAGAGATGACTGGCCACACTAGTGGAAGCCTATGAACTATAGACTAGTGGCCGTGGAGCCCCCATGGGACTGGAGTAAGCCCTCTGGATAAGGAAAATGGTTGTTTGGCTTTAACTGTTTTTTTTTGGGGGGCACCCAGGCAGGGCGATCAGGATCCATCTCTGGTATATGGGCAGGCTTTTGGGAACCTGGTGACTGTGGTGTGACACCTTGTGTAGCCTTGGTGCAGTGGGGAGGGGCTTAGACCTGCCTAGGCTCAGTGTGCCAGGCTATGCTGCCTCCCCATGGGAGACCTTGATTTGGGGTATGTGAGGATGTTGGGTGGCCAGGGGGCGAGGGCTGGAGGCAGGATGGGGGGATCTGTGGGTGGTATGTAGAATGAGTTGAAAATTTCTGAATAATGAAAAATAGGGGAAAAAGGCTGAACAGCCAACAGGAGGTATAGGCAGTACTTCATTGCAGAGAGAAAACTCTGGGAAGAAGGCAGAGTTGCCAGCCAGACACTGAAGAAACAGCAGGAGCAGTACAGACAGACAAAGTAAAAGCCATGTGATAGAACATAGATTTAATCAAATGGGTTATTTTCAGTTATAAGAGCTAGTGGGACAAGCCTAAGCTAAGGCTAAGTTTTACAATTAATAATAAGCCTCCATGTCATTATTTGTCAGCAGGCAGCTGAAGAAAAATCTGTCTAAATCCTCAAGCTTGTTTGGAACTAGAATCTGCAGGTAGATATTGACTAGGCAAGTAAATAGGCTCCATGGAAGACAGAAGGCACAGCCAGGAAATTCAGCTACCTTAACATGCTGTAATCACAACTGTCCTCTCTCTTAGCACTGGTAGGTTCTTCCTTGACACTGAGCTTATCATGATTGCACAGAATCAGTTATCTTAACCATTTATAAAGTGAGTTTTCTCTCTCACTTTAACTGTATATACCTACAAAATTTAATTTATGCATTGATCCTCTGTTAATGAAACTTGATAGATAAAAACCTTATGGTAGCTCTCTTTTTCAGTTACTTTTTTTCCTATTTTTTAAGAGAAAATTTAAAAATAAATAAATAGAACAGGTCAGCCATAAATAAAACATCTGTACCATCCCAATAAGGCACCAAGAATATTGCACAAGAAGAGTGGAAAGATTGTATGAGCTGAAAGTTAGAGAAAAGGGGTGTGGAATGCTATTGCATGGACAATACAAAATCGCACAGTCATTATCTCTGAAAAGTTATAAATGACTGCACTCAGCATGCATAAAATGGACCATGCGTAACTAGCTAGGCAAGGATTGGAATAGACTCAAGGAGACCTACCTCTCACAGTGAAACTATTTCTTCTGGGTAGGTTCATAGAGTGGAATCATTTCCTTCAGTTACATATGTACTACTAACCCCACCAGCTCCAATAGATACCTCAGTCCTATTGTCACACAGATGACCTGGCTGAACCAAATGAGTCACAGATTGAAAAAAATCATGAGACTGGAAAAGTAACAGCTGAAGAGAAGGGGGAATAATTAACATGGAAAGGATGAATCAAAGAGTGTGGGACAACAGAGCAATCAGAATTAATTTTATATATGTGTATGATTGTCAAAGAATTAACTTAATTTAAAAACCCTCAAAAGCAATGGATTTTTAACAACTTGTAAAGATAATAAATCATCAAATTTAAAATACATCAGGAAATTAAATGTGAAAGAAATTAATTTTAATTTTTATTTCTTTTTCCAGATTTATTTATTTTATGTATACAAGAGTTTTGATTACATGTTTGTCTATAAATTACCTGCATTTCTGTGGTAATTTGACCTGTGGAGGTCAAAAAAGGGCATTAGATCCTCAGGAACTAGATTTATGGTTAGTTGTAAGCCAGCATGTCAGTGCTGAAAAATCAAATAGGTGTCCTATGCAAGAGTAACACATATTCTTAATAGTGGAGCCATCTCTCTAGCCCCAGAAAATTATTTTAACTTAGTACATTGAATTGAAAATGCAACACCAATGATAGAAAGGTCCTTGTTAATGACATATTTTATTACCATATATATATTATTAGAGATTATGAAGATTTAAAATACAAACCAAGACCTGGATGGTGGTGGTGCACACCTTTAATCCTAGGACTCAGGAGGCAGAGCCAGGCGGATCTTTGTGAGTTTGAGGCCAGCCTGGGCTACAGAGTGAGTTCCAGGAAAGGCACAAAGCTATACAGAGAAACCCTGTCTCAAAAAAACAAACAAACAACAAAAAAAAAAATACAAACAAACAAACCAATATTTATTTATCTTGAACCCTCTTAGGTCAGTACCCTAAGTAATCTAAGGTATATGGCAGATAATACACTTTTGTTAATTGGTTCATGACTATAATGTTATGTAGCATGTAATATTGAACATATTTTAATGAGATATATAATAAGATTATCATGGAAAGCCTATAAAAGCATTTTTTCTTTCAATACAAAAATCTAAAGTGAAATTAATTCTCTTTTGTCTGTCACATTCTTCACAACTGTGAATTGTAAAAGGGCCTCAAATGTCATATTCTTGAAATGTACCTTTCTAGTCTTAAAGGAAAAAGTGTCACTGTGATAGACCCAGACCAGTTCTTCTAACTTTACACATGTTCAGTGGTAATAGGCCCAACTATTATGCTGAATAAGGAAGAAGTATATCTAGTAATTGCTTTTTGATCTGCAAGCACTGTGAAAGTTGCAAACTTTCCAGTGACCCCCAAATCACTGTGGGAAATACACATATCAAGAGCCGATCCTCCTATCGTGACATTTTACCATCTGAGCAGAGCTATCAGTACCAGAGTGTTCCACATGGCTCCACTCTGGGAACTATTTGCACTTTCCACCTTCTTAACAGCACCACTGTCTCTTTGCATGCTCCAAGAGGATCCTCTGTGTTATTAAGTTTGTCTTTGTAGTTGGCATCCCTGTTACTTTCAATTAACCCTACATTTTTCATGTCACCTCTAAATATCAGTTGAGTCTTCCCACAAATTACTCTAACTACACTAGTGCAACTGTGCTATAAACACTATGACCTGCTTAATCAAAATACATATGGAGTATAACATATACAGTTATTACATTGAATATTAGAGCATTCTGTATCATTAGTTGTTATCCAACCACTCAGGTATGGGTCATGGATCATTATTTATATTTTGTTTAGAGGCACATTTGCTAGAATTATTTTCTGCATACTCAAAACCAGTATGACCATTATAAATGAAATACTAATAAATTGTTTTTTTCTTTCTTATAAAAATATATGTTTCAAAACTTTGTTTTACATTTTAAACTATGTTAATTGGACATTTTCAGGCTTTAAGTATAACATTCAATAATAGCACAAGGTATCAGCCTCTCTAGAGAGATGAAAGCCCCATTCATGAAGCTATTGAACAAGTTTGTTGTTTTTAACCACCAGCTTCCCTGGTTACAATTGCTACAGAGCTTCTAACAATATAATAAATATCATTACTTCAGTGTGAGAAAAAGAAGGGAAATCCAGAGATGCAAGTTAGAACTTTAGATACAATAAAAACCTGGAGCTGCTGATCATGGAGGCTGTGCTGATGCAAGTAAGATATCTGAGGAAGAACTCACAACAAATCTCCCTTTGGCCAGTATGTCATTTCTAGGCCAAAAATAAGAGGCATATTTAATACAAGGTAAAATATACTATAATGAAATGAAAAAGAAATTTTGTTGAATTTATTATTCACTTAGATATATGACTTTTGCAAAGTGTTTTTCCCTATTCATTCAATTTAATGAGAACACTTTACTCAAACATGAAAAGTAAGATGAGAAAAAATAACATAACTAAACAAGATAACAAAAATAACTTCATAGGCTGAGAATCTAAAGCAGATTTCTTTTATTTGCTTGTGTTTATTCTTTTAGTCACTGATTATTGACTGGAGTGTTATGGACATAGATAAAGTGATACTGGTGCACAGAAAGATTGTAAAAACAAATAAACATCTTAGCACATACACTTTGAATGCATCAGCTATATTTTTTGGGCCTATTTAGTGAAAACTAGAATACGAGTTGAGAAGTGTTAATTGTGAAGAGTTTGCTGGGCTCTATTGTATTTCATTTATCAATGAAGAAAGGTGTGAAATGATACTCTGCAAAATTTAAAACAATGACTTCTCTATTGTTTATTGACTTAGAGACTAAGGCCAGTGATTGTTTGCATTACAACTAATTCTCATTAGAAAATATTTGAAAGTTTTACCCAAGGGAATCTATGTCGATACACTTATACTCAATCTCAGAATATTCTATTCATTTTGAAGTGCAAAACAGAATTTCATCCCGGCCCCAAGTTAATACTAATTGCCTTCTTTAGAGCTCCCTTCACATCCTTGTTTCTTAAACTGTAGATTAGTGGATTTAACATAGGAATAACAACTGTGTAGAAAACAGAGGCCATTTTGTCAGTGTCCATTGAGTAACTTGAGCTGGGTCGGAAGTACATGAAAAGGAGAGTTCCATGAAAAATGGCCACAGCCGTGAGGTGGGAGGCACATGTGGAAAATGCTTTGTGTCTGCCCTCAGCAGAGTTCATCTTACAGATGGTACCTATGATGCAGCAGTAGGAGAGAAGAACCGTGACAATGCTGCACCCCACCACACAGCCAATGAATGTGAACATCACTATCTCGTTGATGGATGTATCTGAGCAGGAGAGGGCCAGCAAAGGTGGAATGTCACAGAAAAAGTGGTTGATGACATTGGAATTGCAGAAGGACAGTCGGAACGTGCAGCATGTGTGGATTGCTGAATCCACCAAGCCTACCGCATAGGCAATAGTCACTAGCTGGATACAGACCTTCTTGGACATTGCAATTGTATAGAGCAGTGGATTGCAGATGGCAACATAACGATCATAGGCCATGACAGCCAGCATGAGACATTCTACATCAGCAAAAGCTCCAAAAAAATACATTTGAACAGCACATAAATTATAAGTAATCCTCTTCTGTCCAGACAAGAAATCAGCTAGCATCTTTGGAGAGACTGTGGAGGAGTAGCAGACATCACAGAAAGACAGATTGCTCAGGAAATAGTACATAGGTGTGTGCAGCCTTGGGTCCATCTTGATCAGCAGAACCATCCCTAGATTAGCAATTACAGTTAGGCCATAAATAAGGAAGAAGAAGACAAAGAGGGCCTGTTGCACATCCTGTCTACTAGAAAGTCCTAAGAAGATGAATTCAGTAAACACAGTGAAGTTTTCAAATGTCATTGTTTTATTCTGGAAACCCTGGGATTTCAATAAAAAAAAATAGGGAAATTGACAGTTATGGTTTTCCTGTTGTTCATAGTTAAACTCTGGGTACTTTCTTTTTTTAACAGAATTAAAAACAGATAAAACCACCATTGCCCTAAGTTACATATAGTTATATGAACATACAAAATTCACATATATTCGATGTGTGTGTGTGTGTGTGTGTGTGTGTCTGAGGCAGGATGAGTAATAAAAAATTCATTCAAGATCTAAAAAGTATCATAATGATAAGAGATTTCTAAAACTTGGGTATATTGTTTTAAGTATCATTCCCAGTATATAGATCTTTAAAAATAATAATTTCATATGAAGTAATTAGAACATTTAAAATATCTGAAATTATATGTCTATTATTAAAATATTGGGAGAGAGGGCTACAGAGTTGGATCAGGGAGAATGGGGGGATCTGTGGGTGGTATGTAGAGTGAGTAGAAAAATTCTTAATAAATAAAAATGAAAAAAATAAAAGCAATGGAAAAATATTTACCCACCCCCCCCAGACATTTGCTTTATTTCATATCTGATTTCATACATGTATTTGGTGTAAAAATAGAGTATTAAGGAAACTTGTAATGGAAAAAAAAGAAAATATGACTGTACCTGATCCAGGATTAGTGGATATTAGTGGATGTCTGCACACAGACTCAATACTCTCTCTGGAATTGTCCAAGTTACAAGCCTCTCTATATGGGCCCTGAGTGCTTAATACTCGGTCTCTTGGGAATAAGAAGTTATAATAACATGGTTTAACAATCTGTATTTGAAACAAATAAGGTGATTAAAGTGTATTCCTATTATTAATTTGAAAATATTCCTGTGCAGCTAATTACCAAAGTTGGCATCAGAAAATGAATCCAATTACTTTTACATTCATTACTTTCTGTTCATTATCCTGTGTATATTTTTGTAAGGTATAAAATTCATACAATTGTACAGATTTACATTCACACAACAAATTTAATAAATAACACCCTTCCAGAAATACATTCCCATTTTGTTAGTGAAGACAGCAAACACCATCAATTATTTCATTGCCTAATAAAACTAGCTATTATTTTTATTTGAATCAATAGATAATATTTCCTTTTATTGGAATAACCCTTCCATGGGATAATAATAAAATAAACTATGCTAAAACAAAAGCTAAAATTTCAAGTTGAACGAAACAATGAAAAGAGTACAAGCAAAAACACAAAAATAAAGAGACTAACTCATTTATATTCTCCAGGTTCCAATAAAATCACTAGATTTTTAAATAAAAAGTAATGTTACAACATACGCACTTTACATATAATTAAATAATGGATTAAAAGCAAAGTGTTGTTTCTTTCTGTTTATTAATGTAATTCATTGTGTTTTTCAGTGGTGTTTGTTTGGCTTGTATTAAGTTCTTCATATAAAATATTCAAATGTATCTTAAATCACATTCAAAATTTATTGTATAAAAATGTTTCTCATAGTAAATTCTAACAAACTAGTATATTCAACTGTAGATAAGGCCATTTTTAAATTAATAAAACCTAATTATTATCATATAGTATTAGATATGTCCTCTATCATTGAATATGTCCTGACTTGTTACCAAACACATTATTACATAAGCTTTTGTCTTAAATGCAAACGTGAAAAAAATCAGGGCTGAGAATCTTAGTGACTTAAAATTTTATTAAATTCAAGGGTTTCCCAAGTCAATTGCATTGAAATAGAATCTCCTTAAGTGAATGATGGTAAAGAAATTAGTCACAGGTTGACAATGTTCAAGTGTGCTCTATTGATTGATTTGACAAGAAAATGTGTGCTGATCAGGAAGATGTGTACTGATCATACACATTCTTTTGACAACATGAGTCTTAATATGGATTACTCAGTTCTCACAAATTCTGTATATGAAAGCAAACAAGACAAAAATTATACAGTGTAAGCAATGTACAAGTTAGTCCTACCACAAATTCCTTTAATAAAGCAAAGAAAGTGAAGAAAAAACAAACCATCAAACAGGTAAAGGAAATGAATGGTTTAAGAATTGAAAATTGAAATTGAAGCAACAACAAAAGCACAAACTGAGAGAATTCTGGAAATGGAAAATCTAGATAAGCAAACAGTAACAACAGATGCAAGAATCACCAACAGAATGAAAGAGATGGAAGAAGGAATCTTAGGCATTGAAGACACAATAGAAGAATTAGATTCGTTGGCCAAAGAAAATGTTAAATCCAATAAACTCCTAACACAAAACATCCAGGAAATCCATGATGTCAGCAAGAACTCAACTTTTCTATCTGAGCAGGCTTAGGAAAGGAACACACACATTCTGATGGTAACTTTCTTTACTGCTTCATCATGAAAAATCTTCTGAAAACCTCCCTTCCTCTATCTCCCCAGGAAAGAGCTCTAGACAATATATGCATTGCATTTTGAGGGTCACATTACATGTCTTATTTAAACAGTAAGAAGCAGAGCCATTTTGATAACACATGATAAATCACACAGATTCTCTCGGATTTGGTGACGAAAGATGGGAGACAGACAGCAATTGAGTGCTCTACAGTTTTTCAAGGAACAATAACCTTAAAAGTATCCCAGGACCTAAACATAAACAGTTAGTTGGCTTAACCTTGAATCTTGCATCATAAAACTGAGATTAGGAGTTCATGCAGAAAGTTAGTACTGAGGGAGTTATGTCTACCAAGGTTGCTTTGTGCCTGACCTTGTTCAACAGACGCCTGGGAATTTGTCCTTGTGTGATTAATATGCAGGGAAAGCTAGTCTACTTTGAATTTACTCTGAGATCTTAAATCAGCTAATTGTGTAAAAAGCTGTCATTGTATTTGAGATTACTGTTATTTTCCTATGTCAGCCTGAGCTATGAAAAATATCCTACTATTATTTCTATTCATCAATATTATACATCTTAAGAAGAAAACATCTGTAGACAGTTCACAAAACAAATGTCCATAAGATTGAGATGTAATCATGAGCCTACATGTACACATTACATGAAAATGCATGGTAATGAGGAGATTCCACAGCTGTTTTTGCACATGTGAAATTACAGACAGAAACAACCAGTTTTCAGGGTCTGTGGTTCTGTAAGTCTTGCTTGACAAGGTTCCTTCATGAGAGAATTATTCATCTGGTGGGTTGACATCTGAATTATTAATTGTCATATACTGTAATATGCCATAGACCATGACATCACATCATATTTATTGTGTGTTCATAGAAGCCAGGGAGTTTAATAACAATAAAATTAAGACAGCTGCCAATATTGCTGAGGCTAAATTTTTCCAGTCTTTGAGGATAATTCAATTTTAAGTTGCCCATGACTTTAAATCTGCTTCACATAGAGTGAACGCATACCACATGAAACAACTGCTTCCTTAAATCTCCTCAAATACAATATTTCTGTAGGGTTCCATCTAATTTCTGCATAACCTTGGGGGTGCCTATAATTTTATAGTCATTCTTGTTTAGTAATTGTAAAAACTAAGGTTGAATTTTTTATAACCTTCGGCTGTCCCTCTTCAGTTTTATCATGCAGTGGTGTGGTAGATTACTGTCTAAATGCCTCTGTCTGTGTCTGAGTATTTTTCTAATTTTCATTCATAAGTCTTTCTAAAGCTTGTATCTTACCAATACTAAGTCTTGTATCTTATCAGTCAAATTTTCATATTTGGCACAGTTATCAAACTACTTTTTTCAGGGTAAAACATAAATTGCTAAAATGATAGTAATTACAATCAGCATCATGTCAATTCCTGGAAGTTGTTTATCCCCTCATTTATTTCTTACATTATTTATTTCAAGCCATCTATAGTTATACTACGCAGAATCCTATGCATTATGATAGTTACCATTCTTAACATGGGTAAGATTTTTCTTCTTTTTTTTTTTCTTTTCTTAAATTTAACTCTTTTTCATTTATTTTACATATTGACCACAGTTTCCCCTCCCTTCCCTCTTCCCATTACACCCCCCACCTCCCTTCTATCTTGTATCCATTCCTCCTCCATCCCTAGTTAGAAAGGGGCAGACCTCCCATAGGAATCAACAAAACATGGCATGTCAAGTTGAGGAAGGACCAAGCTCTCCCCCTGCATCAAGGCTGGGTAAGGCAAACCAGTTTGGGGATTGGGTTCCCAAAAGAGAGCTCAAGTGTCAGGGACAGGTCCTGATCCCACTACTAGGAGCCCTACAAACAGATCAAGCTACACAATTCTCTCTCTCTCTCTCTCTCTCTCTCTCTCTCTCTCTCTCTCACACACACACACACACACACACACACACACACACACACACACACACACAGTGAGGGGCTAGGTCTCTCCCATACTGACTCTCTCTAACTGTTGGTCTAGAGTCCTTGAGTTACCAGAAGCTCAGGTCAGCTGTCTCTGTGGGTTCCCTTTGTCATTCCCTTGACTCCCTTGGCTAGCACAATCCCTCCCCTTTCTCTTCAATGGGACTCCCAGAGCTCTCTGCATCTGTTTCCATCAATTGCTGGATAAATGCTCTGTGATGATAAACATGATTACAGGAGAAGGCCAGTTGACAAACCCTCTCAACTATTGCTAGGAGTCTTAGCTGAGGTCATCCTTGTAGATTCCTAGGAGTTTCCCTGGTAACAGATTTCTCCCTAACTCCAAAATGCCCCCCAATCAAGATACCTTTTTCATTATTCTTATCATCCATCCCTCCCCCAAGCTGCCCAACCCAACTCATGTTTCATACCTCTATTCCTTCTACCACTCATCAACCTCCAATTTAACTAGGAGATTTCTTCTATTTTCCCTTCCCAGGGACATCTGTGCATCTCTCTTTGGGCCTTCCTTGCTACCTAGCTTTTCTGAGACTGTGAATTGTAGCCTGGTTATCTTTTACTTTACAACTAGTATCTACTTATGAGTCAGTACATGCTATGTTTCTCATTCTTGGTCTGGGTTACCTTACTCAGGATGGTTTTTTTTTTCTAGTTCTATCCATTTGCCTGCAAATTTCATGGCTTTTTTTTTTTTAACCATTGAGTAGTACCCCATTGTGTAAATATAACCCATTTTCCTGATGCATACTTTGGATAAGGGGCATCTAGGTTTTTTCCAAGTTCTGGCTATTATAAATAATGCTGCTATGAGCATAATTTAGCAAATATCCTAGTGGTATGATTGAACATCCTTTGGGCATATGCCCAAATTGGTATAGTTGAGTCTTGAGGTAAATTGATTTCCAATTATCTGAGAAACCACCATACAAATTTCCAAAGTGGCTGTACAAGTTTGCCCTCCCACAAGCAGTGGAGGAGTGTTCCCTTTATTCCACATCTTCTCCAACATAGGTTGTCAGTGTTTTTTATCTTAGCCAGTTTGACAGGTTTAAAATGGTTTCTCAGTCATTTTGATTTGCATTTTTCTGATGGCTAAGGAGTTGAACAATTCTTTAAATGTATGTTAGCCATTTGAGATTCTTCTGCTGATAATTTTCTATTTTAATATGTACCCCTTCTTTAAATTGGATTATTGGGTTTGTGATTTCTAGTTTCTTGAGTTCTTTATGTATTTTGGAGATTGGCCCTCTGTCAGATGTGGGGTTGGTGAGGATTTTTCCCATTCTGCAGGCTGCTGTTTTGTCTTATTGATAATATCCTTGGGCTTACAGAAGCCTTTCAGTTTCAGGAGGTTTGATATATTAATTGTTGGTCTCAGTGTCTGTGCTGCTGGTGTTATATTTAGGAAGTGGTATATGTGCCAGTGCATTCAAGGCTACTTCTCACTTTCTAACAATCAACTTCAGTGTAATTGGATTTAAGTAGAGGTTTTTTATCCACTTGAACTTGAGTTTTATACAGGGTGATAGATATGGATCTTTTTGTATTTTTCTACATGTCAATATCCAGTTATGCCAGCACTATTTGTTGTAGATGCTTTCTTTTTTCCATTGTATAATTTTGGCTTCTTTGTCAAAAATCAGATGCCCATATGTGTCTTGATTTACATCAGGGTCTCCAATTTGATTCAATTGATTCACCTGTCTGTTTTTATGTCAATATCATGCTGTTTTTATAACTATAGTAGAGTTTGAAGTCAGGGATGATGATATCTCTGGAAGTTCCTTTATTATACAGGATTGTTTTAACTATCCTGCCTTTTTTGTTTTTCCATATGAAGTTGAGTATTATTCTTTCTAGGGTTACAAATAATTGTTTTACAATTTTGATGGTGACTGCATTGAATCTGTAGATTGCTTTTGATAAGATTGCCATTTTTACTATGTTAATCTTACCAATCCATGAGCATGGGAGGATCTTTCCATCTTCTGATCTCTCTCTCTCTCTCTTTCCTTTCTTTGGGTATGCCTGGTGTATGATTACCTACTGCCTGTGTTTTTGTGTGTAAAGCTAACTTCCTTGGGTTAGGGTTTTTCTACTAAAACTTTCTGTAGGGCTGGATTTGTAAATAAGTATTATTTAAATCTGGTTTTGTCATGAAATATCTTGTTTTCTCTATCTATGGTGATTGAAAGCTTTGGTGTTTATAGTAGTCTGGGCTGGCATCTGTGGTCGACTAAAGGCTGTAAAACATCTGTCCAGGACCTTCTGTCTTTTAGAGTCTCCATTAAGAATTAAGGTATAATACTAAAAGGTCTGCCTTTATATGCTATTTGGCCCCTTTCCTTTTTATTTAGTTCTTAGTAATCCTTCTTTATTCTGAATGCTTTGTGTTTTGATTGTTATGTGTCAAAGTGGCTTTTTAAAAATGTTTCTTTTTCTTTTCTAGCCTGTTTGGTGTTCTGTGAGCTTCTTGTATATTTTTTAGACATGCTTTTCTTTAGGTTGGAAAAGTTTTCTTTTATTATTTTGTTGAATATGCATTCTGTATCTTTGAGTTGGGATTCTTCTCCTTCTTCCATCCCTATTAATCTTGGTTTGGTCTTTTCATGGTGTCTTAGATTTCCTGGATGTTTTGTGTTATGAATTTATTGGATTTAACATTTTCTTTGGCCAATGAATCTAATTCTTATATTGTGTCTCCAATGCCTAAGATTCCTTCTTCCATCTCTTTCATTCTGTTGGTGATTCTTGCATCTGTTGTTACTGTTTGCTTATCTAGATTTTCCATTTCCAGAATTCTCTCAGTTTGTGCTTTCTTTGTTGCTTCAATTTCAATTTTCAATTCTTGAACCATTCATTTCCTTTACCTGATTCATGTTTTTCCCCCCTTCACTTTCTTTGCTTTATTTAAGGGATTTGTTGATTTTTTTCAAATTTTTTGTTTGTGTTTTTCTCAATTTATTTAAGGAAAATTTTTATATCCTTTTCAAGATCCTCTATCATCTTTATAAAGTTATTTTGAGGTCATTTTCTTGTGTTTCAACTGCATTGCAGTATTTAGGTCTTTTATAGGATCACTGGGTTCTAGTGATGGCATATTGTCCTTTCTGTTGTTGAATTTATTCTTACACCGGCATTTATTCATCTGTTATTCCAACTTGTTTGGGTTGTACCTATGTCTATGCAGTCTTCTCGAGTTACAAGGAGGTCTGGCCTTGGGGAGGATGACAAACTTCTTGGGTATGGGTGGCAGAGTAGGTATTCAGGGAACAGAAATCAATGGGTTGTTGTGACAGTGGTACATTCCGGAGGCAAGTCTCTCACCTGCTTGCCAGCTGCTGGGGACCGCACCAGAGCAGTGGAATTCCACCATAATTGGGGGCAGGGCCCAGCTGCCTCGCTGGTGCTCAGATGGGAGGGAGAGTGGCAGGATGTGCCCTGGGGTTTAGGATTTGGTCCCTGTGGCAGTTCACCTGGGAGCCCAGTCACTCGCCTGTTCTTCCAACTGGTGTGAAATGTGCCTACACCTATGTAGTCTGCTGGGTTTACAGGAGGATGACCAAGTCTGTTGCTTTGGGTGGCTGAGTAGGTCTTGGGGAAACAGAATCCAGTGGGCGCCAGTTGTGGTGGTGATGGTGGTGGTGGTTGTGCAGCCTCGGGGCAGGTCTCTCACCTGCTTGATTGCTGCTGAGGACTCAAGATTTTTCTATTAATGTTATTTAAACCTTTCTGTAAGGACTTCCTATGTGTCTCACCAAATCTGTTGATTTCTTAGTTTGTCCATAGCTGCAGCCCAGTGGTGAGTTTGCACCCCTTTTGCTAATTATGATACTGCTTTCTGGAACCCCCAACAGAATCAGCAGCTGCAGTGGCATGAACTTTTGTTAGTTTAGTCATGTGTAGGATACAATGCCAAAATGTTGTTATTCTATTGGCACATTGGTTGCACATGAATCTATTGATGTTTCAGCCAATAATTGCAGCTTCACAGTTATTGGTTGATTTCACAGGCAGTGACCCATGGGACTTTAACGTCCTACCAGATCTGCCTCTTGTTGCCACCACATGTAGTTTTTATCTAAATATCATTATGTTTATTAATATGACCTGGGTTCAGAATCTGGGGTGAAAAACTGCTAGCTCAGAGAGATTGAGAAGCAACTATCTGACCTCCTCTCTTCACTGGTCTCTCAGAAAGACAGCATCCTTCTGCTCAGCCAAACAAACAACAAACAAATAAACAAACAAACTACCAATCAGAGTCCATCCCTACTACTTCCTATGCATCTCTCTAGTGGTCTTCTAGACTTCCTCTGATTTTCTATGATTATTTTCTGTCAACTTGTTGCTAGCTCCACCTCTCAACCCAAGGTTGATTTCATTTAATTAATGCACATGCAAACTCAGTGTTCATAGTGTGATCAAATATCCCACAAAACTCTCAGACCAGCTGCTCTTAGTTCCTGGCCTCTTCAAACCTCCTACCCACCCCCTCCTGTCCTTGTGCTTCATCTGGACAACCCACCCCAGCCTCCCCACTCTGCAGGACCAGCCAAGTAGGGAGGGTTTGTTGCTCACAGAAAGCTCACAGCAGCCTCTGAGCCTAAACTCCCCAACTTTTCTCCCTCCCTCAACAACAACCAGTCACCCGAACAAACCCCCTTATGGTATTCAATTTCAACCCACCATCCACATCCATTCCTAGCTCATACTCACTCCCATGATGAGGCTCCTCCAGTACCCCTTATTCCACTGCAGCAGGTGGCTGGTGTTAGGATTCCTATCTTTGTTCTTATTCCCTTTCTCTCAGTGAACTCTCACAAGTTGAAAGTACCTTGGGTCTTTTACATGTATTATACAACATGTATCAAAGAGTTCTAATAACTTACTCAGTCCTATGATGTCACTTCTCATATCTCCCCCATACTCTGAAACAACCTCCTCCTTGAAAAGCATAGTCATGTCTGTGAAGAGGCCCATGATCATACAGATCAGTTACATTGGACAGATATATCTTACCCTACCAGAACCTAGGAAGTTACAGACATAGGACCCTGACTAATACTGAAATTAAGAAGATGATCACTTGTGTCCTCACTGAGCTTACAGGAGTTACCCTTCAGATATTAATTTTTTAAAAAATTCCAAGATATAATCCATGATAAGTCTAAAACCCTTCCCAATTTCTCCAGTGCCTCACTAGGGTCTGACTACAATACATAAATCTTGACTTTGACACTCCATACAGCTAACAACTCCTCATGACTAACTTACTTTTTGCCCAGTCTTATCCAGCAATAAGAGCCAATATCAAATGTCAGCAAGCCAGACCTATGAAACTGATGTAATGTTCCTGGACTTTAAGGTCTTCCACTGCGTTGATGAGCATAACCAAAGACACAAATATCAACTTCTAGCTAAAGCTGTTCACACTACTGATGTTGGGTCCTAAGAATGGAGGACTGCCAGATCCATGATTCAAATGTGAAAAGGAGGACTACTGGGCCTGAGCCTGTCCAGCTCCTACAGGCCTATAGGTCCCTGCCCCAAATGCCATCAGGAGGGTCATTAGGGTTCAGACTGCCCCTGAATTACCACTTCCTTGAGGTCACCTGGCCCTCATAGCCACTAATGGACTTAGTGAATGAGGACTGATAGGCCCCTGGCTCTTTCCCAGGCTTAACCAAGCTCACACCATTGTTAGGTAGTAGTAGTACATGCCTTTAATCTCAGCCCTCATGAGATAGAAACAGGTGGATCTCTGTGAGTTCAAGGCCAGCCTGGTCTAGAAAGTAAGTTTAAGGACATCTGTTACACAGAGAAACCCAGTCTGAAAATAAAACAAAACAAAACAAAATAAAACACAAAGAGCCTAGCAGCTCACTTTTGGTGTCACGTAACCTTGTTTCTTTCCTTCTTGATTCCAAGTCTCCCTCTCTTCCACTCCTATCCTTCATTTTCAGGCTCATGAACAATTCTCCATACCCCTCAGATCCCCTGCCCTGTATGTTCAATGGACTTACCTTCTCCCACTCATTGCTTCTTGTTCCCTCATACCTAGTTTCCCTTCTTGGTTTAGACATTCTGTCCTTTCAAATTGGTCTACCTGTAAACCCTTCCACCCTACTCTCCCTCCACAACTTCCTCCCAATCCCTTTCACTCATTCACTGAAACTCATGAAGACCGTATGCCCCATCCCACACACATACAGGGAGGTCCTTTACTTACTTTAGACTTCAAGTTCTACACAAATAGTAGTCAGCTCTTTCCTTTCACAAGGACACCAACTTGTAGGTTTGCTGAGGGAGCCCACAACTTACTCAGTTTGAATCTGAAGTTTCTTCTGAGTCAATAGAGTTCAATATTGTTTGTTGCAGGGCTGTGAGAAAGTCCTGATTAGCCCACAGGAAGGAACATACTATCTAGCTAGAGGCAGGCTGCTGATGCCAGCCAGATGTGCATTGAGATAGAAAATGAAACTGCCTAATCCATATTGCCATTGCTACTATAATCTCTCCTAACTTCAGGCCAAATACATATCTACTCTTGGCCCTCTGGTTCCCCCTGTGAGAACAAGAAGCATCAACTCATCTATACCTTTCCAGAAAACCTCTCATTTTCTTTCTCTTTATCCTTTCACATACTATCACCCCTGTTCTCAAAAGGTCTTTATTTCTGCTCTCACCCAGGCTCCCATGGGAAGCTCTTCTGTTGTAATGAGAGTTTCTTTGACAGCATAGCTCCAAATGTGGCTGGACCCTGCTGGCAGTCATCCCACAACTAACCATATATAGACCATTTGCATTCTATTTCCTTTTCCCAAGAAATTGTAAACCTAGGGAATTCCTCTGCTTGTCATGGTGGACCTCACCTTAATCACTACCTTGGCAGGCATGGCCATGGTCCATGGTACCCTTGAGTATTCAGCTCTCTCTACCATAGATTTTGAACCCAAGATACAGGTGTCTCTAGGTTCCCCCACTAGGTCTTTAGCCTCCCTTCAAGACAACTCATGTCTATAGCTCAGGTCTCTTTATAGCATGGAGCCTTAGATCTGCTGAAAGCTGAAAACCAGGATACCTGCTTATTGCTCAGGTAAGAATGCTGCTATTCCATCAATGAGCCTGGTTTGTTTGTTTGTTTGTTTGTTTTTGTTTTTAAGAAAATGTTAGCAAATTAACCCAACTATCAAAGGAGTTTCTTAAATCAACTACTCTTCACTCTGACCTCCTGGGATGCTCAGTCACCTTTGTTAACATAGATTGTCTCCCGCATAGGAACCTTTGCTATTATGACCCTCTTACTCTTCTTTGCTCCTATCTTCCGTAACTGCTTCACTTCCTTTCTCACCAGATAAATATGTTGGATAAATAACCAAATCTTTAACTAGCTTTTCCTCAGGAACTACCAAAACTTAGCCTCCAACAATGACTTATATCCACACCTATGGCATGAATACCTTGCTGGACCTGCAACATGTTCCTGTATGGACTCTGGGAAAACTGATGTCTTCTACCTTCCACCTTCCAGGATCCAGATGATCCTTGGATGGACATTGAAGATCTATGGCTCTAGAAATGTTTCCATCTCCTGGATCCAGAACTCATACTCTTTTTTACATTCAATTTCATACTCTTGACTTTTTTCATCAGTGTATCAGCTTGACCAACTATGCCCCCTGTGAGCAGGAAGCAGAAAAATAGAATACCATCCCTCTACTCTTTTTATAAACTAGAGGTAGAAATACTGGTCCTGATATGGTCTCTCAAACCCATCAGGCTACATCACCAAAGGCATGCTACCTCATAAAATGGCATAAGGTTACATGATGAAAACCTGCCACCTCCTCTCCTTTCTTCCCTACCTAGCCAATCAGAGACAACCACCTCAACCCTCCCCAAGGGAGGGATATCCCTTTATTCTTTTGTATGCTAGAGCCTAAAACAGCCATGTGCCAGTAGGCCATCGCAGTCTTTGCCCAATCCATGGGTAGCCCCTGCCCGTGTCTTTCTGAATAATAAAATCTCCTTTATGCTGAGAATCTGCTGTCTCCATGTGTTCTGTACCACTTCATAAACCAATTATCTTTGACATAGGGTCTTGTCAGAACATGGTCCATGAATGAAGATGTATGAAGAGAATTTGATTGTTTGTGAGAATGCTCCAAGAAAAGAGAACAATAGCCTTGTGGCCTTAGTCCTTCAAAGCACAAGATTCTTGTTGGAATGTACTTTCATGCCTCTCCCAGGTGTAGTAAATAGGAATGTGTTTGCTTCAGATTACATATTCTTGCTTACTTTTGTTATTCAAAAATGTCTCCAAACATGGTTTGTCCTAGTGACTGTATGCAGCCTAAACTCATGTGAATACACCTTGCCTTTGTGATTGTATACAACTTGAACTAATGTGAACTTTGCTCAATATGACTTGGCTTAATCCTCAGAATATAAATTGTCTGATGCTCTGAATAAAGTTGACTATAGTCTACCAAATTTTTAGACTCCATTTTCCAAGGTTCACACCACCAACTAAAGTGGCAACAGGGTCTCTCTGTCTCTCTCACTATTCTAGAACTCACCTTCTAATCTAGTCTGGCTAGCCTGTGAGGCCCACAAATTTATCTGTCTCTGTTTTTCCAGCACTGTGATTATAAATGCTTGCCACATCAGTTTTGGGAGCTGAACACAGGTTTTCCTGCTTGCAATGAATCAGTTACTGAATTTGATATTTCTCCACTTCAAAATAATAAATTTGTGGAAAATGGACAGCTCCCATTAATTTCCCTAAGAGATCTGTGTTTTAAAAGAGAACCTTATTGTTTTATGGATAAAGACTTGAAGTAGACTTTAAGCAAACACACCCAAACAAGTGAAGAAAATGAAAAATGACAAGAAAGTGGCCTGCATCTCATTATCTTTCTTGTTGTTACTGGTGAATTCAATATACTAATCTCAGTCAACTGTCAGTGTATAACACTCTTTCTTCAGGGAATAGTGGCCTGGTCTTTTCTCATGGGCCATTGTTAATGAGTTTAATTGATCATATTTGGCCCATAAAGGACAAGGTTCTTTGCCTTCTCTTCTCCTTGTAAGGTAGCAGAATTTCAGTAGTAAAGGAAATGTGCTCTGTGATTTCTTCTAGGACAGTTGTATGCTGTATTGCTTTTCAATCATTGGTTGAATGTGTACTTTTCAAGGATGTGTACTTGCACAACTAGCTAAATAAAACAATTCATGGAGAACTGCTTGAAATTGCTACAGATTCAAAGTAATAATTTGCTGTGGATATCACTCTGTATAAGTAAAATGCTGATTGGCCAGTAGCCAGGCAGGAAATATAGGTGGGCCAAGCAGAGAAGAAAATTCTAGGAACAGGAAGACTAGGGCAGAGAGACACTGCCAGCCGCTGCCATGACAAGCAAGATGTAAGGTACCAGTAAGCTACAAGACATGTGGCAACTTATAGATTAATGGAAATGGGTTAATTTAAGATATAAGAACAGTTAGCAAGAAGCCTGCCATGTCCATACAGTTTGTAAGCAATATAAGTCTCTGTGTGTTTACTTGGTTGGGTCTGAACAGCTGCAGGACTGGCGGATGAGAGAGTTTTGTCCCTGACCATGGGACAGGCAAGACCAGGAAAATTCTAGCTACAATAATTAAATTCTATATCTGTCTTTCCAGTGCTGGTATTCCAAGTACATACCATACAGCACCACACAGGGCTTTTGCTTTTTCAAGGGAGTAGGGAATTCTAAAGTTGAAACTCATATCTACTAAATGACTGACCCATCTGCCTAGATAAACTTTATAAATTTACAACAAGAGTAATTTACTGAGAGTCCAGTTTGGACCCTAGTATATTAAACTTGTTTTCTACTCTGATATTGCTTATTGCTTTTAAGAAAGATTAATGAAAGCATCACGGGTAAATCCTTAGTGGTTAAGAGCACATACTGCCCTTGCAGAGGACTGGAATCTTGTCTTTAGCACCTAATTCAGATAGCTCACAACTGCCTGTAACTCCAGATGTGGGGTATCTGACACCCCTTCTGGACTCTTTTGTGGAGGTACCTGCACATACATATATACATACTTATACTTGGACAAACATATATGCACATACTTAAAAATAAAAATAAATATTTTTTCAATCTGTCTTCCTTTTCTTCCACATAGATTCCTGAGTCTAAGGGTAGTGATTTAATAAAGACCTCTCATGTCATGCTGAGTGTTCCAATGTCTCTCATTCTCTGTACATTATCCAGTTGTGTTAATTATCATCTATTGCAAGAAGAAGCATCTCTGATGAGGGTTACTCAATTCACTGATCTATGGGAATAGCATCATATCATTAGAGTTTTCTTTGTTGTTTATTTGTTTGGGGTTTTTGTTTGTTTGTTTGTTTGCACTCATGACCTATCTGCTTTCAGGCTCTTTACTACATTAGCAGTGTCAGGTACGAGTTCCATCTCATGGAATGGGGACAGGGGTGAATGACACCAGAATACAGTATTTCCCACATACAATAGGGCTGATACACATATGAACTGACAGAGGCAGTGACATCATGAGACCTACACAGGTTCAAACTTGACAAAATTCCATCAATGAGCAGGAGAAGTAAGTACACACAAATTACCACCTATAACTAAGAACTTATTTCTAACTGATAGCTTCTGGGAAAGTAGAACTTTTCTCCGAAGAGTATATTAACCACACTCCAGGGCACGCTGTATGCCCAGGAGTAGCTGGCTAACACAAAAAAGTGTCGGTGTTCTTGTGCACTCCTTGTTTTGTTTTGGTGAAAGTTTTGTTTCTTTTTTTTTTTCCTACTGCTTTTTGTGTGCTTGGTTTTATGTTTGGTTTTGATTGTATTTTTAAGAGAAAGAGCATGAAATTGAGTAAGTAGGGAAGTGGGATGTATCTGTAAGAAGTTGGGAGAAGTGCAATTAAAATATATATATTTTTTTAGTCTATATACATTTCGTACAGATGACACAAGTGGACATTTTAAAATTATTTTCCACAAGAAACATTCTTCCCCAGAGGTATTTTCTATAATGATTCTGATAATTTTCAAAGAATACCTCAAATGCTCCTTTGTAAAGCAGAAGAGTCTCTGGTCTTTAGTACAATTCTGAAACGTTTGCACACAAGATATTGTATAATTACAAGCAGAAAAACCTAACATGGTAAATGAAGTTACAGATACAGTTTTGATCAACAATATAATGTATTGTGAAATTAATTTCTGAATCTTTCAGGGGTGATCTTATTCTCATGGTCATAAATAACTTCCCTCATTGTTTTAACAAAATAAATTTATCAGAGAAAGGAGGAGTAGTTGAAAGACACGTAGGTAACAAATATGATTGATTTTTTCTTTCTATGTGAGTAATGTCAATAACTAACATTCATATCAAGGCTATCTTCTTCCATAGAACCTATTAAATATCCAAAATATACACATAACCCTAAGCATATCTGTAACTTGGTACCTAGCAAGATGTCACATGCTTACTACTTCATTTGGGTTTTGAAAAACTTATTTGTATTTTCTCTTTGTTTCTAAGTCACAAACCAGGAGAAAGGATTGCAAACAGGAAACCAGCCATTATTGAACAGAGATCCTCCTCAGCAACATGCCTGAGATAAATGTTTAATAAACAGAATAATGAACTTAGGATGATGTTATTTATGAATCATAGGGTGAACAATTAATGATGGCTTAGAAGTGGTAAGAAAAGGAAAAAAATTAAAGGATGGGATTGAGTTGAGAAGTGGTTAGGACCTTTTGTCAATTTGTACATTTTCTATTCTTTTACCTTCATTAACATACAAAACTACATACATTATGGGAGGTATAATATATTAATAGTCAGGATTACAATATGTAATTGACAGATCATAGCAGTTACTTTACCCAACCTCTCAAAATATTTGTGATTCAAAATCTGTAATCTCCTCTCCTGAAGAGTTTCTTACTATACTAATTGTACTATATGCAAATCTACAATAAATCACCACTACTGTGAAATCAAAATAAATCAATTGGAAAGTAATAAAAATATGTAGTAAACAATTTTATTAAAAATTGATCCAATATCTGGATGGACATTTCAAAAAGGAAGACATTCAAATTATCAAATAGGAGTAGTAGGAGGGGAGAAAGATATGTGCTCAAAGTACAATCAATCAATGAATTTAAGAAATCATCAAGAATATGATCAACATCAGCAACTGGAAAACCATTTCTCTCCTGGTTGCTTATATCTGGCTTTAAGTAAAGATTCATTTTTCTGCTTATCTTAGGATAGACAACTGTCACTTCCTGCATCTAGATATTTTCTTCTCCTCACACCTGTGCCTGTCATTCTTGAGCCCCCAAACAATATGCTTCCTTTTCAAAAGAACTTGCATTCTTTATGGTCTAGACTTGGAGATTATGCTAATACTTATAATAACACAGCTTTGGTTACAAATTAGTCAATTTATTATTAAACACATTTAACAAAGTTTATAATTTCTAATAAACTGCCAGGTACATTAGCAAAAAATCATTTGAACACAAAATACAAATGAGCAGAATCTGTAAAAGAATCAAATAAAATATGTATAATGGCAAAAAAGCATAAATATTTAGGACTACTTAAAAATTTGGAATTTCCCCAAAAGTAAAGTGCCAGATACCCTGAAGACAACGAAATAATATCTGAAATATTAGGAATCACAATCTGTAAGTATATTCTGACTTAGGAATATATTCATTAACTAATTTAGGATTGAGGAATCTTTATGACATATTATATAGTTGAAATAAAACAAGGGGTTACATGTATGCAAAAATTCATACATTTTAGTGTGTGTATCTTTATTTATAGGAATGTTTTATTTTTCAGTTTTTGCAGGGCCTCTTTTACATCCTTGTTCCTAAGGCTGTAAATCAGAGGGTTGAGCATGGGAATTATTAGGGTGTAAAAAAGTGAGGCCATCTTGTCTTGATCCAGAGAGTAAGCAGAAGCAGGTCAGAAATACATAAAGAGCAATGTTCCCTGGAAAATGGCAACTGCAGTTAAGTGAGAGGCACAGGTGGAGAATGCTTTGAACCTCCCCTCAGTGGAGTGGAGTTTTAAGATTGATGAGATAATGTAACAGTAAGAAACAAAGACTCCTGAGATGGTGCTCAGTTCAATAAAACCAAAAATAATAAAGGTGATTAACTCGTTGACTTGTGTATCTGAGCAAGACAGTAACAGGATTGGAGGGATATCACAGAAAAAATGATTAATTTCGTTAGACCCACAGAAACATAACCCAAAGGTCATTATAGTATGTATCACAGTATCTATCATTCCTACTAGGTAAACTCCAGCTAGGAGGTAGTAACAAACCCTACTGGACATGTCTACTACATACATAAGGGGATTACTGATGGCCTTGTACCTATCAAAGGCCATCACTGCCAACAGCATGCACTCAGCATCTACAAAGATACAGGTGAAGAAAAATTGCAAGGCACAGCCAACAAAAGATATAGATTTGTGTTTGTCCATTAGGTCCACCAGCATCTTTGGTCCAACTGCAGTTGAATAGCAGAGGTCTGAGAAAGAGAGATGGCTAAGAAAGAAGTACATTGGTGTGTGTAGCTGGGGATCCATTCTGATCAAAACAATCATTCCAATATTTGTCACAAGAATAATGAGATATATGAGAAGAAATACAATGAATAGAAGCACTTCTATCACAGGGTTATTAGTAATTCCCAGTAGAATAAACTGAGTGTTTGAGGAGCAGTTTCCTTTGTCCATTCTTCTTTGTTCTTTGCCTGAATGGTTGCAAAAGCATTCAAAGAATAGGTAGACTTGGGTTTAATTTATCCATCCAAGAAAAATTGTTATCTATATTCAGAATCTAATTTTGGTATGTAGAAAATATACCAGAGATGGTCTAGACCAATGGTTCTCAACCTTCCTAATGTTGAGACACTTTAATATAGTTCTTGATATTTTGATGACCCCAAACATAAAATAGGGCATATTTAATTTCTCATCATGTCATCAAATATAAGTAAATTCATGGAAATTACTGTTATGGTTTCTTAATGGTAACTTTTTCTATACTAAGTCCTTATGACATGTGGTTCTTGGAGCATTTAATTGACATAGATTTGTATTTGTAACATTTTGATTTTATTCTTATTTGAGCAAAAAATAGAAAAAAATAATGTTACATATGTGTATCATTTATAGTTATTTTACAAAGGAATTTTGATTACTAAATAAACCACAGAAACCTTTATCAAATTACATTAGTGGCATATTATTGCAGTTAAATTCATACGAGTACATATTAATACAATATAGCAAGAAGGCATGATGGCCACTACTAGATTTTAATCTGTATTTAACTGACATCAAGGTATACTATTAATTTTGGCTTACTCCTCAGGACAAAGAAAGAAAACAAGGTATAATTTTTTCTGTATTGTTTAAATGTAAACTAGAAACATACCTCATATATTTATTCTGTCCTTATCTCTAGCACCTGGACAATGTTCATATTACAATATTTCCTGTGGTATCCCTGGTTTTTAAATATGTGAGAGTCTGTGTTCACTGTTCAGTATGTAAATGGGATTAATTAAATTACCAGCTCAGTTTTTTCCTCCAAGGAATACAGCAACAGCTTTGATCAGGGTTGAAATTTTAATTCTGTGCCCTTGTTACCACACCACATGGATCCCTAAGAGATGTTAAACAGAGCATATTCATAGGATTTGTAGCATGTAGTGAAAGCCAGATAGCTAATGAAATTTAAGAAGAGTCACTTCCAATGATGCCCATGTCTTTTCTTTTTTTTTTTTTTTTATTTTCTATCTTGTTTCTTTGCTGTTTGAAACAAATCCCTCAACCCTAGTTATCTCAGGTGGTGCTCTTTCTATTAAACATTTTCTCTTCTCTCACAACTCCACAATAAACACCATCATTTCTATATAATGGTTCTTCTGTATTCATTAATTCTTGTATGATCATGTTTAGTTGAGGGCAGGGGGTTGCCTGTTTGTTTTCCTCTTCATGACATGTAGGTATGGTTCTACAGAGTCTTGTGGGAAGAATGGATTAGGAAAGCTGTCATGTTAAATGTTTTCAGGTAGAATCACTGGTGAATATATTTAAGAATAAGAATAAAAATTCTGTGAGGTAAAATGACATTTTATTAAAACTGCATGTGTATAATATATTCAAAAATGTTCAATTTTAATTTAACAAGTAAGTTAGTTACTTTTACTTCAAACAATAATTTTTAAAAAAGGAGAAATCAGAAGTGTGATATTTTTGGGATATTGAAAAATGAACTCTTCCACTATTAATTTAGCATTAGACACCCTCAACATTGACTTAACATTTTAACACCCAAGTTATTGTGTTATTGTGTTCTTAATTTGGATGGAGGACTAAAGACTGCATTTATATTTAGAAAAGCTAAGTAACAAGGAAGGTTCAAGGGATGGTGTTAGTAGGGGGCATGATATATGAATCTCACTGTGAAGGGGAATTAAAATAGACATCTCCATTGCATGGGGGAAGGGCTCTGGTTGGAGGATGGGGATGGGAATAAGAGAGATTAGGTGGGGGAAGGATGGAGGGAGAGAGTACTGGGAGAGACAACTGGAATCTGGGGCCCTCTCTGAGATGAGCTAGAGACCTAGGGTAATAGAAACTCCCAGCAACCTGTGAGGATGACACTAGCTGAGACTCCTATCAATGAGGAATACACAGCCTAAATTGGCCATCTCATATAAGTAGTCAAGACTTCTCACTGAATTTGGGATACCAATTCAGCCACAAAACCTTCATGCTAAAATTTGTCTTGCTTACAAGATGTGCTGGAGCAAAGATAACACAGAATTTGTTGGAGTGACCAACATATGACTCATCCAGCTTGAGAAGCATGCCATGAGAGAGAGCCTACCCTGACACTGCTTGGAGGGCCAGTACCCAGAGGCTACATAGTCCAAAGACCTAGGAAAGAACCAAACAAATATGGTGCAAAAAAATCAATGAAATGGTTCCTGTTTATATTCTGCTATACTCATAGATTGTATCTATCTCAACTCTCATCAGAGAGGACTACCCAGCAACCAATGGAAACACTTGCAGAGACCCACTACCAAACATTAGGTGGAGCTCAAGGAGTCCTGCAGAAGAGGGGTAGGAAGGGTTGTTAGAGCTAGTGGAGTCAATAGTTAAGGACATCACAAGAAAACCCATAAAACCAACTAACCTTGGCTCACAGGGACTCACAGAGACTTAACTGACAACCAGGGAGCCAGCATGGGACTGACCTAGACTCTCTGAATATATGTTATAGATGTGTAACTTGGTGTTCTTGTCAACTCCTAAAAGTGGGATCAGGGGCTGCCTCTAACTCTGTTGCCTGCTTTTGGACCAATTCTACAAGATTGCCTCATCCAGCCTTACTAGAAGAGGAGGTACCTAGTCTCACTGCAACTTGTTTTACCATGGCTGGCTGATATCTATGGGAGACATGCCCTTTTCTGAAGAGAAAGAGAGGAGGAAAAGTAAAGGTATGGGAGAGGGATTGGGTGGACAGGAGGGAGGAGAAAGTTTGGTCAGAACATAAAACAAATTAAAAAAATAAAAGAAATATTTGTAAAATAATATTTTAAATCATTTTCTCCTGATATAGAATGCTTTTTTTTTATCTGCACCTATTCAGCAAAGGGCTTTTGAGGATAAAAGTTACAGATTAAAATACAGATTAGAGATGGATATAATAACAAAAATGTTCTGTTGCATAATATTTAAGTTAGCATGATGTCATAAAATTCAAAATTAATCATTTCTTTCAACCTCAAGAAACTTCACTTTACCCAATGAGCATATGAGATCTAGAAGTAATAAAACTGCTCTGGATCTCTATGTACAAGGTGTTTGTTTGATTCCAAAGTACCAACTATCACTAGGGTCCTAAAAAGGAATCAGATGTAATGAAAATGAAAAATAAAACATGAAATAATAGTCTCTACAGAAGAACATTTTGACTATTAACCTGAGTGTGTACCTCATAGCATCTTGTTGGGGAATTCTACCAATACTGGTACTTTTACAATATACACTTTGTTGGGTAGGATACTTTTTCTTGGTTTCTTTTGCCTTCTGTGGTTCCTGGGAGGGTGTGGTGGCTGTCTGTTGCTTGGTAGGGAATATTTCTGTGATCCTGACATTTGAACTAAGGTTTTACTGAACATATTTGTGTACTTTTCAGGTGTCTTCTTCTTACTGTATGGACTAAGATCCAATTATTGGCTCCATTTACAAAGCAACTCCCTAAAGTAAGGATTGGGGAGTTTCCTCTGCAACTGTGTCTCTTAGGAATGCCAGAAACTAAAACAACAATCATACCAATCTGACTGGCTAAACAAGAGCTGAGTGAGGTCAAGACAAACAGACATGCCAAATGGAGGGGGCAAATCCCACAAGCTCTCAACCATACACAAAAACCTAGAGGCAAATAAGGTTGCATGCTTCAGACCTGGATATGTGACTGAGAAATTGGTTTTGTGGAGAGGATTGAAGATCTCAAGCTTACCTACTGATTTTCTGGTCTACTGGCTTCTCTGACAGGCTTAGCTGGTGGTCCCAAGGAATGCTTGCTGGAGTTAGGGCCTGGGACAACTGGATGAGTGGCAAATAAGGAGGAAGGAGAAGATCTTCTTGATCCATTGGGGTATGGTTAGAGAGCAAGGGCAAGGCACAATAGGTGACTACTGCTGAGCTGGGGGTGATTCTGGGGGAATGTGTTGGAGGAGAGGACAAGGAGGTAAAACTCTGTGGTTAGCCTGTCTGCTTCTCTGGCCCTCATCTATTTATAATTTATAAAGTTAAAAGACACTGAGTATCTCAGGTATCTAGCTGCCAGTAAAATGTCACTATATGAAAACTTTCAGAAAAGAAATAAAGACCCAAAATAATGTGTTTTATGTTAGCAATTAAAACAAATTACATATTGGAACAGGACATTGGGCTAGGCAAATTGAACAAATTTTAGTTAGTATAATGTGTAGTAGGAGAGGCCTATAGGGTCCAAGAAATTGGCTAAAACCAGTTGCCAAGGCATCTGCATTAAAGATTGTAAAGATGTCTTCACTCTCAGAGAATTCCATCTCCATTAACCAAAGGAATTCAGCTGGATCTGAGACACAAACAGGCAAAATAAAGTCGTTTTAAAATGAGATGCTAATCAAGGTACAAGTAGCATACAGAATACCAAATAGATTAGAAAAGAAAATCCACTTGGCACATAATTAAGGAAACCACTAAACTTGTAGAACAAAGAAAGAATATTAAAAACTGCAAGAAAAAAAGACAAACTAACTTATAAAGGTAGACCTACCAGAATACGCTTTATTTCTCAATAGGCATTCTTAAGTCCAGCAAGTCCTAGACAGATTGCCTACAAACTCTAAGAGATAACCAGCATCAACCTAAAATATATACCTAGCAAAACATTTAGTCACAGTATATGGAGAGAAAAAGAAATTACATGATAAAACCAAATTGAAGCAGTATCTATCTACAAAGGGAATAGACGGGAAAAAATCAAACTGAAGAGGATAATCACATCAAGAACACACAAGGAATAAAAGCAACTGCAGAAAAGCAAATCAAGAACACACACACAAAACAAACAAACTAACAAACAAAAAACCACAAGTAACAGGAATCAACAATCACTGCTTGTTGAAAACTTTTAATATCAATGTTGTCAATTCCTCAATAAAACAATATATAGACTAACAGAATGGATGAGAATAGGATTCATTCTTCTGCTGCATCAAAAAAATACACCTTAATATCAAGGATACATATCACCTCAGGGTAAAAGGATAAAAAAAATGTATATCTAAGAAAATGAACATTTAAAAACAAGGTGGTGTAGACATTTTAATATCTGAAAAAATACACTTCAAAGCAAAACAATCAGAAGAGACTGGGAAAGATATTACATACTAATTAGAGGAAAATACACCAAGACAATATCACAGTTCTTTATGTTGTTGTTTGTTTATTTTTTATTTTTTTCTTCCTCTCATGTTTTTTTTTAAATTTATTTATTTTAAAAAAGTTTTTTTCATTTTACATACCAATCCCAGTCCCCCCTTCCTTCCCTTCTTACCCTTCTCACTTCCCAGAATCCCAACTCTCATCTACTCCTCAGAGAGGGTAAGGCCTACCTTGGAGAGTCAACGAAGTTGACAATGGAAAGCTTACAAACTCATAAGAAATGAAGAAAACACTATTGATTAAAAATTTGGTCAGGTCATAAAATAAGAAAGAAATTAAAGACTTTCAAGAATTGAATAAAAAATGATTATAAAACATACCTGAATTTATGAAACATAATGAAGGCTATTGTAAGAGGCAAGTTCATAGAACTAATTGTCTCCATAAAAATATTGGAGAGATTTTTGTTATTTTAGTATATTTTATTTTTATCCCTTAAGAGACTTTTTTGTTTTATTTTTTTCAATCTATTTCAAATACCAAACACAGCTTCCCCTCCCTCCTCTCCTACCTTTCCCTACCACCATCTCCTATGTACCCCACCAACTCTCATTTCCTCCCATTCCCCATCCACTCTTCCTCCTTCTACTTTCAGAAAGGCAGAAAGGGCTGGCCTCCCATGGGAGTCATCAAAGCATGGCATACCAAGTTGAGGCAGGACCAAGCTACCCCGCCCCCACCTGCATCAAGACTGGGCAAGGCAATCCAGCATGGGGAAATGGGTTCCCAAATACCAGCTCAAGTGCGAGGGATAGGTTCAAGTGCTAGGAGCCTCACAAACAACTGTCACACACATGCAGAAGGCCTACATCAGTTCCATTCAGGCTCCCTAGCTGTTGATACAGAGTCTATGAGTTCCCAAGAGCTCAGGTCAACTCTCTCTGTGGGTTCCCTTGTACTGATCTTGACCTCCCTGGCTGGTACAATTTCTGCTCCCTCTCTTCAACAGGACTCCAGAAACTTGGCCCAGTGCTTGGCTATGGATCTCTGCATCTGTTTCCATCAGTTACTGGATGAAGGCTCTCTGATGACTATTAGGTTAGTCATTAATCAGATTACAGGAGAAGGTCAGTTCAGGCACCCTCTCCACTTCTGCTAGGAGTCTCAGCTAAGGTCATCCTTGTGGATTCCTGCTTGTTTTCTAATGAAACATGAGAATTAGGTATATCCTCAAAGGAAGAGAGGTGGAGAGGTACTTGGATGAGTAAAGGAAGGGGAAACATAATGGCTTATATGATATAAAAAATTCTATTTTCAATAAAAGAAAAAAAGAGTAAATTGTAATAGACAATGTCACCCTGTCTTACGTGAATGTAAGGACCATAAGTTCTCAGGAACCTGATTCGCTGCTTTAGCGCTTCAGGAACCAGACAGAGAAAGATGAGAAAGGAAAATAGAGAGGAGGAACAGGAATGCTGTTTGCTTCTTAGAAGTTTAATATTTATTTGTAGATTGTTTCATTCATTCCCAGTCACTTTACATACTACTAAAAAAGTGATACTATGTATACATATGAATATCTATATATACATATATAGATATATATATATTTACTTTACTAACATAAGTGTTAAAATTGTATGTGCTGACATTTGATTTTATGACTTTATTTTTCCTGTTTGTGTCTCACATCAAGCTAAATTCCTTTGGTTAATGGAGATAGAATTCTCTGAGAGTGAAGACATCTTTACAATCTTTATTGAAGATGCTGATTTAAGAAACTGACTAGCAGTAGACACTTCATTTAGGATGTGAATCTTTTATATAAGAGAACATTTCACTGGGGCTGGAATAGAGAGAAAGGAAGGAAAATTGGAGCACCTGATGGTTTGTTACTCTAGCTCATAAGGAATTTATAGTGGAATCCTTTATATAGCTTTTTTCTTTTTAAACAAAAATCTGTCAGAGTTCTTTGTATTATAACTAGCATGGACTTGTTCACATCTAAATTACTTCTTTAATCATAAACTTTATGATACAATTCCTCCTCTACTACACATGCAAATGTTTAGATATAAGAAGTAGCAACTCAACCCAAGTCAATGAGCTGCCCATGTGGTTATGGTATTTCTTTTTCCTAAAGACTAGGCTCTCTCTCTCTCTCTCTCTCTCTCTCTCTCTCTCTCTCTCTCTCTCTCTCTCTCTCTCTTCTCTCTGTATTTTTCAATTTTGGATTCAATTGATCCTAAACACAAAGTTTAGATTACCCCAGTTTAATTCCACCAGCATATACTCATCATTCTTGAAAAATGTACATGACTTTAGAGGAAATTCAGAGTACCTAAATATAGAAAAATGCAATAAATTACATTATAGTACATTTAAAGCTGAATAACAAAATAGAAAAAGAATCAGAATTGAATTGGTAATGAAAGGTTTATAATATGAAAATTAAATATTAGCAAGATGCACTAGTACAGTAGAATATATTTAGAGTCTGAAACAATTATTTTATTATTAGAATATACTACAGCACTTCAGAACTTTTAATAAACTGATGCTAATGATTCATATGAGTGATAAAACTACAACTATTATAAATACGTTTGTATAGATGTAAGGTATTTTTTTAAAGCCATTTTTTATTTCTGAGCCTCACCAGGGCTTCTTTTACATCCTTGTTCCTTAGGCTGTAAATCAGAGGGTTTATCATGGGGATAATGAGGAGGTAAAAGACAGATGTCATTTTGTCTTGGTCTAGTGAGTAAGCAGAACTAGGTCTGAAATACATGAAGAGCATGGTCCCCTGGAAAATCCCAACTGCAGTCAGGTGGGAGGCACAGGTAGAGAAAGCTTTGAACCATCCCCCAGTAGAACTGATCTTTAAGACAGATGAGATGATGTAACAGTAGGAAATGAGGACTCCTGAAATGGTGCTCAGTTCAATGAAACCAAAAAGGGTGAATAATACCAGTTCATTGAGCTGTGTGTCAGAGCAGGAAAGAAGTAAGACTGGAGGTAAATCACAAAAGAAATGATTAATCTGAGTAGAGCCACAGAAACATAAGCTGAATGCCAATGAGGTGTGTATGAAGCCATCTATAGTTGCCAACAGATATATTCCAGTTAAGAACTGGTAACAAACTCTACTAGACATGTCCACAGCATACAACAGGGGGTTGCTAATGGCTTTGTACCTATCAAAGGCCATCACTGCCAGCAGCATGCACTCAACATCTATAAAAATAGAGACAATCAAGAGTTGGAGGAAACAGCCAACAAAGGAAATTGAATTTTCTCCAAGAAGGTCTACCAGCATCTTTGGTCCAACTGCAGTGGAATAGCAGAGGTCAGAGAAAGAGAGGTGGCTGAGGAAGAAATACATTGGTGTGTGAAGCTGGGGGTCTGTTCTGATCAATGTGATCATTCCTACATTTGTCAGAAGAATAGTGAGGTAAACAACCAGAAACACTATGAACAAAGTTACTTTCATCTCAGGCTTGCTGGTAATTCCCAACAGAAGAAATTCAGGTACAGATGAGCAGTTTCTCTTGTCCATTCTTCTTTGTTCATGATCTAAATAGTTACAAAATTCATTAAGGTAATGGCCTTTTAGGGTTTGATTTTCTTTTGAATATATAATGCAGAAAATATTTACATTCTTAGAAATGTACTAGGTACACAAGCACATTAAGAAAACAGCTAATATAAAATACAGTTGTAATAAGGTACAACCATAGGAAAGGAGCAGAGGAGAATGATTAAATTGAATTTTATGCCTTTATATCTATCTCTCTATCTACCTATCTAACATTTATCTAAATTTTTAAGTCATGATCTATCTGAATTGTCTTTATCTCCATCACTCCATATTTAGTAGAACATAAAAATTAAAAATGCTGGTCTGTGATTTCACATAATGTGAAGGGAATGAAAAATTACAGACAAATTATAATATAACCCTATTTTATTAGAGTCATAATTAATATCAATATGGTTTTTACTTTGCTTTTACAGTCATAAAATGTATATGAATCATTTAACAATACCAGACAACAGATGAAGGTAGTCATGTCACTATTTTGGATTTTGAAGTGTTTACATAAAAATGAAATAAAATTTATTAAAAGCTATCACTCATCACTGATTACTGCCTTTTAAACTTCTGTTATTTACTTAACTGTGTTCAAATGATAAAACCTTGGGCAAGTAAATTAGAACTGGCAGGAAGTGGCAACAACTATTTACAGCAAATATTTTTCCTTAATTTAGCTCTTACCCTGACTTTAAGATTTAAATGCAAATGTGAGTTCATTAGCAAAACTGCACAAATAAAATGCTTTTGTATTCAGTGTTTATATGAGCAGTTCCATGTGAACATTGTGGTTTTGTGTTCTATTATTTTTACATAAAAAAGAGGACAGAGAGGGGAGAGGGAGAGAGAGAGAGAGATACAGGAGAGATAGAGATAGAGAGAGAGAGAAAGAGAGAGAGAGAGAGAGAGAGGACAGATGGAAAGAGAGTGAATCATAGAATAACAGTTTAAAGACACACTTTGACAAATGCAGAAACAAATTCATAAACATATAATTAGGAAATGTTACCTGTAGATACATTGTAGAATTTATCTAACTGCACAAGCAGGAATAAAGCTACTTATTTATTCTTTAACTTTAGTTTATGTCCAGGAACCACTCTAATATTTTTTTCTTACAGTTTTACAATAACCACTTAAAATCCTACCTGTGATGAGAGAATCTTTCTATTCTTCCTGTGGTAATGGAAGATAAGTTGATCACATTTATTTTCATCTAAGACTGTTGAGATTTAATTCTCCTGAGGCTCTGACTCTGTTTAGATATTCTAATGTGATTAATTAGATTCCTTACTCAGTGTTTTCCTTGGGAATACCCAAACACTGCACCCATAGTTATCTTCACTGGTTAGCCTTGACTTGATATTGAGGAGTGACAGACTGTCCACGGAATAGTGAAACCAGGCATTAAATGAAACTAAAGTTGAACTTTATTTAAGGATGTCTACGTCTTTCCTTATTTGCTCTGATTCTTCTATGCCCAAGACAATTTCATCTACATCTGATTTAAAAGTATGCTAATACTAACTATTACAATAGTTACATTCCCATCCCTTCCTTTCCTCCCTTCAAGCATTATTTCCATGTATCTGCTGTTACACACACACACACACACACACACACACACACACACACCACACACATCCTTGAAATTGTAAATTCCACCTGCACAGTCTGAATACAGCTACTTGTATGCCTCTGGTTTCAGGGCTGAACATTTGGTACTTGGTGGTCAATTGATATGCTCTTTCCTGAGGAAGGATATTTTTTCACACTCAGCATTCCTTAGTTTTCTGGATTTCATTGTTTAGTCCTGAGTCCTCTTGTGGTTTCCTTTCAGTCTGACTAGTACAATCACTTTAATAGATAAATGGCTGACATATTTATAGCCAAGTATAGTTACATGGTATAATAAAGGAGAAAGTGCTTATGGAATATGGATTATTTTCATAAGTATAACATTTTCTGAATTAGTGACAATCCCTTACCACACCATTTGTTATTATTTTAATGAATTGTATTGAATGATTTCTGCTCAAAATGCCATGTTTCTCTACATTTTTCTACGGTTCTTTTTTTTAAAATTAATTACTTTATTTTTCTATTATCAGCTTGATACAGTATAAATTCTAATCCTAACAGTGAAATGTTTGATTGAGGCTTGCCCAGTAATTGAGTAAAACCAAAACTTATTATAAGCCACAGTCATCCTGAGGTGTACCCCCCCCCCCCCCGCTTTCTATGGTTCTTAATCAGAAAACACCATAGTGGAGGTCCATTTCCAGATGTAGATCACAATCAGATGTACATCACAATTATGGAAGATGGTAATCTAAAGTCAAGGATCTGCAGATGGTGTCTGGATAAAGCCCACAATTTGGTTAATACACTATCCACTTACTGTCTTCATTTGGCATAAAAGGTCAAGAGTCTCCTCTGCTTTTCCATGGGGACAAAAATGTCTTTTTTGAAGTGTTATCTTCATGATTTTTATCACTTTCCAAAGTTTTTCATACCAATACCATAGTTTGCTAGAATGATTCTCAACACAACTGGATGTTAATGTGAGTTCAGGTAAAAAACACTCTATTAAAGTTTAATGGTTACATTAATAGTCTGGTAGAAACTCAGAAGTCCTTCACTACATCCTATTAATTCATCAGGGTTTTTAAAAATTCTACCCTGATATATTTTCTTAAAGAGAGTATTACATATTACTAAAGACAATACATGAGTAGGAAGCATAGGTGGCCTTCAAATGGTTTCTTATTATTAGACTTTTATACAAATGCTTAATAAATTAAAAACTGTGATATTATTAACATATTCGTGCAGTATAAAACCAACAGACATGATACATTTCTGTGTATTCAATAAATTTCCTTAAAACCACCTTTTATTTCTGAGCCTGACCAGGGCTTCTTTTACATCCTTGTTCCTTAGGCTGTAAATCAGAGGGTTTATCATGGGGATAATGAGGAGGTAAAAGACAGATGTCATTTTGTCTTGGTCTAGAGAGTAGGCAGAACTAGGTCTGAAATACATGAAGAGCATGGTCCCCTGGAAAATCCCAACTGCAGTCAGGTGGGAGGCACAGGTAGAGAAAGCTTTGTAGCGCCCCTCAGTAGAGCTGATCTTTACGACTGAGGAGATAATGTAACAGTAGGAGATGAGGACTCCTGAAATGGTGCTCAGTTCTATGAAACCAAAAAGGGTAAATAATACTAGTTCATTGACCTGTGTATCTGAACAGGAAAGGAGTAATACAGCAGGAAAATCACAGAAGAACTGATTAATGTTGGTAGAGCCACAGAAACATAAGCTGAAGGCTAATGAGGTATGTATAAGACCATCTATAGTCCCCAACAGGTATATTCCAGTTAAGAACTGGTAACAAACTCTACTAGACATGTCCACAGCATACAACAGGGGGTTGCTGATGGCCTTGTACCTATCAAAGGCCATCACTGCCAAAAGCATGCACTCAATATCAATAAAGGTACATACTAATAAGAATTGTAGAAAGCAGCCAAAAAAGGAAATTGGATTATTCTCTGCAAGAAGGTCCACCAGCATCTTTGGTCCCACTGCAGTAGAATAGGATAAATCAGAGAAGGCAAGGTGGCTGAGGAAGAAGTACATTGGTGTATGAAGACGGGGATCCATTCTGATCAAGATGATCATTCCAAGATTTGCCAGCAGAATAATAAGATAAACAACCAGAAACACAACAAATAAACCCCCTTTCAAGTCAGGGTTACTGGAAAGTCCCAGGAGAAAAAAATCGGGTAATGAAGAGCAGTTTTCCTTATCCATTCTTCTTTTTTCTTGGTCTAAATGATTAAAAAAGTTGTCAGTGTTGTCTTAGATTGGGATTTTCATTTCTCAACATACTATTGTATAGTAAATGCAGGAAAATGTATCATTGTTAGGTGGCATGCTATGTTGTTATTTTTTGTACATAAAGTACACTAAGGAAATAGCCTCAGTACATAGTACTTTTAATATAGCTTTCTCAGTGCCAAAAAATCCCTCTAATGAGGGAGCATAATCACTATTCATTTAAATATATACATATATTTCATTTTCTTTCTTTCTTGACTAGATGTCAAACACCCATTTTAGGCAATGTATTTGAAATAAATAAAATCTTATCCAAATTAAACATAATAAAAAGAAAATATTAAATTGCCCAGAAAGCTATACAGAAAAATCTCATCACTTAATTAAAAACATTATTGTTATTAGACTTGCTGAATTTATAACACTATTTGTTACAAGTTAACTATGAAACAAAATTAACTTTTCAGATAATAATAAAATTAAATTAATATGAATTGTTTTATGTTTCTAATTATTAAATATTCAGCTACATTTGCTGAATAATTAAACATGATCTGCCACTCCCTTTCACTGGAACACCAACTATTTCTAATGCTTTGAATCCTATACAAGTCAAATAAAAGTAGGAAAATATACTAAATACACACAAGAACATGTTCCGGATCATAGAAGACAGACTTTATGCCACGACAGAATCAGAATAATCCATTTGATTTTCATTCCTCACTGTCTTTCTCATATGTCCAAAAAAAAGCAAAATTTTATTTTTATTCCAGTTTTACCCATAGCAACTCATAAGTGTACCTGAAATAAGGGCATCTTGCTTGCATTTCTCTGGTACAGAAAGAACAGGTGGATCACATTTGTTTTCAATTAAGGCTGCTGGGATTAAATTCTCTAGAGGCTCTTCCTTCCCATCTTCATGTATTCCTAACATAACTAATTAGCTTCTAGGCTCAGAACTTTTTTGTTTTTTTTGTTTTTGTTTGTTTTTTTCCTGGGCATCCTGAGACAACTGTCTCTATGGCTGTTATTTCAACCCTTTACCCTTCACTCAATATGATAATTTATGTTGATCAGAATTTTTAGTGAAACTTGACACAGTAAAACTAAAATTGACCTTTTATGAATACTTTCCGTATTCTTTACTATTTGTCATAACTTATCAAATTTTTGACTACCTCTTTCAACTTCAGTTTTCAAAAATAATCTTATAGACTGATTTACTTTATTTGATTTTCATTTTAAACACTTTTCATTCAATATTGTATCACAGTTTCATCTCCTAGAAGTTCTTCTAGGTCCTTCCTACCCCTACACCTATACAATTCCATGTTCTTTCCTTCTTTCTCTCACTGGAAAGCAAACAAACAGGCAAATGAATTTAAATAACAGATTTTTAAAAGCCCAAGAAACACACAAATACAAAAAAACATAAAAAGTCAGAAATAATATAAAAGTGAAGGATCATCAAGACCTCAAGAAAAGTCAAATCAACCAGTATGAGACAAAAGGCCTTCAAAAATATCATTGAATTCATGTTATTTTGTCCATGTACTGCTGATAATGGGGCCAGCTCTTAAGTGTATGTAACAAAACCAGTGAGAATCCATTAGAGAAACCTATTTTTTTTTTCTTTGCAAGCAGGTGTCAATTACAGATAGCTTCTTGGTGAGGGGTAGAAGCCCATGTCTATTTCCTCCTGTCGGTGTTTGGAAACCATCTGCTTTGAACCTGTGAAGGGCCAGTATCTGTGGGTTTAGATGTGTATCAGTCATTTTGTGTCTAGAAGACTGTTTCCTTATAGTCATCTCTCCCTGTAGTTCTACACTCTTTCTGCCTCCTCTTCTGCAGAGGTTCCTGAGCTTCTGAGGGGAGAAATTTCATAAAGATATCCCATTTAGGACAGAGTTTTTCCAAAATCTCCCACTCTCTAAACATTGTCCTATAGTGTGTATCTGTTTTAGTTCCCATCCACTCTAAGAGGAAACTTCTCCAATGATGCCTGAGGGAGGCACTGATATACAGATATAACAAATGTCATTAAGAGTCATTTTATTCAGCCTTGGTGTAGGGAGGAGAGGACTAGACCTTCCTCAACTGAATATACCATGATAGGTAGACTCCCCATGGGAAACATTGCCTTGGAGGAGGTGGGAATGGGGGCGGTGAGTTATGGGGGAGAAGGCTGGAGGGTAGTAGGAGGGAGGACAGGGGAATCTGTGGCTGATACATAAAATTAAATTATTTAAAAAATAAAATTATTTATTTAAAAAGTCATTTTATTGCTATGGTCCTTTGGAAGAACAATACTATTTGGTTTCTCCCTAAGGCCATGTTCTATCCAATTTAAAGGTTCTTAGGTTCACAGGCAGTGTCAGGTATTTTTCATTGTTGTCTAAATGTACCCTCATATCCACAACAACCATTCTTATTTCAATTATTTAATGTCCAAGCAACATTTACAGCATCTGCAGTACTTTTGTGATCTCTCCTATAGTCCACCATCCAACACCCATTCCCAGGAACCTTACCACAGTGATGTGTTTGAGGATTACTAAAATCATGAGGAATCATAAAAGAGCACTGTTAAACACTTCCAGGTCATTTAGTTAGTGTTCAAAAGAGTAGACATGAACATGAATGTAAAATTTTGATGCATATTGTTCAAGTGCACTATGAAGAATATATATATTATAAAGAAAGAGTTTATTGGGCTTACAGTTCCAGACGTTTAAACTCTATGACCATTATGGCAGGGAGCATGGCAGCAGGCAGGTGTGGCGCTGGAACAGTAGCTGAGAGTCTACATGCTTATCTGCAAGTAGGAGGCAGAAAGAGAGAGCTAACCAGAAGAATTTATATTTTAGAATATGCAATAGGTAAATGCTTTAATTAAAAAGCAATACACTCCACTCTAAAATTGTGTGTTTTGAATTTTCTTTGATTTGGTATTGGTCTTTTGAGAACACAAATTATGAATTTAATTGTAGACCAGTGTGGTTATGTTATCAAGTATAATGAATTTAAATTTAACTATATTTATATACATATGTATAACATATCCATACATATTGCTCATTAAATATTAATTATACTTCCTAAACTACCATGATATATAGAAAGAAACTATGATGTAAAAAGTAACAAAAAGTTTCAAGAATCCTGTTGGCATATGTTTTAACATACACTAATGGACTTGCTCTCTAGAAATTTCTGAATGCAATGTAATGAAGAAAATGAGGCATCCAATATTAATCATAATGAAGATGATGTTATTTTCACTAATATGACAAAATAGTTTAGTGATTTTTTTTTTACTTAAGTAAAACCCCTAGTGTTCCACATAATCTTAGAAATATATAAAAGTGAATTATGTGTGAGTTTTCATTCTTCACAAAGAAATATTTCCCTGGACACTAAGCAAAGGCAAATATGGCCAGAACGAAGCACAAATAATTATTTTATTTTATAAAAGTGATATATTATAATGTGTTAATCATTTGTAGACAGACAGACTTTTTGTGTTACTATGTTTATTTCATATTTTACTAAAATCCAAGAAATATGGACAACTAGTTCACAAAATAAAATACTACAGATAATGATAATTCAGGATGTATGTATAAATATTCCAGGTGATTTCAGAGTTTTCTCAAATTTATATTCAAGAACAATACCACAAATGCTTTTTGAGGAAAAGAATAGTGATATATGCTTCTTATTATTATTCTTTTTAATTAGAGATTTTCTATTGATTTTACACATCAACCAAAGATTCCCCTGTCCTCCCTCCTCCCACTGCCCAGACTTCCCCACCAACCCACCCACCACTCTCACTTCCTCCAAGGTAAGATCTCCAATGGAGACAAAGCAGAGCCTGGTTCATTCAGTTGAGGCAGGTCCAAGTGCCTCCTCCCTGCACCAAGGCTGAGCAAAGTGTCTTGGCATAGGCACTAGGTTCCAAAAAGTAGGCTTATGCACTAAGGATAGGTCCCCATCCCACTGTATGGGGGCCCCCTAAACAGTTCAAGCTAAATAACTGTCTCGCTTATCCAGAGGACATAGTCCAGTACCATGGGGGCTCCTCAGCTATTAGTCCACAGTTCATGTGTTTGCCCTAGTTTGACTAGTTGTCTCTGTATTTTTCCAATCATGGTCTTGATGTCTCTTGCTCATAGAATCCCTCCTCTCTCTTGTTGATTGGACTCCTGGAGCTCTGGCTGGGATCCAGCCATGGATCTCTGCATCTGCTTCAATCAGTCACTGGATGAGGGTTCTATGATGACAGTGAGTTTTTGCCCATCTGATCACCAGAGTAGGTCAGTGCAGGCACCCTCTTGACCATTACCTATAGTCTATGGTGGAGTCATTTTGTGGATTCCTGGGAATCTCCCTAGCACTCTGCTTCTCCCTATTCCCATGGTGCCTTCATTTACCATGGTATCTTTCTCCTTTTTCTCCCACTCTTTCCATTTCAGCTCGAACTTCTCACTCCCCTAAACTCTCATTCCTTCATCACTTGTCCTCCATTACCACTCCCCTCAGCCCCAGTTTGTTCATGTAGATCTCATTCTTTTCTCCATCACTGGGCAATCCATGTGTCTTTCCTAGGGTCCTCCTTACTAGCTAAACTCCCTAGAGCTGTGGGTTGCAGTATTGTTATCCTTTGCTTTATATCTAGTATCTGCTTATGAATGAGTACATACCATTTTTGTCTTTCTGTGTTTGGGTTACCTCACTCAGGATGATATTTTCTAGTTCCTATCCATTTGCCTACAAACCTCATATTGTTATTGTTTTTCTCTGCTAAGTAGTACTCCATTGTGTATATGTACCATGTTTTCTTTTCCATTCTTCAGTTGAGGGGCATCTAGGTTGTTTCCACATTTGAGCTATTGCATATAATGCTGCTATGAACATAGATGAGCATGTGCCCTTGTGGTATGATTGAGCATTCCTTGGGTATATGCCCAAGAGTAGTATAACTGGGTCTTGAGGAAAATTGATTCCCACTTTTCTGATAAACCACTATACTGATTTCCAAAGTGGTTGTACAAGTTTACATGTCCACCAACAATGTAGGAGTGTTCCCCTTACTCCACATCCTCTCCAACATAGACTGTCTTTAGTGTTTTAGATCATAGCCATTCTGAAAGGTGTAAGATGGTATCTGAGTCTTTTTTTATTTGCATTTCCCTGATAACTAAGGATGTTGAGCAATTTTTCAAATGTCTTTCAGCCATTTGTGATTCTTCTGTTCAGAATTCTCTCTTTAGCTCTGTAGCCCATTTTTTTAATTGAACTGTTAGGTATTTTGATATTTAGTTTCTTGAGCTCCTTATGTATTCTGGAGATCAACTCTCTGTCAGATGGGGGTTAGTGAAGATCTTTTCCCATTCTGTAGGCTGTCCATGTACTTGGCCCTACAAAAGCTTCTCAGTTTCAAGAGGTCCCATTTATTAATTAATTGTTTCTTTCAGTGTCTGTGCTACTGGTGTTGTGTTTAGGAAGTGATCTCCTGTGCCAATGCATTCAAGAGTACTTCCTACTTTCTCTTCTATCAGGTTCAGAGTAACTGGATTTATGTTGAGGTCTTTGATCCACTTGGACTTAAGTTTTTTGCATGGTGACAGATATGGATGTATTTGCAACTTTCTACATGCTGACATCCAGTTATGGCAGCACCATTTGTTGAAGATACATTTTTTTCCATTGTACATTTTTGGCCTCTTTGTCAAAAATTAGGTGTTCCTATGTGTGTGGACTAATGTCAGGTTCTTCATTTCTCATTTCAATTCTATTGGTCCACATTGTTTTTATGCTAGGACCAAGCTGTTTTTATTACTGTAGCTCTATAGTAGAGCTTAGAGTCAGAGATAGTGATGACTCCAAAAGTTGTTTTATTGTACAGGATTCTTTTGGCTATCCTGAGTTTTTTGTTTATCCATATGAATTTGAGAATTGTTCTTTCCAGGTCTGTGAAGAAATGTGCTGGGATATGGCTGGTGATTGCATTGAATCTATAGATTGCTTTTAGCAAGATTGCCATTTTTACTGTGTTAATTGTATCTATCCATGAGCATGGAAGATCTTTCCATTTTCTGATATCTTTTTCCATTTCTTTCTTCATAGACTTAAATTTCTTGTCATACAGGTCCTTCATTTGCTTAATTAAAAATATCCCAAGGTATTTAACATTATTTGTTGCTGTTGTAAAGGGTGATGTTTATCTGATTTCTTACTCAGCCTGCTTATCATTTGTATATAGTAGGGCCACTGATTTTTTGAGTTAATCTTGTGTCCTGCCACATTTCTGATGGTGTTTATGGTGTTTATCAGCTATATGAGTTCCTCAGTCAAATTTTTGGGGTCACTTATGTATATTCTCATATCATCTGGAAATTGTGAAAGTTTAACTTCTTCCTTTCCAATTTGTATCCTCTTGATCTCATTCTGTTGTCTTATTTCTCTGGCTAGAACTTAAGGTACTATATTGAATAAATATGGGAAGAGTGGACAGCCTTGCCTTGTTCCTGATTTTAGAGAAATCACTTTTTTTTTCTTTCTTTCTTTTTTATTTCTTCCTTGACCCATTGGTGATTCAGTTGAGGATAATTCAGTTTCCATGAGATTGTACGCTTTCTGTAATTTTTGTTGTTGTTGAAATCTAATTTTATTCCATGGTGGTCTGATAGAATAAAAAAGGTTATTCCAATTTTTTTTTGTATCTATTGAGATTTGTTTTGTGACCAAGTATGTGTTCAATTTTAGAGAAGGTTGCATAGGGTGCTGAGAAGAAGGTATATTCTTTTTTGTTAGGGTGGAATGTTCTGTAGATATTAAGTTCATTTGAGTCACAATTTCAGTTAAGTTCCTTATTTCTCTGTTAAGTTTCAATCTGGCAGATCTGTCCAGTGCTGAGAGTGGGGTGTTGAAGTCTCCCACTATTAATGTGTGGGGATTTATGTATGAATTAAGCTTTAGTAATGTATCCTTTACATATGTGGCACTGCCCTTGTATTTTTGACAGAAGTAAAGCTTAATCTTGGTAGATCCTTCCTGTGATGAGTATGTAATGTCCTTCTCAATCTCTTTTGATTGATTTTAGTTTGGAGTCTATTATGTTGGCTATTAGGAGAACTACACCAGCTTGATTCTTAAGAGGATTTGATTGGAAAGACTTTTCCCAGCCTTTTATTCTGCAGGAGTATCTACCTTTGAAGTTGAGGTGAGGGCCAGGGATTTAGCTCAATGGTAGAGAGCTTGCCCAGCAAGTACATGGCCCTGGGTTCAATCCTCAGCTCAAAAAAAAAAAACCCACCCACTTGAAGTTGAGGTGTGTTTCTTGTATGCAGCAGAAAGATGGGTCCTGATTTTGTATCCATTCTGTAATTCTGTGTCTTTTCATAGGTGAATTAAGTCCATTGATATTAAGGGATATTAATGACCAGTGATTGTTCATTCCTATTTTCTTTTGGTGGTAGTGTATATTTCTCTTCTTTGGGATTTACTGCTGTGGGGTTATCTGTTGCCTGTATTTTTGTAGGTGTATCTGACTTCCTTAGGTTGGAATTTTCCTTCTAGTGCTTTCTGTGGGGCTGAGTTGTGGATAAATCTGGTTTTGTCTTGGAATGTGTTGTGTAGATGTATCTGGCTTATTAAATAAGAAACACAGAACCGATTGCAGAGTTAAAAACCACGAGGTCAGAGCAAGAGTGGAAAACCTTTCCCTTCACTGCTTCTGCGGTTCTTCCTCTCTGCAAGAGACCTACTTCTCTGCGTCCTGTCTATTTAAAAACTTTCTGTTCTCCTCTCTCATTGGTTGTAAACCCAGCCACATGACCTCCTCGTCACTGCCTGTTTGTACAGACCTCCAGGTCTTCTATGGTTGGTATTGAGATTAAAGGCTTGTATCTGCCATGCTGGCTGTGTCCTTGAACACACAGAGATCCGCCTAGCTCTGCCTCCCAAGTGCTGGGATTAAAGGCATGCACCACTACTGCTCAGCTTCTGCTCTGGCTTGCTCTGACCTCAAGGCAACTTTATTGACATACAAATAAAATCACATTTCAATACAAATAAAATATCACTATATTTCCCCTTTTTTATTTTAATTAAAAGAAAAAAAGGAAAAAGTTATAACTAATATAAGAAAAACTATATACAAAAGTACAATAACTCTATATACCATATATACAAACATTAAATACCTAAACAATGATCATTGAAAGTTTTGCTGGGTATATTAGTCTAGGCTGGGATCCATGGTCTCTTAGTGTCTGCATTACATCTGTCCAGGTCTTTCTGGCTTTCAAATTCTCCATTGAGAAGTCAGATGTTATTCTGATGGGTTTGCCTTTATAAGTCACTTGGCCTTTTTCTGTTGCTGCTCTTATTATACTTTATTTATTCTGTGTGTTTAGTTGTCTAATCATTATGTGGTGAGGGGACATTTTTGTGGGGGCTTCTAGTCTGTTTGGTATTCTATAGGCTTCTTGTATCTTCATAGACATTTTCTTCTTTAAGTTGGGAAAGTTTTCTTCTAGGATCTTGTTGAGTATATTTTCTGTGTCTTTGAGTTGATCTTCTTCTTCTTCTTCTTCTTCTTCTTCTTCTTCTTCTTCTTCCTCTTCTATCCCTATTATTCTTAGGTTTGGCCTTTTCATTGTGTCCCAGACTTCCTGAACATTTTGTGTTATGACTATTTTAGCTTTGGTATTTTCTTTGATTGATGAATCTATTTCCTCTATTGTATCCTCTACACCAGAGATCCTCTCTTCCATCTCTTGTATTCTATTGGTTATGCTTGCATCTGTGTTTACTGTTTGTTTACTCATATTTTCTATTTTCAGCATTCCCTCTGTTTGTATTCTTCATTGTTTCTATTTCTCTTTTCAGGTCTTGAACTGTTTCCATTACATGTTTAATTGCTTTTTCATGGTTTTCTTGGCTTTCTTTAAGGGAATTACTGATTTCTTCCATTTTTTATTTGTCTTTTTCACAATTTCTTTATTGATTTCTTCCAATTTTTGTTTGTAATTTCCTCAATTTCGTTAAGGGAATTTTAATTTTTTTCTTGAAAGGTCTCTAACATATTTATGGAGATGTTTTTAAGGCCACTTTCTTCTGCTTCCTCTACATTGTGATGTTTAGGAGGGCTAGGTTCTGAGGATGCCATATTGCTCTTTCTGTTGTTGTATGTATTTTTGCATTGATGTCCACCTATCTTACATCTAATAGGTATATGAGGTTCCTGGGTCTAAGCCAGTTGTTATTGGTTCACTCTGTGTTTGTTGTGTCTGTGTCTTAGGGGGCCCCTCTGGGTCCAATCTAACTCCTTGCGTAATTGGAGCTGGCAGATTCTGTATCTCAGGGAGCTGCTCTTGGCCCAACCCAAGCTAGCTGATTCTGTGACTCACAGAGCCACTCTTGGCCTTATATGGGCTCTTGGTCCAGTCAGAGCTGACAGATTCTATGTCTCAGAAAGCCACTCTTGGTCCAATGAGGGCTGGCAGATTCCCTGTGTCAGGAAGTTACTCTTGGTCTAATTAAGGCTCTTGGTCCACTGAGAGCTGGCAGTTTAGTTTCTGTGTCTCAGGAAGTTAATGTGGTCACAGGCAGATGGGTGTTTGGGCAGGGTGTGGAACTTTTATAATGCAGGGTCTGAAGGGGGGTTTTGGGGTGTGTGGGGGCGGGCTTCCTGCAGGATTTTTCCCTGCTGCCTATCAACTGGTGCAGAGTTAGGTGGGAGTTCCCTGGGATTGCAAGCTTCTTTTGTGTTATACCTTAGAATAAAACCATGAAAACGACTTTGTCTGGGATGTTTTCTTCAGTGATACATACACAGTTTATTAGGAGTGAGAGATTAGTGAAACACATCTCTGTTGCCAGAGGAAACACAGTCATGAAGTCCTTGGCCTAATTATGTGCTTAATCCACTGCTGATTTCACCAATGGATAGACTGTTAGTAGATTGTGGATGGTCTAGGAGGTAAGGTCAGATTAGAGCAATTCATTAATGTTTCTATGTGAAGCAGTTCCTGCTTTGGCATCTTCCTGTCTTCACATTGTTTCCAGTCAGCTGTTAATTGTCTGGGACAGCTCCATCATGCCAGTTGTGCCTCAAAAGACCTAGCCCAGGAATCTGAATGGTTCATGCCAGATATTTTGTCATAGTTACAAAAAATGTTTACTGTAGGTTGAAGAGATCTCATCTGTTAAGATCAGTTACTATTCTTGTGTAGAACTGAAGTTTGGTTCCCAGCACCCATATTGGGTGACTAACAACTACTTGTAACTCAAGTTTCAGAGGATCTAATGCTCACTTCTGACAACCTTGGAGGTACACATTCATACATAGGAGCATACATACACGTGGGTATGTATGCTGCATGTCGCTGGTTGTGGTGGTGCACACAGGTATGACTTGCTGGAGACAGAGGCAGGAGGATCCCAAGTTTGAGGCCAGCCTGGGAGGCTTGCTAAGGAGAAGCTGCAGCCAGAGCCGAGCCACAAACAGTGGCACTGGGACCATGGAGGCATCAGCTGCTACTCTGAGTTGATGGCTGCTTCTCATTTTGTTGATGACTGCAGCAATGCTGCTTTCTGAGGTTTACTGCTGCTTGTGCAGAGAACAATTGCCAGGACCATCATGTTACAAGAAAGCATTGGCAAAGGTCAGTTTGGAGAAATTTTTCAAGGCAAATGTTCGGGAGAAAACACTGTAAAGATATTCTCTTCTAGGGAAGAATGTTCATGGTTCTGAGAGACAGACATTTATCAGACTGTGATTTCTACAAACCACAGAGGAGGCACAAAGAAAGAAAGAAAGAAAGAAAGAAAGAAAGAAAGAAAGAAAGAAAGAAAGAAAGAAAGAAAGAGACAGAGAGAGAAAGAAAAGAAAGAAAGAGACAGAGAGAGAGAGAAGAAAAGAAAGAAAGAAAGAACAGAAAAGAAAAGAAGGGAGAGGGGGGACCTATAGGTCACTGTCCCCCACCCCCCACCCCCGTTTTGGGTAACTGTTACCTTGCTTGCCAACCTTGACCTTGATATAATCCCTGTGCTAATTCCCTGCAAGATTCCATCCTCCTGAATGCTTAAGGGAAGCTCTTTGTCTGTGTATCCAACATATGGGAGGGTTAACAGCTTAGATGCAAGATTGTAAAACATCAGGAACAGGGGTGGGGATTTAGCTCAATGGTAGAGCGCTTGCCTAACAAGCAGAAGGCCCAGGGTTCGAGCCTCAGCTCAAAAAAAAAAAAAAAAAAAAAAAAAAAAAAAAAAAAAAAAAAAAAAAAAAAAAAAAATCAGAAGTGAACTTCTGTCCTACAGGGTTCTCCCATTGTGCAATAAGACCTCATCTCTCTTTCAATAAATGGCATTCAGCATTCAAAAAAAAAAAAAGAAAGAAAGAAAGAAGAAGAGGGGGTCAAGATCATGATGGGGAAAGCCACAGAGACAGCTGACTGGTGCTAGTTGGAGCTCACTGACTCTGGACTGACAGCTTGGGAACCTGCATGGGACTGAACTAGGCCCGCTGAATGTGGGTGACAGTTGTGTGGCTTGATCTGTTTGTAGGGTCCCTGGCAGCAGGACCAGGACTTATCCCAGGTGCGTGAACTGACTTTTTGGAACCCATTCCCTGTGGTGGGATGCCTTGCTCAGCCTTGACACAATGGGGAGGGGACAGGCTCCCCTTCAACTTGGAATGCCAGACTTTGTTGACTACCATAGGAGAGGCCTTACCTACTCTGAGGAGTGGATGGGGGTAGAGTGGGAGGGAGGTGAAGAGGCAGGAGAAGGGAAGGGAGGGGGAACTGGGGTTGATATGTAAAATGCAAATTATTTAATAAATAAATATATTTAAATACAAAAGGAAAAAAGAAAACTCTGCAGGGAACCATGACCATGCCTAACAGCAACTTTGAAATCTTCGAAAGGATGTTGGATTCCCACAGTGATGATTCCATATAGACCATGATGATTAATACCACCCAAAGATCTGCTTTGGACTACAAACTACTCAGGACAATTTTGATATGGCTAGCTAAGATGATCCAGATTCACAGACTACTTGGGCAAGGACTTGAGACAAGCTCTACACTTTCCTATTATGCAGAGACTGGAAAAATAATACAGCTAACTCTCCCAGGATTTGACACTTAACCCCAAATTTTCTTTTCAGGGTTCCCTGAAGATGCCTTCACCTTTAGACAGCAGGAAGTAATTTTAAGAACATGACGCCCACATTCCCAAGAGGTGGGGTGGATGGTTTTTGGTTGTTTAATGAGTTATGGGTATTGTTATTATTTATGATGGTTGGTCACAATTTGTTAATTGTTAATGGTCAGGAAAAAATGCTAAACAAGAAGATTAGATTTGGGGTTTTTGTTTAAAAAAAGAAAAAGAAAAAAAAGAGAATATAGATATGAGGAAGATCATTGAATCTACTCTGAAAAAAAATTCTATTATATATATGTATATATATATATATATATTAGAATTAAAAAGTAGATTATTGAATCTACTCTAAAAAGAAAAGATATAGAAACGATAGGATAAAAGGTATATTTTTGAATCTACTCAGAAAAGAAAAAAGAGAGAATATGGATATTACAAAAAAGTAGATTATTGAATATACTTTTAAAAAGGAACTAGTTGTTTTAAATCTTTACATTTAATTGGATTTTTGTATATTATATACAAATTTTGTATTTAACTCACCAAAAATAGGATAAATAATGATTTATTTTTGGCTGAATTTGTCAAATGTTAATGGACTGGACATTGTTAATACATAAAATCGAGCTTTTTGTCTGAATCTGTCAAGTGTTAATGGACTAGACATAGTTAATGTAATTATTGACTGTATTTATTGTATATGCTAATTGGATATAGTTATAAACTTCTTTTATTATCTTAGACAAAAAAAGAGGAATTGTGGTGATATTGGGTCCCCTGATATATTGTGTATAAACTTATCTAGGGTCAGCGAACAGAACAGCCACTAGACAGACATAGAGGCCAGAAAATGGTGGTACACACATACCTTTAATCCTAGCACTTGGGAGGCAGAGATCCAAATGGATCTCTGTTATTTCAAGGCCACACTGGAAACTGCCAGGCATGGTAACACAAAACTTTAATCTCAGGAAATGATGGCAGGAAGCAGAAAAGTATATAAGTCATGAGGACCAGGGACTAGGGTAATTAAGCTTTAGGCTTTTATCAGTACTTCAGCTGAGATCAATTTGGATGAAGACTCAGAGGCTTCCAGTTTGAGGAAACAAAATCAGCTGGGGAACTGGTGAAGTGAGGTTAGCTGTGGTTTGTGCTGCTTCTCTGATCTTCTAGCATTCACCCCCATACCTGGCTCTGGGTTTGTTTTTATTTAATAAGACCTTTTAAGATTAGTGCTACATGGGTGCACATATATAAACATACATACAAGTTACAAACACACTGATAACTGGTATAAGTTGAATGACATTTGATAATTCACTCTTATTGTTTGAGTGACCTGGTATGAATATAAAAGTACATTCACTCCTGTAGAGGTAGCAATGGAGAAACAGCCCAAACTAAGTAATAAGTCTGCCACCATTTAAAATGAAGACAGCAATGCATTTGTGCTAACTAACATTCAGACTAATATTGAACATTTATTTTATTTTGGAATGAAAGCTGCCCTACTTCTTGACAAATTGTCTTACCAGACATCTTTCCCTTTCCAGGGAAAATTCAAACTCCAAAATACTTGACTTTAACTGGGTGCTGAATATTTGTTGTGAAACTGCTTCCCTAACAAAGGAAAGAAAGTAGCACTAACTAAAGCAGAAGGTAAAGAAAGTAGCACTAACTGAAGAAATTGGAAACAACTGATTGCAACCAGTGTGAATGCTCATCTTTTGGCTGACAAACTGACTTTCCATTTCTCTGAATCTGAGACCAGGAAAAAGGTCTGGTACATGGACTTCTCACAAGCTTAACAACTGAATTTTTATGTTCACATTATAAGGTGTTCTTTGTTGTTGCATGGAATGGCAAATGTGGATTGTGTTGTATTTTCCCAAAATATTGTGGTTGGTGTTATATACAGATTTTAGCTGTTACATGTTGCTATTAAGAATGTGAAAATTCTATGACTTTTTAATGAAATTAGAAGAAATTAATAAGTTCCCCCATAATATCATGGGTGCATAGCTTTTAAAAGGAAATTGTCTATTAATAAAATACATATATATATATATATATATATATGTACATATGTGTATTTGTGTCTTAACAGATGTAAAAGTAGTATATATTTTTATGAATCTCTTACAAGTAAATGGCACTCAAATTCAAAATTATCTAACAAAAATATGCCTCTGATCATAAAATGGCAGGATTTGTGTAGTTCCATAAGACTTTCTTCAACTGTATTACTCATTGTTCAAAAAAATTCCAATGTTACTTGTCTTCTACTTTTGCAAGTAGACATCCATAAACCTACCTGAGCCTAGGGAGTTTTCCTGGCTTTCCTTGCAATGCCAAAACATACAGTCTGATCACATTTAATTTCAACTGGGACTGTTGGGACATAATTCTCTTGAGGCCACACCTTCCTACTTTGCTTTATTCTAATGTAGTACTTAATTAGCTTCCTGGCTCAGTATTTTCCTGGGAATACTCAACAACGGCATCCCTGGCTGCCATCTTCACACTTCACACTTGACTGTTGAGGAGGGATAGACACTGGTTGGGCCTCAGAGTGAAATTGAAACAAACTGAAATTTCTCTGTGTTCAATGACTTCCACACCATCCAGGCGTCATCCTGATTCTTCCATCTTTTAAACAATCTCCTCCATCTCGGACTTATAAAAATGTTGGTATTTCAAGCTGTTTTTTCATCATTGTCTGAATGTACTCTCACCTCCTCAGCATCCACCCTCATTTCAATTATTCGATCAGATTCTTTAACACTTTATGTATTATTTATGTGTGATTTCTCTGCTCTGACTGAATTTATCTACTTCTCTGTTGTCACAACAATTTCCACAGAGTCCTGTAATGGTAATGGGTAATTACAATTATTCTGTTAAATAATATCAGGCATCGACTTTGTAGATACACAGTGTTGGTTTTATTTTTGTAATGTTCATCAAGAAAGTGTTTTAATTCTACCATAGGTCTGTGCGTTATCCGGGTTCTGGATCTTGGACCTCAGTGGGGAGTTCCCTCTCAGGATGTGAGTCTCCAACTGTGCCAGTAATCCACTGGTCACTCAGAAACTTCCTGTGCCATATTTACCCTAGCACATCTTATAGGCAGGACAGATTGTAGGTCAAAGGGTATGTAGCTGTGTTGATGTCCTGGACCCTCCACTGGAAGTCTTAACTGGATACAGAAAATAGATTCCCTATTGCTAGGAGTCTTGGATAGGGTCACCCTCATGTATTCCTGGATTTTCCATTGCTCTAGGTTTCTAGCTCATCCAAGAGATACCCCCAGATAGCAGTTGTCTCTTTTAATACTCTTTCCCTCCATCCTCCCCATACCTGATTACTGCTGTTTCCATCCCCATTCTCCCTCCAAGTCCCTCTCCCAGTCTCCTGGCAATGTTCACTCTATTTCCCTTTCATGGTGAGCTTCATGCATTCCACTCCCCCCCCCAAAAAAAACATACACACACACACACACACACACACACACACACACACACACACACACACAAACCTTGAGCCCTCGTGTTACTTAGCTTCTCTGGGTCTGTGAGTTGTAGCATGGTCCCAGAGATCTAGGTTACTAGGTTAGAGCCAAAAGTGAGTGGCAAAAAAAGTCAATGAAATGAGTCCTAATGATATATTTTGTTATACTCATAGATTGATGCCTAGTCCAACTGTCATTAGAGAGGCTTGACCCAGCAAAAGATGGAAACAGATGCAGAGAACCACAGCCAAACTTTAGGTGGACCTCAGAAAATCATGCAGAAGAGGGGGAAGATGGATTGTAGGACCCAGTGGTGTCAAGGACACCACAAGAAAAAACCACATAACCAACTAACCCAGGCTCATAGAGGCTCACAGAGACTGAACCAACAACCAGGGAGCCCACGTGAGGATGGCCTAGGTCCTCTGCTGATATGGTACAGTTGTGTAATTTGGTCTTCACATGGCACGACAAGCTGTGAGAGTAGGGGATGTCTCTGACTCTGTTGTCTGATTTTGGGACCTATTCCTTGTGCTGGGTTGCCTAATTCAACCTTGGTGGGGGAGGAGGTGTCTGGTCTCACTGAATCTTGATATACCTACCATAGCAATGTCCATGGGATGGCCAGCTTAATCTGCAGAGAATCAGTGGAGGAAGAGTGGATGAGGCAAAGGAGAGGATAGATTAGAAGTTTTGGTTAGGATGTAAAAATGAGACAATTAAGAAAAATGAAAGTGCTTTAAAAAAACAGTCTACATCTTTAAAGTGTGGTATTATAAGTAGCATGCTTTTAATGATTGAAAGTTAAATATTACATATAATAAAAAATCACAAATGTTTTTTTAAATTCAGTTTTCACCCTTTCTTCATAGTGCTATTATACTATCTTACTTCATGATTTCAGTCTATTTTCTTAGGAAAACCTTGCATTCAGATTATTTTATTCATAAAATTACCTCTACTATCCAAACTACAAATGTGTTTGAAATTTTCTTCCTTCAGCAATGGACATTTTAGGGCAAAACCTTTGCGTTTTCTTTTCTTTTTTGCTTTTTTTTTCTTGTTTTTTGAGTCAGGGTTTCTCTGTACAGTTTTGGTGCCAGATCTGGATCTTGCTCTGTAGACCAGGCTGGCCTCAAACTCACAAAGATCCACCTGTCTCTGCCTCCCAAGTGCTGGGATTAAATGCATGTGCTACCAGCATCCAGCTCTTTTGGGTTTTCTCAAAGACCTTTGTGGATAAGTTACTAAGGATGGAGAAATCTTTTATTTATAAACATATTCATTCATTTTAATTGATCTCCATGCATATTGGTTATTTAGATATTAGCTTATATTTTCTCTAACAAAACAACTATATGGAATGAAAGTACATATTAAAAGCAATAGACAGATTTTTTTAATCCAGTAGCCATTATGTTTGACTGACTATAAAACATCTGCTCTGTAGATACTTCTGATACTGTAATGAAGAGTAAGACCTATTCAAATGATGGTGATGAGGGTATTGATGGTGATGGTGATCATAATGATGACTATGATGATATTTTGGCTGCTTTAATCTAATGTTTTATATTGCTTTTAAATTAATAAATAGTGGTCTACATAGTCTTATGTATCTAAGTCTTATGTGTCTTCCATTTTGCCTGAATAGAAAAAAAAATAAAATGGTGAGCAAAATAATTCATCTTATCTAAAATTTCTCTTGATATTTATATTGCCACATTAAAAACCATATTAATATCACTTTTAAACTTGAATGGAGAGATTTTTGTTACATTTTTAAATACTTTCCGAAGGGAAAATTCAAACAGACAGATATAGATGTTGACGTCCCAGTGCCTTTAGCTTCTATAATGTCAATAGCTAACCAATTGTCTAATATAGAAAGATATTATTCACATTTTAGAACATAGACTGATTTAATTTATTTGACTATTCCAGAGAATTATTAATGAGAGTTGCTATCATCATGGTAACAAACCTGACCATGTGGTCTGCCAACTTTGTAAATCCTTTGTGAAAGAGATGCACAAGAGTTTCCAGTTTTCAAAAGCCCCACTATGCTACAACCAGAACATAGCTAGATCTAGGGAGAATGTGGAAGAGCAGAATTGAGATAGAAATGTGGACACTAAACATTGCATTCACAAAGATGGTGCCACAGATTGAGATGACAGTAATTTTTTTTTAAATAATCTGACAAAGAATGTCCTGTCAGCAGAACTTGACATCATACACAGGAACTGGCTTTTCAAGGGTTGAGACATGGATACAGACAAAAACTTCCAATTACAGATAAAGTAGCAGGATGGATTCCCCAATGAAAGGATCTGTGAAGCCTCTTTGTGTAGTTGTGAGTGGGAAAAAGTAAGCTGTATGGAAACAACTTGACTGGAGATGTTAGCAATACAGGGTATCTTCTGAAGAACTCTGCAGGCAGTAAGTGTGTCTAGTTCAAGAGAAAGCTCTTGTCTGATGCAGACTTGAAAGTTAACACATCAAGAATACATAGGTTTTTTGTAAATGAGATGAGATGCAGGTCATGAAGGTAAAGAGTTTGATTAACTTGGTTTGTATTTTTCTTGCTATACTGTTCTTTTATAATTTAAAATTTTTATTCTGTAACCTTTTAGTTTTTGAAATATACAACTTATTTTATATTTCTCAGGGGATAACAATTAATAGACTTTGGAATTTTGAAAGTCATTGAGACTATTAATACTAAAGATTCCTTGGAAGATATTCTGGATGCCCTTTGGATTATGACATGGCTGTGAGCCCACGTGGAATAAAGGAAAACTGCTGTGGTTTGACTAAAATATCTGTCAGGTATCATGGGTTTGAATAATTATTTGCCAGCAAGAATAACTGTTTGAACAATATTTACTTATAACATATTTACTTTTCCAATAGTAAATATGGTTGGTGGAGGGAAAATCAAACCATAACTCATCATTAATTACCATCCTGTCTTCTTCTTCCTTGATAGTGTCATTCATGAGGCTAGTGCTGCTGAGTTTTGCTGCGACAGACAAAATACTCTGTACCTTCTGTGTCTTTCTTTTAATCATTTATGAGAAACATAAGTAAATCATTTCTTCTTAAAGTACATTCTGTCAGTGACTTTTGCAACATTGATGGGGAAAGAAATGCAAACATTGCTGTTGGATCTGAAGTAATTTTTAAATTTATATTTATTAAAATTTTTTCTATTCATTTTATATACCAATATTATACCAAAATACCAGAGATTTTCCTCTCCTCCCTCCTCCTGTCCCCCAGCCTTCCCTCCAAATCCATCCCCAATTCCCACCTCCTCCAATGCAATGTCTACCATGGGGTGTCAGCAGAGCCCGGTACATTCAGTTGAGGCATGTCCAAGCATCTCCCTCTGCACTGAGGCTGTATAAGGTGTCCCACCATAGGCACTGGGCTCCAAAACGCCTACTCATTCACCTGGGATGGATCCCAATTCCACTGCCAGGGGGATGAGAAAATAAGGGAACAGGAGGTTTGAGCTGGAACAGGGACAGAGTTGCAGAGCAAGAAAAGAGATATCATAATAAATGGAGACATCATGGGAATAGGGAGAGACAGTGTGTTAGGGAAGTTCCCAGTAATCCACAAGGATGACTCCACCTTAGACTACTAGCAATAGTCAAAAACTGACCTACTATGGCAATCAGATTGGTGAATACCCTAACTGTCAATCATAGAGCCTTCATCCAGTAACTGAGCTGCAGAGACCAATGGCCAGACACTAGGCTGAGCTCCAGGAGTTCAATGGATGAGAGAAAGAGAAGGGATTGCAAGGAACATCAAGATTATGATACAGAAAGGTAAAGAGATGGCCAGACCAAACTAGTGGAAACTCATAAACTGTGGACCAATAGCTGTGGAGGTGAGGCATTTGTTTAGCTTGAACTGAAGTAATTTTTAATGGAAGATCATCTCACAGAATCTTCTGCTCAGCATCCACCTGCTTACATCGGAGATGTAATAGTTCTAGCAAGAAATATTTCATCTGTATGTTTGGCTTATGAAATTTGATTTAAAATCTATATTTCAGTAGTATTTTCAGACTAGTGATTCATTTCAGTGTTTCTGTAATTAATATCTGTCATACCTGCTGTTCATGTTCTTATCATTAAATAATGTACTAAATTTATGAGGAAATGCAAAACCACAAAAGCATAAAACATGCTATTACCCATTCAATAAAGCTTAATATGATTAAAATAAAATGAAAAATGTCTGGGACATATATGCACCAAATGTTATATGTACACACATATGTATGTATATATCAGGATTTTAGGATACTTGACTGACAAACACAGGGCTCCAGATTTAATCTCCAGAACTAAAAATACAATGACTATAGAAATAAATACATTTTTCACAATTGTATGTCATGAAAAATACTTTTTAAAAAAATTTTTTAATTGAAAATATATTCTCTCATACAATACATTCCAACCACAATTTCTCCTTCCTCCATGCTTCCCAGCTTCCCTACAACCTCCATTCTCCCCTAGATCCACTGCCAAGGCCCAATGAGAAAGCCCTCATATTGAGGCTAGACAAGGCAACCCAATAGGAGGAAAAGAATCCCAAAAGCAGACAAAAGAGTCAGAAACATGCCTGTTTCCACATTTAGGAGTACCACAAGAACACCAAGCTAACAGCTATAACAAATACACAGAGGAAATTCTAAAAAGCAGTCCACATATTTGTTTTAAAGACAGTGAAGTGTGCCATGCATATACCTCTATTATTTTAAACACATTTTACTTTTTACTCTTTGGAGTGCCTCTTTCACATCTTTGTTTCTCAAACTATAAATTAGAGGGTTCAGCATGGGAATTACTAGTGTATAAAAAAGGGAAGTCACTTTATCTTGATCTAGGGAATAAGAAGAACTTGGCCGGAAATACATGAAAAGCATAGTTCCTTGGAAAATTGCAACTGTAGTCAAGTGTGAGGTGCAGGTGGAAAAAGCTTTGAATCTCCCAGAAGCAGAATTGATCTTCAAGACTGATGAGATAATGTAACAATAGGAGACAAGGACTCCTGAAATGGTGCTCAGTTCAATAAAACCAAAAACGGTGAATATGACTAACACATTGACCTGTGTATCTGAACAAGACAGTACTAACACTGGAGGAATATCACAGAAGAAATGATTAATCTTGTTAGATCCACAGAAACATAAATGGAATGTCAGTGTTGTGTGTACCAAAGCATCTGCTAATGCCACAGCATAAACACCAGTCAATAATTGGAAACATACCCTGCTGGACATGTCTACTGAATACAGTAGGGGGTTGCTGATGGCCTTATATCGATCAAAGGCCATCACTGCCAGCAGCACACACTCAGCATCTATAAATATACAGAAAGTGAAGAACTGCATAGCACAGCCGAGAAAGGGAATAGATGTGTCCTTTGACAGAAGGTCCACCAGCATCTTTGGTCCAACTGCAGTGGAATAGCAGAGGTCTGAGAAAGAGAGGTGGCTGAGGAAGAAGTACATTGGTGTGTGAAGCTGGGGGTCCATTCTGATCAATGTGATCATTCCAAGATTTGTCAGCAGATTAGTGAGGTAAACAACTACAAACATAGTGAACAGAAGCATTTTCACCTCAGGGTTATTGGTAATTCCCAAGAGGAGGAATTCTGGCAAAGAGGAGCAGTTCTCCTTGTCCATGATTCTATGTTCTTTGTCTGAAAATTTACAAAAGTCACAATGCAATAATACCTTAGTATTCATTTTTCTAAGAAAGCATAAAACATTCTTGAATATAACTAATCAGAATGTTATTTAAATATTTAAATAAATTTTCATAAAACATTTTTTAATATAGCTAAACAGAACGTTATTTAAATCACATAATTCTTGATCTGCTTTAATTTTGTTTGCTCTCTTTCACTTATTTTCAGTCAGTAGATTTAAATGTAGTAAAACTTGGTTTCCAATCTGACAGGCCACAGGAATATCAGATAAGATAATAATAGTAATAGTAATAATAATTGAATATACCATATGATGAAATAAGGATTTCAATTTTTATAGGCTATTATTCACTGCATTGTTTCAGCAGGATTTGCCACTGGCATTTATCTATTCTTTAATATAATAAAAGGATTATAGTAAGGAGTCACTGTAGGTTTCACTGTATATAAAGTATTATTCTCTGAAATGTCTGTCACGAATCACCATTTGTGTGCCAAGATTTATAAGCACTGCACATCACTTTCCTAAGTCCAAATGGCAAAAGCTAAATAAAACATACAAGAGGAGCTAGGAGCAGCAGAAAACAGCAAACGCCTCTGCTCATTATTGATTTCCATTTTTTTTCATTTTAAAAATAATTTTAAAAAATTAATATATATTTTTGTCATATTCTTCCCCTCCCCAAAATCTTTCCAGATACTCTCTCCAATCCTACCCATGTAAGTCAAATAAACTAAGATTGAAAGAAAGACTGTCATGGTCATTGAATGAAACTTGTTTTCTCTCTTTTTTTTCCTCTAATAATTAAGGGTTGAACAATTTATTTTTATATCATCAGCTTGATTTTTAACATTTTCAAAGACAGTAAAATTTAATTTATTTTCATTTTCAAACACTGCCATTCTGAAACCTACCAGAGATGAGTGTCTTCCTGTCCTGTTCTCTGGGACTTGAACATAGGTAGATCCTTTTATTTCAACTAGAGACTGTTGGGACTTAAATCTCTCAAGGCTCTTCATCCAGGCTTTTATTTAAATATAATTAATTAGATTTCTCACTATACCTGAGTCATGTAACAGTTTACCAAAATTTTACATTTTCATCTTTCTTACTGACTCCATCTTGTCCAATGATAGGCATTGACTAGGTTCCTTTTAACAATATGCCACATGGTCATTATGAGTTGATTTGCTCATACTAAATGTAGAAATCCACATAATATGTAATTTCATCATAACAATCATATTAATTTTAGGGTTTTTTCTATTTCTTCTATTGTGACTAAACAAAAAGTATGAAACTCTTACAAGGTTTAATTAAATTTTTGTCTCATTTACTTCCCAATCTTTATGAATATCATTGTGTGTCTTTAAAAAATCTATTACAATGGGTATATATTTTCCAATCTCTGTTATCTTGGCGTACATGTCTAATACATATTCTTACAGTCCCTAGAACAGATATATGTGTGAAAAAAATAGTTCATTAAAAAGGTCTATTAAAATATTTTCGTATAAGTAGAGTGACAAATTTCAAAAAGCTGGAAGTAGAGGTGATGTCTGTTTTGAGCAGAAGATTTTATATGTATGAGGATTATTGTTTTTTAAAGAATTTTAACAGTGAATCTTTAAGGTCCTCAGAGATTTCATACCTCACTTTTCTAATTTTATGGGACTTCTTTTGTACAAAATTTTGAACTGTTTTGAAGGTAGAGATAAAGTCATATGTGTACTCTCATTTACCTAAATTTGATCTCATACACAAAAGTTAGATATGTTAATAAAAATGTATAAATATAAGAATAAGCAAATGAACAGGAAATTTAATAGAGGCAATTTGAGTTTATGAATAAACCTGAAAAACATTAAAGTTCATTTAAGCTTATATATATATATGTATGTATTACACATATGTACATATATGTATTAATGTATACATATATACATTTACTTATAATTTAAATTAAGTTTATTTATTTATTTATTTATTTATTTATTTATTTAAAATAAAGTCTTCTCTCATAAAATACATCCCAACCACGGTTTCCCCTCCTTTCACACCTCCTGGCTCCTGTCACCTCCATTCTTACCAAGATCCACTCCCCTTCCATTTCCTCTTCAGGAAAGAGCAGGCCTTTAAGAGATGACAGCCAAACATGACAAAACAAGATATGATAAGACAAGGAAAAAGTCTTCATTTACAGTTTGCAAAGAACAACCCAATAGGAGGAAATGAGTCTTAAGAGAAGGCAAAAGAGGCAGAGGTAGAGCCACTCCCATGATTAGGAGTCTCACAAGAACACCAGGCTAACAGCTATAATAATATTCATGTAGAGAACTTGGTACAAACCCAGGTTGCCTGCCTTTACAGACAGGAAGTGACAGAGTTGGGCAGAAAGAGGAAGTGATGTTGCCAGGCAGAGACAGAAAGTAAGATGGAAGGACATAGAAAGATATATAAGGCATGAGTATGTAGGAAGTAGCTCTCTTGGGCTGAGGATTTCCTAGTGGTAAGAAGTTATGGCTAGCTTGTTCTATTCCTCTGATCTTTCAGCTTTCACCACTATATCTGCCTGTGTTTTCTATTAAAAAGTACATTTAGCAATTTGTGTTACACCTGAGTCTTTAAGTAGATGTTTCCAATTTTCTGAGGAACCACTATATTGATTTCCACAGTGGTTGTACAAGTTTGGACTCTCACAAGCCATAGAGGAGTGTTCTCCTTGTTACACAGCCTCATCAGTAGGAGCTGTCACTTGTGGTTTTGGTCTTACCAATTTCAACATGTATAAAATCAAATTTCAAATTAGTTTTGATTTGCATTTCCCTGATGGGTGAGGATGTTTAACATTTCTTCAAATGTTTCTAAACCATTTGAGATACCTCTATTCAGAATACTCTGTTTAGATCTGTACCCCATTTTTATTGGGGTATTTGAAGGTTTTTATTTTATTTTATTTTTATTCTTTTTTTAATTTTTTTCTTTATTATTATGTGTTTTAAATTTTATACATCAGCCATGGGTTCCCCTGTTCTCCTCCCTCCCGCACCGACCCCTACCTTCCTCCCAGCCCCTCCCCTCCATTCCCATGTCTTCCAGGATAAAGGCACCCCTGGGGATTCATTTAAACCTGGTGGATTCAGTACAGGCAGGTCCTCTCACCTCCTTCCAGACTGAGCAAAGTGTCCCTGTGTAGGCAGAGTGCTCAAGAGGTCCCCAGAAATCCACAATTATATATCCTCTGTAGTCTGCTGACAATGGTTGAGAGAAAGCCTGATCTGACCTAGTCTGGTGATCAGATGACTAAACACCCTAATAGTAGTCTTGGAACTCTCATCCAATAACTGACAGAAGTGGATGCAGAGATCCTCAGCCAGGCCCCAGGTAGAGCTCCAGGTGTCCAACTGTCGAGAAAGAGGAGGGTCTGCAAGAGCGTGAATTGTTGAATCCAAGATTGCAAAAAAGCCCAGGGACAAATAGCCAATTGAATGGAAGCACATGAATTATGAACCAAAGGCTGTGGAGCCCCCAGCTGGATCAGGCCCTCTGGATAAGTGAGACAATTGAAATAGCTTGATCTGCTTGGGAGTCACCCAGTCTGTGGGACCAGGATCTGTCCTTAGTGCATGAGCTGGCTGTTTATTTTTATTCTTTACATATTACATCCTGATGTCATTTTCCCCTACCTCCACTCCTCCCAGTCACCTACACACCTCCTCATTCTCCCATAACTACTTTTCCTCCTTCCATTTACCTCCAAAAAAGAGACCTCCCACAAATATCAACTGAACATGGTATTTAAAAAAAAAAGTTAATGAAATGATTCCTCATGATATTTGGTTGTACTCAGGGCCATGTCTACCTCAATTGTCATCAAAGAAGCATTGTCCAACAACCGATGAGAGCAGATGCAGAGACCCACAACCAAGCTATTTGAAGCGAGGGGAATCCCACAGAAGAGGGAGAGGAGGGATTATAGGAACCAGAGGGGGCAAGGAGATCATAAGAACACAACCCATAGAATCAAGGTCGCATATTGTGCTGGCAGCAAACTTGGTCATGTGTAAGACCAAGGTGGTAATGTTTTGAGGGAAGGAATGTATCACAGAGACAAGAGAAGCCAAGAAAGGACATTGGTAATGTGCAGGTAGTATAGCAGTGGAAGGTGAGGACTGAAGTTATCATGAAGGGAAATTGAGAATTTGAACCATGAAAAGAGCCCAGGAAAGGCTATTGGTGCACAACCATTGGTTGATATAAAAGATGTGAATAATTTGAGATCCTATTAGTTGATGGAAAACAAGTATTGAATTACATAGTTAATGACGGAATGAAGTCAATACTAATACTCTATTCCACACGTATGTTGAATCCTGGGGCAGAAGAGTCATATGCCATATCCTAGCTACTATTTCAGTCTTGAGGTCCAAAATGGTGTATTTTTAATGGTATGTGTTTGGGAAATTGAAAAGCCCAACTAGTTCAATATGTTTATTGTACTTTGTGACATTTGATAAGGTTCTAAATTTGCTCTAGCTTGTTCCATATCTATTCTAACTCATATATGGTAGAACTTTGCACAGTTATAATAACTGTGTGGATAGTGAAACAGTATATGAGAGGGAAATGTGTTCATCATTGGCAAGCCATTATTACTCCTGAGTTGTTTATACACTAATATATTTCTATCAATGCTTTCTCATATATTAATGTCTTGTAAAATTTTTAATTACAAAACAATTTATCAAAGTCTAGTTGGTATCAAAATTATAGATTTTTACATAGTGGAGTATATTTTATTCCCATGCTCAAAATGAACAGGGTAAATAATGATCACACGATTTTAAGGCAGCAGCCATATTTAGCTAAATGAAAGCCTCATTGCAAGAGTGCAAAAGAGAGAACTACAGAGAGAGGTAGAAAGAGAAGAAGCAGCCACAGAGAGAGGTAGAGAGAGAGACAAAGAGACAGAGACACTGACAGAGACAGAGAAAGTGGTGAGAAAGAGGATAAGAAAGGGAGAGAGAGAATGATATAGAAGGAGGGACGTGGACAGGGTGGGAGACAGAGATGTGAAGATATGAGCAAGTGTGGGAGAGGGACAGGATGGAAGAGTAGAGAAGGGGAAGAGAGGGAATGTGATGAGAAATAGAGAGGAAAGGGGATTGAAGAGAGAGAAGAGATACAATCAGATACATATTTCACAGCTCAGTTATGAGTTTGTTATGTCACATCATAGTACTGGCAGATCTGATTTCTTGAAAAATCTCCATTTTCATTTCACTGACAATCTAATTTTACTGCTGTGTCTTAGCATAATGAGCTACAAATATCTCCAGTATTCACTAATTCATTCCAGAATATTCTGTTATTGTGAATTTATCTTCTCCAAAAGTACCTAAAACCTCACAGCATTGCTTCAAGGATTAGAAACTCAGTGTACAAAAAAGCACAGCATTGCTCCAAAGTCACCACTTTTAAGATATTACAAGTTAATAGAAAATGGGATGTTGATGGAAAATCTAAATCATTTCATTAATAGCAAAATTTAGCATGGATATTTACAAATGATATACAGTCCTAAATTACCACTTTTTACCATAGGTCACAATGAAAGGAGATTCACAATTTGTTGGATTTTGAAATAGTCTTACATCCTGGAGCACTTCATGCTTGTATCTACCCCATTTCTTTAACATCTATAATTGAAGGTAATAATTAGTAATATACCCTTGTTCCATGTGTTCTGTCAAATGTAGAGATGATATCTATGCATTTCAAATAAACTTGTTTATTCTCTAAACTGACAGGAGCCATAAGCCTAAGTGACCCTTGACACACATGCTGCCATATTTTGGCTTCTCTCCTCTAGGCCTTACTTAAGTCTGCATAGCACCAGAACCTCTTCTCATAAATACCAGAACCTCTTCTCAGAAATTAGGTGACCTCCAGGCCTCTATGGTTGGTACTGGGATGAAAGGTGTGTGTCACCATGCTGGCTCTGTCCTTGAGCACACAAAGACTTTGCCTGCCATGTGATCAGATTAAGGGTTTGTGCTACCACTACCAGACTTCTGCTTAATGGCTTGCTCTTAGCTCTCATCCCCAGGCAACTTTATTAACATACATTTCAGCACAAGTAAAATATCACCATATTTCCCCTTTTCTATTTTAATAAAAAAATGGAAAAAAGTTATAACTAATATAATAAAAACTACATACAAAAATACAATAATTACATACCATATATACAAGCAATAAATACCTAAAAAATGTCTTGTCCATTTTGTGTTTGACAAATTCAGAGAAAATAATTTCCATTATATATCCTATTTTGGTAAGTCCAAAATATACCTGATTCACTTTCTATCCTAACATATTACTAACAGAACTGTCTTATAACATCTTTAAAATTTATGCACTTACACCTCTTAGTGAGTTTCTTTTCTGAAATTCTTAACAAGGAAAACTATAACTCTAACTAATTGATCTTCAACTCCCTCACAGACCCAAGAAGGAAATGATATTACCTAATAAAAAATAAAAACAGGAAGTGCATGCAAGCAGCTTCCAAAAAAATGTGAGTTGACAGAAACAGCCAGCTGCCTGGACAGTCACCTGAGGTTTCTCTGCAGTGTGGGGACATCATCTTCAGCCTATAGGCTTAGCGTATCTGACAGACTCATTTGTGAACTAGGATGTACACAAGGTCAGCAGTTCAATCTTACATTTGGTAAGAGCAGTCCATGTACCAGAAATACCCAAATTCTATTAGTATCATGTCATGATTCAGGATTTTAAATTCTGGAAATTGTTGATGTTTTTTTTTTAATTCAGCTGTCCATTCTTCTTGGCTGTGTATGTGTGTGTGTGGCTTCATCTTGACATCCAATTCTTTTCCAAATCACTCTATTAAGTGCCAGTCTACTATTGAGAGGCGCGAGCTTAGTTACTTGTCAAGAATAACTATTTTCGCCAGTGGTGGTGGTGGCACATGCCCTTAATCCCAGCACTATGGAGGCAGAGGCAGGCCGATCTCTGTGAGTTTGAGGCCAGCCTGGGCTACCAAGTGAGTTCCAGGAAAGGCACAAAGCTACAAAGAAAAACCTTGTCTTGAAAAACAAAAACAAAACAAACAAAAAAGAATAACTATTTCAGCTGTTGTTCCACTGTACATCAGAAGCCATCAGCCCACTACCTGTTCAGCTGCCTTAAAAGAAAAAGGGCACTGTACCTCTTTCAGTTTGCAAAGGCCACTAAAAGGATGGTGCAATTTTGTCCTGGCTTCAGAAGATGCCTTTTGATAAAGCCACAACCACATTTACTTTTGGCAAGAATCGGTAGTCCTTTGTTTCATGTCTTGGCTGTCCTGTTTGTCAGCAGTTGATTTGAGGATATTTTGTTATCCAGTGCCTAACTTTTGCCACAATGAAAGTTAACTCATATGCAGTTTCTTCAATGCCCATATTTTCTCTGAAGTAGATTGGTACTACCAGGAGCTGACATTTCTCATAGTCATAACAAAAAAGAAAAAAACAATTCTAAGTTATTAAAACATTTTAAATGCCATAATCTGTACTTCTCTGAAGGGTTTGAAGATGACCTATCTATCTAAAATATATCTGTTCAATCTTGAAAACACATCTAATATGACTACAAGTTCGATTGTAGTGTCTAACTACTAATTTTCATTTCTTTATATCCTAATCATTTGTAATAATAACATTAAGGATCAGTAAAGTGCATTACATTATTAAATGAACTGTATAAGTACAATACCTTGAACAAGATTAGAAATATATGTATGGCATTTTCTAACAATATCAATCTCAATATATATAATTTATATACAATATAAAACAATCCAATCCAATGTAAAGTATTTAAAACTAGTAATTGTCTTTTTCTTTCTTTGTTTGTTTCCTTTTTTTTTAAAACAAGAACCTTAAATCTAATTTCCTTTGCTTAGCCCTTTTCCTAACCTTTAATCAAAACTTGTAACCAACCCTCATAAACAATGAAAGTTATCCCAGACCCAAAAACCATTAAAAGACCAAAAAACTACCTGCCACACACCACCTCTTTGGGAATGTGGGCATCGCATTCTTAAAATTGCTTCCTGCTGGATGTGGGCAAAGGTATCTTTATTCTGAAAAGAAAAATTTTGGGTTAATTGTCAAATTCTAGGAAAGGTAACTATATTCTTCATTATCCATAATGCCAAAGTTCAGGGTTTATCTCATGTTCTTATTCAAGTAGTCTTTGAAACTGAATCATCTCAGCTAGCCCTCTCAAAATTGCTCTGAGCCCTTTGTAGTCCAAAGCTGATCTATAGATGATGTTTGTCAGCTTAGTGATATTATTATTGTCCACATGGAATTATTGTTGTGGGGGCCCCATCTTCTTCCTGGAGATTTCAGTTGATGATAGGCCTGGCCGTGATTTTTCTGCAGAAAACTGAAAAGAGACTCGAACACAAAGACATGTATAGGCAGCTAATTGAAGCCTTTTTTCTCAAATTAGTGTGCACAAGACAGACAGACAGACAGATGCATGGACACATGCACACATGCACACAGTAAAAAATAAAGGCAGTGGAAGGCTGTTCAATTAAAATTTAAAGCTGACGTTGGAGTTAGAGAATGGCACATCCTTGAAGTATATAGGCTGATTTAATCTGCAGTTTTCTTCTATTATCCAATGACTCTCTGCAGCCGTTGTTCTTTCTCATTAGCACTGAGAAAATTCAAAGTAAACAGAGCATTATACAGTCTATTTCTGGGGGATTTTGTTACTTCTTTCTGGTTATTTAGCATAACCTTTAGAGTTTTATTTGATCTTTCTATAACAGCATGTCCTGTAGGATTATGTGGTAAACCTATAATATGCTTTATATTGTAATAATCAAAAAAACATGTTTTATTTGAAAAGAGACATATGCTGGACCACTATCAGTTTTTCTTTTTGTTGTTGTTGTCTTTCCTTTTTTAAAAAAATTTCATCTCTTTATTATTATTATTATTATTATTATTATTATTATTATTATGTGTTTTAATTTTACACATCAGCCATGGGTTCCCCTGACCTCCTCCCTCCCGCCCCCACGCCACCTTCCCCCCAGGCCCTCCCCTCCATTCCCATCTCCTCCAGGACCAAGACTCCCCTGGGGATTCATTTAAACCTGGTAGATTCAGTATAGGCAGGTCCAGTCCCCTCCTTCCAGGCTAAGCAAAGTGTCCCTGTGTAAGCCTAAGTTTAAAAACAGCCAGCTCATGCACTAAGGACAGGTCCTGGTACCACAGACTGGGTGCCTCCCAAACTGATCAAGCTATTCAATTGTCTCACTTATCCACAGGGCCTGATCTAGCTGGGGGCTCGACAGCCTTTGGTTCATAATTCATGTGCTTCCATTCGATTGACTATTTGTCCCTGTGCTTTTTCCAATCTTGGATTCAACAATTCACGCTCTTACAGTCCCTCCTCTTTCTCGACAGTTGGACACCTGGAGCTCCACCTGGGGCCTGGCTGAGGATCTCTGCATCCACTTCCATCAGTTATTGGATGAGAATTCCAAGACGACTGTTAGGGTGTTTAGTCATCTGATCACCAGACAAGGTCAGATCAGGCTTTCTCTCGACCATTGCCAGCAGTCTACAGAGGATATATCATTGCGGATTTCTGGTGACCTCTCAAGCACTCTGCCTATTCCTGTTCTCATATGGTCTTCATTTATCATGGTCTGTTATTCCTGGTTCTCCCTTTCTGTTCTTGATTCAGCTGGGCTCTCCTCATGATGTCATTGTTTTTCTCTGCTATGTAGTACTCCATTGTGTATATGTACCATATTTTCTTTATCCATTCTTCAATTGAAGGGCATCTAGGTTGTATCCAGGTTCTGGCTATTACAAACCATGCTGATATGAACATAGCTGAGCAAATGTCCTTGTGATATGATTGAGCATTCCTTGGGTATATGCCCAAGAGTGCTACAGCTGGGTCTTGGGGGAGATGAATTCCCAATTTTCTAAGGAAGCACCATATTGATTTCCAAAGTGGCTGTACAAGCTTGCATTCCCACCAGCAGTGGAGGAGAGTGCCCCTCACTTCACATCCTCTCCAGCATAAGCTGTCTTCTGTGTTTTTGGTCTTAGCCACTCTGACAGGTGTAAGGTGGTATCTCAGAGTCGTTTTGATTTGCATTTCCCGGATAATTAGGGATGTTGAGCAATTCCTTAAATGTCTTTCAGCCATTTGAACTTCCTCTGTTGATAATTATCTGTTTAGTTCTATAGCCTATTTCTTAATTGGAATGTTGGGCATATGTTGTCTAATTTCTTGAGTTCTTTATATATTCTGGATATCAGCCCTCTGTCAGATACGGTGTTGGTGAAGACCTTTTCCCATTCTGTAGGCTGTCGCTTTGTCTTGTTGACCATGTCCTTTGCTCTACAAAAGCTTCTCAGTTTCAACAGGTCCCATTGATTGATTGTTTATCTCAGTATCTGTGCTACTGGTGTTATATTTAGAAAGTGATCTCCCATGCCAATGTGTTCAAGAGTACTTCCAAATTTCTCTTCTATCAGGTTCATAGTAACTGGATTTATGTTGAGGTCTTTGATCCACTTGGACTTAAGTTTTGTGCATGGTGACAGATATGGATCTATTTGCAGCCTTCTACACATTGACATCCAGTTATGCCAGCATGATTTGTTGAGGATGCTTTCTTTTTTCCATTGTATATTTTTGGATTCTTTGTCAAAAATTTTATGTTCATAGGTGTGCAGGCTAATGTCAGGGTCTTCAATTCAATTCCATTGGTCCACATGTTGGTTTTTCTGCCAGTACCAAGCTGTTTTTATTATAGTAGCGCTAGAGTAGAGCTTGAGGTTGGGGATTGCAATGCCTCCAGAGGTTGTTTTATTGTACAGGTTTCTTTTGGCTATCCTGGGTTTTTTGTTTTTTCCATATGAAGTTGAGTATTATTCTTTCCAGACCTGTGAAGAATTGTGTTGGTAATTTGATGGGGATTTCATTGAATCTGTCGATTGCTTTTGGTAAGATTGCCATTTTTACTATTTTAATCCTGCCTATCCATGAGCATCGGAGGTCTTTCCATTTTCTGACATCTTCAATTTCTTTTTTCAAGGACTTAATGTTCTTGTCATATAGGTCCTTCACTTGATTAGTTAGAGTAACCCCAAGGTATTTTATATCATTTGTGGCTATTGTAATGGGTGATGTATCTCTAATTTCCTCCTCAGTCTGATTGTCTATTGTATATAGGAGGTCAACTAATTTTTTTGAGTTGATCTTGTATCCTGCTATGTTGCTGAAGGTTTTTATAAGCTGTATCAGTTCCTTGGTTGAATTTTGGGGGTCACTCATGTATACTATCATGTCATCTGCAAATAGGGAGAGCTTGACTTCTTCCTTTCCAATTTGTATCCCCTTAATCTCTTTCTATTGTCTTATAGCTCTGGCTAGAACTTCAAGTACTATATTGAATAAGTATGGGGAGAGGGGACAGCCTTGCCTTGTTCCTGATTTTAGTGGTATTGCTTTGAGTTTCTCTCCATTTAATTTGATTTTGGCTGTTGGCTTGCTGTAGATTGCAATTGAGAGCTGAAATCAATAAAATAGAAATAAAGAAAACAATACAAAGGATTAATGAAACAGAGAGTTGGTTCTTTGAGAAGATCAACAAGATAGACAAACCCTTATCCAAACTCACCAAAAGACTGAGTGAGAACATCCAAATTAACAAAATCAGAAATGAAAAGGGGGACATAACAACAGACAATGAGGAAATCCAGAGAATCATCAGGCCATACTTCAAAAACCTCTACTCCACAAAACTAGAAAATCTAAAAGAAACGTATAATTTTCTGGATAGGTACCACATACCTAAGTTAAATCAAGACCAGATAAACCATTTAAATATTCCAATAACCCCTAAGGAAATAGAATCAGTCATTAAAAGTCTCCCAACCAAAAAAAGCCCTGGACCTGATGGGTTCACTGGAGAAATCTACCAGATCTTCAAAGAACACTTAATACCAATACTCTTTAAATTGTTCCGCACAATAGAAGCAGAAGGTATATTACCAAACTCCTTCTATGAGTCTAAAATTATCCTGATTCCTAAACAAAACAAAGATGCAACAAAGAAAGAGAACTACAGACCAATCTCCCTCATGAACATTGATGCAAAAATACTCAATAAAATTCTGGCGAACAGACTCCAAGAACACATCAAATCAATTATCCACCATGATCAAGTAGGCTTCATCCCAGGGATGCAAGGGTGGTTCAACATATGAAAGTCTGGCAATGTAATACACCATATAAACAAACTGAAAGAAAAAAACCACATTGTCATCTCACTAGATGCAGAAAAGCCATTTGACAAAATCCAACACCCCTTCATGATAAAGGTCTTAGAGCGATCAGGAATACAGGGAACATACCTAAACTGTAAGTTTTAATTTGTGCAGGTATTCCCATGATGGCCATAACTTCTATCAAATGAGTGATTACAGAATCAGCTTTTGCAGAACTCAAAGCAGTTGTCCATTGAAATCCTGAATAAGTGTCAATGGTATGGTGTACATATTTCGATTTTCCAAATTCTGCAAAGGGAAACACATCCATCTGCCAGATTTTATTACTCTGAGTACCCTTTGGGTTACATCCTGCCAGTAATGGCTTCTGATTGTAAAAGGAAAAAGTAGGACATTTCTTTACAATTTCCTTGGCTTGTTGTCAGGTTATGGAAAATTTCTTTTTTAAAAAAACTTTTACTGTTGATATGATGTTTTTTTTTTTTTAAATTCTGAGGTCTCCAGCACATTTCCTATCAATAATTTATCAATCTCATCATTACCTTGTGCTAGAGGGCCTGGCAGACCAGTATGGGATCAGATATGAGTTATATATAAAGGATGACTTCTTATCCTGATTGTATCTTGTAATTGAATAAACAGTGAAGTTAATTCTGAAGCATCAGGGATAAATTCTGCAGTCTCAATATGTAATACCAAACTTTTAGCATACTAAGAGTCAGTAATTATGTTGAGAGTTTCTGAAAAATCCATTAATACCAACACAATAGCATATAATTCCGATTTTTTGATTAAATTATAAGGACTTTGAACCACTTTACTTAAATTTTCTGATTTTTAACCTGCCTGTCCTTCTTTGTTGGCATTTGTATAAAATGTATGAACTCCAGATATGGGTTTTTCCCATATAATTCGAGGCAAGATCCAATCAGCTCTCTTTATAAGATCAAGTCTATTGCTTTGGGAGATATTTGCTGTTAATTTCTCCCAAAAAATTACTGCAAGCTCTTTGCCAAGGTTCATTTTCTGCCCATAATTTTTCAATGTCCTCTTTAGTTAATGGTACAACAATTTCTGCTGGGTCTATTTCTGCTAATTGATGAAGTCTCAATTTTCCTTTCAAAATTAAGTCAGAGATTTTTTCCACATAAGTTTTTAATTTTTTATTCGGTTTATTTGGTAAAAAAAAATCCATTCCAATATAATATCTTCTCTCTGCATTAATATTCCTGTAGGAGAATGCCTAGAAGGTAAAATAACCAAAATGCAATCCAGTTTTGGATTAAAACGATCCACATGTCCTCCATGTACTTTCTTTTTTACCAAGGCTGATTCTTTCTCAGCTTCAGGTGATCATTCTCTTGTACTTTTTAAGTCCTTGTCACATTATAAGGTTTTGAACAAATTATTCAGTTCATCATTTTTCCCCAACAATAGCTCATAGATGAGAAATGCTTCCTAATAATCTTTAAAAGTTCATTAAGAGTCTATAGCCGATCTCTTGTAATTTGCACATTTTGAGGTCTAATTTTTTGTAGCTCTATTTTATAACCTAAATAATTAATAGAATCTCCACTTTGTATGTTTTCAGGAGCAATTTGTAATCCCCAGCAAGGCAATATTTTCTTTACTTTTTCAAACGTTCTTTTTAAAGTATCTGCTTTTGAGTCAGCTAGTAAAATAACATCCATATAATGAAAAATTATAGATTTAGAAATTTTTTTACATATCACTTCCAACGGCTGTTGTACAAAATATTGAAACAGGGTTGGGCTATTCCAAATTACCTGTGGAAGGACCCTCCATTGAAATCTTTTAACCAGTAGAGAATTGTTATAAGTAGGCACTAGGAAGGCAAATTTTTCTCTGTCTTTTTCTTGTAAGAGTATTGAAAAGAAACAGTCTCTTAAATCAATAACTATGAGAGGCCAGCCTTTAGGTAACAGATTAGGCAAAAGAATTCCAAATTATAGAGAGCTCATTGGCTGAATTACTTTGTTAATTGCTCTAAGGTCTGTTACCATTCTCCATTTTCCAGATTTCTTTTGTAATAACAAATACAGAAGAATTCCAAGGGCTGGTTGATTCTTCATTATGCTGAGCATTTAACTGCTCTTCTACCAGCTCTTCTAAAGCCTGGAGTTTCTCTGTTGTTAAAGGCCATTGATGAACCCATACAGGCTTGTCTGTTAACCATTTTAAAGGTAGAGCTGTTGGTGTCTTTGGAAGGTCATCAGTTGTTGTGCTTGGTTCTTGTATAATCTGGATGGCTAGTGATGACTCAATAGAATAATACCTTTTAATATTTCTCTCAGAAACATGTGTTAGTTTATGATTTATTTCTGATGTTGGAGGGATGTTAATCTGAGTATTCCATTGTTGTAACAGGTCTTGACACCACTGGTTCATAGCTATGTTAGCCACATAAGGTTTTAATTTTCCTCTCTGTGCTTCTGGACCTACACATTTGAGTCATCTTGGACTCTGTTTCACTTGAGATAATCTTCCAATTCCTAACAGTTGAATGTTTAATTCATGAAGAGGCCAAGTTGGATGCCAAAATTCTGGTGCAATTATAGTCACATCACCACCTGTGTCTATTAGACCACACAACAAACACCATTTATTTTTATTGTTAATTTTGGTCTTTGTTCATTTATAGAAGTTTGCCAAAATTTTTTCTTTATGTTTTCTCCTGAATTTTCTGTTCTGTCTGGCTCAGTTGTTCTATTACTCTGAGTAGCCTGGTTTATTCCAATAGGCATTTGGTTATTTAATTGCTCTGAGTAGGGATGTCCTGTACAACTGCAGGAAAGGTCTGAACTGGATTCACTGTGGGGGCCTGCCTCAGAGCCCTCTGGGAGTTTCCCAAAGACTTAGGCAAAGTATTACCTTGTCTGTCCCTTGTTGATCTACATTTGTTGGTCTAGTGTTTTCCCTTACCACACTTTCTACATACTCCAGAAGGAAGTGGTATTCTGTTGCCATTGTTCCTTGAAGAAACATTGTTTCTAGAAATGCCCTGTTTACAGTCCCTTTTTAAATATCCTTGCTTTCCACATCCAAAACATCTGACATTCCTCAAACCTCTTGAAATTTCTTCTCCTATCCACATATTATCATGATCATGAGTCTCAACATTAACTGTGTGTCTAATCCAATCTTCCAAGGGTGCAGATCTTGCCTTTAATGGCCTGATTATTCTCTTGCATGCTGCTTTTGTGTTCTAAAAAGCCAAAGATTTGATTACTATCTGGCTAGCTTCTGAATTTGGCACCATTCTATTTACTGTTGAAGTCAGTCTTTGTAAGAAATCTGTGGAAAGATTCTTTTGGGCCCTGTATAATCTTTGTAAATGACTCAGTTTTCTTTCCTCGTTCCTCAACTCTGTCCCATGCATTCAAGGCTGCCATTCGACATAGAATTAGAGTTTGAATATCATCTAAACGTTGTGTTTGTGGTTCTGTACATGGGCTTCTCCAACAAGCTGATCCTGGAAGACTTGTATACCTTTATCCCTACATTGTTTTGCTATGTTTTTAGCTTCCTCTTTGAACCACATTTGCCACTGGAACTGTTGTCCATGTTCCAGAATAGCTTGTGCCAGCTCCAGCCAGTCCTGTGGTATAATCCTATTCTAAGTTGACTAGGAGTCTAACATTTACTTTACATATGGAGAATGCATGCCATAAGATACTATTGCCTCCTTAAACCTTGGTAAGCCTAACATTTCAACTGGAGTCCAAATATTTTGTGTATTCACTTGACCAGGTAGCTGATGTATGGTTACTGGATAAATTAAGGGTGATTGTGTGAAAACAGGCTTTCTTTCTGTTACCTTATAATCCAATCCTGAAACAACTTCACTGTTAATTTCTTCTGTCTGAATCTGAATTTCTCTATAATTGATTTTAACAGGTTTAATGGGGTTTTCTAAAATTTTTATCCTGGCACTTAAATTGACTATCTTTTTAAATAGTAGATAAGAAGAGTAATAATGTGCATAATTTGATCAACATTAATATTCTCATATAGTTGTTCCATTGTCAGACTCCCTAAAATTTCTAACAAAGCCCAATTTTCTTCCAGTGTATAAATAAAACCCATTTTTTTTAATATGGAAAAATTTATCTTTTAAATAGTTTCCTTTAAAATATCTCATATATTTGATTTACCAAGTCTGTGTAGAACAATAGAAATCCGAGGGAATTTCAAAACAGCTACTTAGCATCTGAGGTAGGAATCCAAAGAGAGAGAGAGAGAGAGAGAGAGAGAGAGAGAGAGAGAGAGAGAGAGAGAGAGAGAACGCATAGCCACATTCTGGCTAAAAGCTTGAATCCAACTATGTTTTCCCACTTGAGCCAAGTCAAGCCTGGGCTCTGACTTCTTTAAGGTCCAACCACTTGTGATGGCGTTTCAGCCAAAAGCAGCCTATCTGCAGTTGTGTGTAGCCACTGCAATTAGAGGTAGCTCCCAAAGGCCTGAGTTGTTTGTAGCACCGGCTTTTTAAGCAAGTAACTCCAGCTGGGGTAACCACTTATAGCTAAGGTCTCTTAGGCCTGAGTCCTAAGCCTAGCTAGGCCTGAGCCAGGGAGCTGGGCCCGCTCTAGGGAGCCAGGCCTGCCCAGGTGCGAAGCCAGACCCCCTGCCAAGCCAAGCAGTTTTAATGAATTCTTGCCATGTTGGGCACCAAATGTAGATGTAACCATCTTTTTCAAATAAGAAACACAGAGCCAATTGCAGAGTTAAAAGCCACGAGGTCAGAACAATAGTTAAGAGCTATAAATCCTACCCTTCACTGCTGTACTGCAGCCAGACAATTAGGCAAGAGTAGATAGTTAATCCCTATAGCAACATTCCCTGTTGGCTGAACAACCCATGGGTAAAGTCCCTATCCTGTTTACACTCCCCTTTGTCCCGCCTATATATGCCTTAAGAGGAAAATAAAATTTTGGAGCTTGATCTTGCTCTCATTATTTGTGTCTCTTGTCCCTCTCATTTGCCAGCCCTCCCTTCTGGCCCCCGTTGAAGACCATGCTGGTCAGGGGCATCAACATCAGAAAAATTTTTATAGAAGAGATGGACAATAATTAAAGAACTCAATAAAATACATGTGCTGTGGATATCACTCTGTATTTAAAAAATGCTGATTGGCCAGTAGCCAGGCAGGAAGTATAGGTGGGACAAGTAGAGAAGAGAATTCTGGAAACAGGAAGGCTGAGTCAGGAGTACCAACATGTAAGATACTGGTAAGCCACAAGCCATGTGGCAAGGTATAGATTTATAGAAATGGGTTAATTTAAGATAGAAGAAGTAGATAACAAGAAGCCTTGCCATGGCCATATAGTTTGTAAGCAAAGTAAGTCTCTGTGTGTTTACTTGGTTGGGTCTAAGCGGCTGCAGGACTAATGGGTGAGAAAGATTTGTCCTGACCTTGGACCAAGCAGGACTGGAGAAAACTCTAGCTATAAATGGTGCCCAATGGGTTGGCAAAAGGTTCCACCTAAAACCTGAGGGGGAAAAAAAAAAGATTCTAAAATGGAGCTAAAACCAGCTTCTTTGGGGCTAAAACCAGCTTTCTAGTTGTCTCTCTCAAGTTAGCTAGCAGCCTTTGGCTTTTAGCTACTATTGTGGGTTCCTGGCTTTCATGGTTAACAGGCAATATGGCAGGAATGAGGCATCTACAAGAGGCACATTAAGCTGCATGGTGGATTTATAGTCTTTACTAGTATAGAAATAAAAAAAGGTTTCTGGGCTACACGCTACTTTGACAGAAGCATAGACCCACTGATTCTAAGAGTTGATAGCTCCCAGAGCAGGAAGTAAACATACCACCAACATGTTTGGGAAGCTGAGGTGGGTGGAGCCACAAGGCAAAGCTGCTATTTTAGCCCTAGTAATGCTGCAGTTTAAAGCAAAAGGTTCACAATAAGACAGATTAAGATGAAACAAGACTTTAAATGCATTTCAAAGGTGTGTAAAAATTTACATAGGCTTGAAAGAGAGAGAAAAAAATGAATATATACAGTTATATAAATAAATACATAGTTTTTAAAAATAAAGTCTTCAAAGAGACAGTAAAGGTAGTATAAAATAAGCTGTGTAAAGATGGATATTAAACAGAGAATCTGCATTGTGTTGTCTTTGGGATTTTTAACTGCAGAAATACATTTGATTATAAAAGCTGTTGAGTTAACACAATATGCGTATTTTAAAAATACCTTGACTTCAAAATTTGGATCTAAGGATATGTTACTTTGGAAAGGAGGCCCTGTTTTTGTTTCCATAGAAAGACACAGGCTATGGATTTGTTCCTGATTAAGATACCTCAGGTTTGAACAGCCAAGACCCCCTGAAAGGTCTCTGATGACACCATGACCCAGATGATCCAACATCCAGAACAGTTTCATGGCAACTGTCTCACACAATACACCCTCACAGATTACTCCATAATCCTAAAATTTTCTTTGTGCCCCCATAAGATACAGTGCCCCCCTCTAGCAGGAAGTAGTAAGAGGAGCTAGGCCCAAATTCCCAAATGTACCAAGCTGACTTTAGGGATGGAATTGGCTCACTTCTCTAAACCCAAACATATTGCTAAAAAAAAAGGTTGAGAGATTCTAAGATTCTTTGTCCCATATAAGAACAGCCCTCTGGTGTGGGACAGAGAAAAACCAATATTTTTATTTAAATCAGGTTGATTATAAATGCAATACGTACAAGTGTATTTACTTTTCTTTTTTATGAAAATAATACCTACATCTTTGTAGATCCACTACACTAGCATCTCAAGCTATTATGTGTTAAAAAGATGTCCTGTACACACATGTGCCTAACCATGGCTCCTTTTATCCTTTCACTGATCTTCCTAATTTAGTCTAGTAACATTTGTTTATTTTCCAACTGATTTGCACTGGTATGTCTAAACAGCCATATAATTTCTAGCCTTATAATGAAATCCCTATTTCAATATATATATATATATAATTATATTTAAGGTAATCACTTTCATCCAAGAAACTTTTTATCCTGCACAATGCTCTAGATTATGATCAAAATTCTTTGTATTACAGAATAAATTAAAATTTAATTTTTTCCTAAATTTTACAATTGATCTGAATGTATAGTTAATGTCTACAACTTCCTCTAGAGTAAAAGATTAATTTTTAACAACCTAAAGGTTCCTAAGAATTTCAAAATGAAGAAATAAAATATTAAAAGCCAACCAATAAAATTTGAGAAGGCTAATACAATTAAAATTGAATAAAAAGCTAAATACAATTATTTTTACAACTGAAATAATCAGGGAAATTTCTTCAGATATGTACCACATAAAAAAACAAATAGAAATAATGAAACATGAATCATTAGTATATCCACATTATCTCTAAAATTAAGAGGAAATATGTATATTAATCAGTTAAATTAGGTTAGGTGACACAACTTTCCTATGATTCATGCAATGTAATTTCGTATAAATCACTACTATAACTTGGACATGTATACACACATAATACAATTATTTAAACCACCTTTTATTTATCACTTTGTATAGGGCTTCTTTCACATCCTTATTCCTCAAGCTGTAAATCAGAGGGTTTAACATAGGAATCACCAGGGTATAAAACAGTGAAACCATTTTATCTTGATCTAGGGTGTAGGAAGTACTTGGTCGAAAATACATAAATAGCAGAGTTCCTTGAAAAATTGCAACTGCAGTCAGGTGAGAGGCACAAGTAGAGAAAGCTTTGAATCTCCCCTCACCAGAACAGATCTTCATGACAGATGAGATGATGTAACAGTAGGAGACAAGAAGTCCAGAAATGGTGCACAGCTCCAAAAACCCAGAAAATATAAACATTGCTAACTCATTGACCTGTGTATCTGAGCAAGATAGTAACAGGATAGGAGGGATATCACAGATGAAATGATTAATCTCATTTGACCTACAGAAACATAACCCAAAGGTCATTATGGTGTGCATCACAGTATCTATCATTCCTAGTAGGTAAACTCCAGCTAGGAGGTAGTAACAAACCCTACTGGACATGTCTACTACATACATAAGGGGATTGCTGATGGCCTTGTACCGATCAAAGGCCATCACTGCCAACAGCATGCACTCAGCATCTATAAAGATACAGGCGAAGAAAAACTGCAAGGCACAGCCAACAAAAGATATAGATCTGTGTTTGTCCATTAGGTCCACCAGCATCTTTGGTCCAACTGCAGTTGAATAGCAGAGGTCTGAGAAAGAGAGATGGCTAAGAAAGAAGTACATTGGTGTGTGTAGCTGGGGATCCATTCTGATCAAAACAATCATTCCAATATTTGTCACAAGAATAATGAGATAGATGAGAAGAAATACAATGAATAGAACCACTTCTATCACAGGGTTATTAGTAATTCCCAGTAGAATAAACTGAGTGATTTTGGAGCAGTTTCCTTCGTCCATTCTTCTTTGTTCTTTGCCTAAATGTTTGTAAAAAGCATTCAGAGAATAGGATGACTGGCATTTAATTTACCTAGACAAGAAAATTGTAGTCAATTTTGAGACTGTAATTTCATTATGTAGAAAATATTCTGTGTATCCATAAAATCAGACAGAAATCACTCTTAAAGTGCCATGATTACCAAAAAAAAAAATCCTTCAAATATTTGAAGTGGGCAGTTAATAATTTTTCATATAAATTAATAGTTCCTGACATATGATTTTTCTTGCTCATCCTAAGGATGTAAAATGTGAAGCTGAAAGTAAGTTATCAGATTACAATTCATCTGAAAGAAACAACAAAACTGAGTAGGAGATCCAGTAATGAAAGACTAAACATTTCATAAAATTGAGCAAAGGGTCACATCCACCATATTAATAAAGAATCATAATGTACCCTCTCATCATAGCATCAAATACAAATAAATCCATGGAAATTGCTGTGGAACGATTTTGTGACATTTTCTTATTGACATCTATTTCATTAAAACATCTGGTACTTGTCAACACTCGTTGCTTTTGCGATGTAAAGGGCAACACACCAGACTCCAAATATTAAGTCCTTACAAAAGAAAGTGATAAAGTCAATGTTAAAAAATGCCTGTGCATTAAGTCTACCAAATGTTTGATTACAACTGTATGAACATAACTCTAAATGTAAGTATAAATAATGTTGTGAAAATACAGATTCAAGGCATTCTCTAACAGCTTCTCACTTTGTTCTTCAATGTCAACTTTAGGAATTTTTGTGCTATATATTTAAACACTTCCTTCAAATTCTACTTCACATGGACTTTACTTCGAACACTTAGAAACAAGAGCTCAATTCTCTTGCATGTATTTGCATTAATGTGGATTTACAACATACACTACTTGCAGTCAAACTTTAGAATCATTAATGGTATCTTATTCTCTTTTACTAAGTCAAAGATGTAATATAAATTCATAAATAGATAATGACATGCTGCTACATTAATAAAGTATGTTACCTTTATCATTCTCTTTCCCAGTGGTATTTTTTAAGTGCAAAAATATAAATATAAATTTTATTAAAACACCCCAGTGGTATTTTCTATAGCCTAAATAGAAGTGGAGGGCTTCCCTGAATTGTCACAATATTGTCACACTTTTACTTTTTGCCTTGCTGGTAAATGTCTAACATATGGGGCTTGCTCTAGGTTGTTTTAAAATGAAAGAAATGCTCATGTGGGAAATACATAACTTTTGACTTAAAAAGTGTCTTTGAATCATTGGTTTCAAATACCTGAAAATGCCTAAAGACATCAGGGATTCTGATGAACACATCTGTTTCTTGTATTTATATTTGTTTTCATATGTGTGTATCAGAGAATGCTTATTCATGTACATTGATGAATAAAACTACTTTTTCTATACCAAGTCATTTTGGCATGGAAATCCTATGGAGTTGAAGTCAGATGGTTTTGTGTTTGTAATGCTTTGCTTTTATTATTTTTAAGCAAATATGAAATAATATTATGCCATATCATTTACACATTTGTTTTAAGAACCAACCTTGGTTTCTAAGTGAACCACTGACATTTTATGAAATTACAGAAGTAGAAAATAAAAACAGTCAAATTCACACAATTATAGCAAGAAAACAACACTAGCCACTGTATTTAGAGTGTGAACTTGTGGGCCACTCTATTCAATGTGATAATTCTTAGATTTTTTCTGGCAGAATAGGGAAATAAACAACCAGAAACACTAAGAGTTAAAGCCACTTTCATGTCAGACTTACTAATAATTCTCAAGAGAAAAAATTCTGGAAATGAAAAGCAGTTCTCTTTATTCATTTTTTTCTTTTCTTGGTCTAAATCATCTGAAAAATTATCAGTGCTGTGTTAGGGTAGAGCTTTTGATCTGAATAGGTGAAGTTATTATCCATAAATCTAAACATAATGTCATTGTTATGTAGTCTTATGATATGAACTAAACTGAAAAAGGTAAGAGGAATTTTGAGTATTTAACAAAAGCATCTGTTATAGAAGTTCAAACCATATTGGGTTACAAATGTAGATGTAACTCATTATTTTCCTTACTTGTCTAAGTCTCTGCTACACATTATCAGTAAATGTATTTGATTAATATAGAAACTCATCCAGATGCTTAATATAATATATTAGAAAGAAAATACCAATTAACTGAAAAGGCACACAGAGCTTTTTATTCTCTTAATCAACAACATCAGATTTCCTATCCTTCAGTACACTAACTGAATTTGCTATATTGTTTCTTAAATTAGTTATGAAATACTGCCAACTTCTCCGATAGTAAACACAATTTGTTCTGACACTATTAGTAGTTTGATTGCATTTACTAAAAATGAAAAATTATTTACTTAAAAGTTTGACCACACCTCTTCATTGGTTCACAATTTCTTAACTGTTGATTTTTTTCTGTTTGTTTTGGTTTTTTGTTTTGTTTTGTTTTTCCACCTGGGCCCAACTTACGAATGCTCATAAGGCTTAAGAACCCACGAAAAGAATTGAAATAACAGAGTGTAACTAAGACCACTAATCATTTTTGCACACAGATTGATTATTTATTTCACAGAACATGAGTGCAAAAAGAAAGGTCTGTTACATTGTCTATTTCCTGTCTAACATGGGAATTTGTGTGTTCACATGATAAGGTGTTTTTAAGTTGATTTATGGTTACATGAAAAAGTGTGGATTGTGGTGTATAATCCCAAAATATTGTGGTTGATGTTATATGGACACAAGTTGTTACATATTGCTATCCAATTTGTAGACCATATATTATTATTTAAATGAAGTTAGAAGAAATTAATAAGGTTCCCATACCACATCATGAGTGTACAGCATTTAAAAGGGAATTGTATATTAATAAACTGTGCCATAATAAATGTAAAAGTATCATATACCTTTACCAGTAAATGAAGGCACACAAATTCTCAATTATTTAATAATATATGTCTCTTAGCATAAGGTGGCAGAATTCATGTAACTAATAAGTTGATTAAGGCATATCTAATTCATTCATCATTTATATTGCTCATGTTTCAAATAAATTACAAAGTTATTTTCTTCTACTTTTGCCAATAACCATCACTAAACCTACCTGAGCACAGAGGGTCTTTCCATCTTTATTTGCAATACCAGAACCAAGTGGATCATCATTTATTTTCAACCAGGATTGTTAGGACATAATTCTCTTGAGGCCAAGCCTTCCCGTTTGCTTCATCTTAGAGCAGTACTTAATTAGCTTCCTGGTTCTGTATTTTCCTGGGAATACACAGCAACTGAATCCCCAACTGCCATCTTCACACTTTATACTTGATGCTACTGATGAGTGATATTGATTGGGACGTAGTGAAACTGAAAGAAACTGAAATTTATCTGTCCTTAATGATTGACATCTACCCCACACTGGTGTCATGCCAGCTCTTCCGTTTTTAAACAATCTTCTCCATTCTCAGTTTAGAGAAATGGTAATTCTCCACATTGTTTTTCATCATTGTCTGCACATACTCTCAACTCCATAGCAGCCATACTGATTTCAGCTATTTTATGACTGATCAGACTCTTGAACATCTGATATATTCCTTTTCATTTCTCATGTCTGATTGCACCAACCATGTTTCTGTTACCACAACAAAAGGGTTCTGGATGAACAATGAGTTATTAAAAGCATTTGTTAAATAATAACCGGCATTAATTTTGTATATGCATACAGATTATTTTCAAAATGTTGATTAGGAAAATGTTTTTTTTTTAATTTTTTTGTTATATATTATATTTGTGTTTTAAGTTTACACATCAGCCATGGATTTTCCTGTCCTCCCCCCTCCCATCCCTGTGCCTACCTTCCCCCCAGCCCCTCCCCTCCATTCCCATCTCCTTCAGGGCCAAGACTCCCCTGGGGATTCATTTAAACCTGGTGGATTCAGTACAGGCAGGTCCAGTCCCCTCCTTCCAGGCTGAGAAAAGTGTCCCTGTGTAATCCCCAGGTTCCAAACAGCCAGCTCATGCACTAAGGACAGGTCCCGGTCCCACAGCCTGGATGCCTCCCAAACAGTTCAAGGTATTAAATTGTCTCACTTATCCAGAGGGCCTGATACAGCTGGGGGCTGCACAGCCTTTGGTTCATAATTCATGTGCTTTCATTAGTTTGGCTATTTTCCCTGTGCTTTTCCAATCTTGGTCTCAACAACTCACGCTCTTATAATCCCTCCTCTTTCTCCACAATTGGATTCCTGGAGCTCCACCTGGGGCCTGGTCAAGGATCTCTGCATCCACTTCCATCAGTTATTGGATGATTGTTCCAACATGACCTTTAGGGTATTTGGGCATCTGATCACCAGACTAGGTCAGATCAGGCTTTCTCTCAACCATTGCCAGCAGTCTACAGAGGATGTATCATTGTGGATTTCTGGGGACCTCTCCAGCACACTGCAGATTCCTGTTCTCATGTGGTCATCATTTATCATGGTCTGTTATTCCTTGTTCTGCCTAGAAAATGGGACCCTAGGAAAGACACAGGGATCACCCAATGACAGAGGAATGGATGAGATCTACATGAACATCCTGGATGACAGTGGGAGTAATGAAGGGCAAGGTTTGAGGGAAAGAAAGCCTAGGAGAGCAGGAGATTCCAGCTGGACCAAGGAAAATGCTTTTTTAAGAACAGTAAGTCTTCTATAACCTTAAAAATGTATTGTTTTAGCATCTTTTTATTAAATGTATAATGAAATGTTGTGGGTTATAAAAAATCATCAACATTTTCTAAGTACAGCATTCACCTCTCTTTCAATGGTGGTGGAGTGCCTTATTCTCTGACTTCAATCTATTTCATTAAGAAAAAGAGTTAGCCTTGGAATCACATTCTTTTTTACCAGAAAATTCCCAATATTCTTCATTCTACAAATGTGTTTGAAGAATGTATTCATTCAGTAGTGGGATTTTTTTTTTTTTTTTTTTTTTTTAGCAAAACCTTTGAATTTTGCCATAGATTGTTGTGGATGTGCTACTGGAGATAATGAGTCTACTTATTTTTAAACATACACATTCATATTAGCTAGGCTCCATGAATATTGTATATTCAGCTATTACCTTATATTTCCATCTCTAACAACTGTATTATATGGAAAGAAAATTCCCTGTGAAAAGTTAGAGAAAGCATCTTGAATCCTGTAGGCATGGTGCTTGTGTGACTACAAAACACTTGCTCTTCTGAGTTTTCTGATACCACAATGAAGACAAAAACATATTCAAATGATTATGATGATGGTAGTTTGGCCACTGTAATAAAGTGTTTTATTTTGTCTTTAAAATAATAAAGAATGATCTACACACTTTTATATATCTAATATAATAATAACTTCTTCAAAGTTCATTGTTTCTATGGGCAAGTAACCACTGAAGTATAAGTACACAAGAAAGCTACAAGCCTTCTAGAATGAAATATAACTTCCTATTTTATTTTATATGAGTGTTATTTTCCCTATTCTCAATGATTTTTAAAGACATCATTTGGATTCACAAACACATTTCTTCCTTCATATTCTCCATTCTTGTGAAATGTTCTCCAAAATATGTGACCACTTGCATTACTATTTTGTGATGCTATTTCCTATTATGGAATTTTAATTCTATTTTTTAAAATTTTCAGACATATAAAGAATGCCACCACAAAACACTGCACCTTATGACCATTCATGGTTTTATGTCCTCTTTCTCTTAATTTTGATAGCACATCAGGTTCCACTTAGTTTGGCTGTAAATTTTTGGGTATAGGAACATACCCTGGATGATGGTTGACTGAACAGAGGCCATATCCTTAATGAATCATGACTCTCTCCAGCAGTCATCAACTATCTCTATCCACTCAGCTAGTGTGGGGGACTGCATGAGAAAGTCCTTGCTCTGTGTCAGAATGTTGAATAAACTGATCTTGTGCAGAAACAACTGCTGTGAGTTAATGATGGCAGGGTCTTGTCATGTCCAGAATATATTATTTTGTACACATTTTCCCTAGTCTCCAGCTCTAATCACCCTTCATACTCTTTCATGATATTCCCTGAGTATTGGAGGGAACAGATAGGATATTCAGATCCCATTTTGGTGAATAATTTATTGATGCAGTGTGGAGACCCACAAAGGTTTCCTAGCGAAATCTGAGCTTGCTTTACCCAGCAGGGCTGCATTAGAGGATTGCTTGAGCATATGCATGGTTACTAGGTGACTGAAAGGGTCTGCACTTGGCTGAGCTATGGGGAAGTCTCTGATCTACCCCTTGGCATTCCTATAAATAGCCCTTTTGAAGAGACAGAAGGGGTTGCTGGATAATGTTCCAGGCCTTCCCAAGGCTACCCTGTGTTTCTATCTGTTTCTCTCCCATCTATACTTCTATTTAAATATTTCTCACTTCACCTTCCTCAAGAGTACGGGGGGGGGGGGGGAGAAGTGGGAGCTGTTCATCCACAATGTTGTGATGGTTTATTTTACTAAAATTCCAATAAAGAGTGTTTTTACAAAGTGAAACACAACTAATACAGTTAAGTCAAGGTATTTGTAAAACTATTCCAGGTGTTTACAAAGTCTGCTCAATGATATGAGGGTGAAACAATGTTCTCATTGTTATACTTAGTCATTAATTATTTGGGGAAAAGAAGAATGACACAAATGTTTTTTTGAAAACTAAGTACCACAGAAACAATCTAATGTGCAAAAAACTCTTGGAGAAACACTTCATGAGATGATGTATGTTAAAACTGAGAAGTCCCAAGAAGGTTAGCAAGCACACCACTGTGTGTAGGGTAATAGTGTTTCCAGATTACACAGGGTCATGGAGCCCTTGGATTTTCCAATTGCTGAATCCATTGATGGATTTATCCAATAGCTAATAGACTATTTAGAGTTAATGAACATTCTAGGATGTGGGCCTTGCTAGACCAGTTTGGCCATAAATATAACATGATAAGCAAAATAATTGCTTCCTTTCAAAGATTGTTCTTGCTAGGTATATTGGCTCAATGACAAAAAAAGATGCACTTATACCACACTTACACATGAAAGGAGAGACATTTCTTCTATAATGACATATTGTAACACAGAGAAAATTCATATAGATAGATAAGAAGTTGGACCTCAGTATGTTTAGATTCTATAATGATAATGGCTAATTAACAGTGTCTAGTTAACTTATACAGATCTTCCAGTCCATAAACATTGTTCACTTTTTCTCATGGAGTCCATTCAGTGTTTCAGTCATCTGGGAACAAAAATTATCTTAGATGAAAATAAAGATATTAGGGACAGATTCCAATGTATGATCTTTTATTCTAAAGAAATTAATACCCACTTATTGCATTTTTTATCCAAAATATTTTGAGTGATTTTTTTTAAGTTATAAATTTAACATCTAGTAGTTATGAAAAGCTGTGTATTTGTGAATGTCCATTCATAGACACTGTATGTATAAATACATTTCCCTTCTGCAAACCCTCACAAATTCTTCCCTTCTACCCAACATCATGATTTTTTCTCTTTCTCAATAAAAAGAAAAATACAAAAATCTGAACAAACTAAAAAAAAATGTTAAAGAAAAAATCCCATTAGGAAAAAAACAAAGAACAAAAAGAAACAAACAAAAAAGAAGTCATACACATACACATACACACACACACACACACACACACACACACACATACTACATGGGGTCTCTTTATTGTTGGCCATCTACTCCTTGGCATGGGGTCTGCTGTGAAACATAGTTGATACACCCACTGACACCTGATTGGAGAAAATTGAGGTTTCTTTTCCCAGGTGATGCCATTTGATGGTCATGAATTGTTTTTGTCTGTTGTTGTCTTGATACATTTTTGTTTTTTTATTAATTAAACAGGTAAATTTCCTTTATAATTACATTAGGCAGTTATTTACCTTCACAGCTGGAATATAGCATTGTAAATTTTTCTGCTTCTAGGGTTTTTCATGAGAGGCCTGATGTTAATCCGAATTATATGATTCTTTTGTATGTTAGTATTTTTTCTCTGGCATTTCTTAAATTCTTTATTCTATTTTGGAGAATAAATTTAATTACTATATCCACCTTTAGTCTACCCATTTCACAATCTCTAATGGAATGTCCCTTACTTTCTTTCAAATTCATGACATTTTTTTCATTCTTCATGGTGTTTCACATTCTTTGCCTGTTTTATTACTTCTCATGTTTCTCCCTTAGTCTAGATCCTTTACCTGATCTTTATGTCTTGATACTATATATTGTACTTCATTCATTCTAATTGCAAGGATATCCTTTGATTCTATAGTTGAGTTATTGGGCTTTTCAATTGAATTCTCATGTAAGCTCAAAGTTGCCTTTGGTGTCCCTACTTAACTATTGTAAGACATTCTCAAGTATTGCATATCTCCACTATTTCCATCAACTTTTGTTTGTGTTTTCTTGTGTGTTTTATTTTCCTTATATACCTTCTCCTTAATTTCATTGAACTATTTCCTTGTATCTTCTGAAAATTCCTTGAATTATTTAATGATGTTCATAGGCTAAAGTACAATAAGTTTAGGAAGAGAAAAAAAAACAGGCTTGATCTTTCATATCATTTGTATTTTTCAAAGAAGTATGAACATATGGAGTTCTTATAAGTTTTATATGGACATAGAAGTTTGGAGCATGATAAAGAGTATGAAGAAAGGCTGAGCTTACAGTGTGGAAGTTCTTAGGAACTATGAAAAAAAATCAGGTAGATGTAGAGGACTAGGTTTCTTGAGATGATGTGCCTCCTGGTACAGGATTAGAATGTGAAGTTGGATCTTGCAGCATGAAGATCTTAGATACAGCATAGGAGGGACCTGTGCATGGTGGTAGATTTTGGGACAGTTCAGGGTAGTTTACTGGACTAAAGCAAAGATTGTGAGGCCTGGTCTAATTCTGGAGTATTGGGAAGGGTGAGTAGATGAGGAGGGTCAAGGAAATTAGGTTCAGGAGAGGAAATGGATGGGAGGAGAAGTTTCATAGTATGTGAACCTTCTTATTACTTTCTCTTTTTAATTTAATTTAATTTTATAATTTAATTTAATTTTACATATCAGCCATGGGTTTCCCTGTCCTCCCCCCTCCCTTCCCCACCATCACCTCCTTCCCAACCCATCCTGCATTCCCATCTCCTCCAGGGCAAAGACTCCCCTGGGGATTCAGCACAACCTTGTAGATTCAGTCCAGGCAGGTCCAGTACCCTCCTCCCAGGCTGAGCAAAGTGTCCCTTCATAAGTTCCAGGTTCCAAACAGCCAGCTCCTACACTAAGGACAGGCCCGGGTCCCACTGCCTGGGTGCCTTCCAAACAGTTCAAGCTAATCAAATCTCTCATTTATCCAGAGGGCCTGATCTAGTTGGGGGCTCATCAGCTTTTGGTTCATAGTTCATGTGTTTCCATTAGTTTGGCTATTTGTCTCTGTATTACTTTCAATATATTTTATTCTTTGTACTTCTGGCTCAATGCCTGTTATATGTTATAGTAAAATTTTCTCTGGCCATCTCTTTCTGAAGTTCTAAATATCTTGTGCATTTGCATATTAATTTATTCGTCTGATTTTAAAGTCTTTCTGGTATTATTTCTTTAATGTTTTTCTGACTACACATTTTAGTTTAGCTCTATGTTTTAACTAATTAACTCATTGTGTTCTATGTTTAGTCATAACCTAGAGCTCTTGGGTACTCTGGTCCAATGTGTTTCATTTGATATTATTTAATAATTTTTTGTTGTTGTTTTTTAGGTGAAGCCCAATTGTAGTACTTCTTCATGTGTTGCTAATTAAAAGTGATAATTTCAGGTTTTGTCAATTATCAAAGAGCAGCAATAAATAATAACATCCAGAGCTTATTTAAGAAATGTGCAGATATTGAGAGTATCATGGCAACATCACATTAAAACATGTTTTAAAAAATAATGACCCTTATGTTCATGAAGTATATCACTCCAAACAGACTTCATTTCATGCTATTTCTCATTTTTGAACATCCTTTTTCTGACTCCATGAAAATATTTTATTTAATACAATTTAATGAACTACCGCTCATGCATGCATCTATGCTAAGGATTGTGGGAATAAATATATAGGCATGCATGTCACAATAACAGAGATGAAAAACATATACCAGGTGTCACAGATATTCTGATGATAAACAATGATAGTTGTACAGATGGGGAAGTGAAAGAAACAAAGATTTGACAAAAGCTAGTACAACTCTTATTTTAGTTAATGTTTTGTAGACATATAAGAAATACCAAAATATGTTACATAAAAGCAGAAAATAATATGAATATCATTATGAAGAAATGTATTTCATTTTCTTTAGATGTCTACGTTTTACTAGAAGCAAATCAATTTAGTGTTGCAGAAATCTTTCTGGAATAATTATTCTGAGACTGAGAAGAGTGGAAGAGAGAAGATGTCATGTGGGTTTAGAAAGGACAGCTCCTCAAAGGCTTCTATCCTGTGCCCAGTTTATATTCTCCCCTTTGTGATATGGAAACCCCGTGATGAGCCCTCTTACTTGTAGTTAGAGGAGCAATGATGTGAATGTGGCACTGCGAAAAAGTAAAAGTTATAATGTGTTTGAAATAATTGGGTTAATACATGGCAAAAACTGAGAAATGGTTCCCACTTCTCTAAAATTATGTTGCACGATACAAAGTTTGAAGAAACATTCTATTTCACAGTATAGTTAATAAAAAAAAAGTATTTGAAAAAATGTTTGATTTGGAGACTATACCAAGTCAACAAGTATTTTAGTGGTAACTGCTAATACTTAAATATATGGACTGCTCTATACATTTTTCATGGTACTAAAATTGTGCAAATTTTGTTTATTTCTATATTATATTTTACGTTTTCAATAACTGAGATTGAATCCAAAGTCCCATGTACAAGAGGATTTGTCCTCAAACCTAGTATACATAAAAGCACAGTTATTTAAATGGATACATGAATGTATATCTGTATATACATACCAGTCATATTTTAATTTTAATCATATTTAATTTTACTATTTAATAGTAATTTAATCATATAAGCTTTATTGTGAGATTACGAGTACCATGCTTTGCAATTTTTGGACTTTGCATTTCATCACAATTGCAACAGTTTATTTAATGATTTTGTTGTATCAAATACATATGACAGATGAAAATTACAAAGACACTGTTGGTCTGAAATTACTCCTGAAATATGCAAGATGTTAGAGGAAATTCTATAAACCTAATGTATGGAGTAAAAATTTCTTAGAGCTATTACATCACAGATGTATGCATGTGGATGCTGAGAAGACTCTGTGAGAGGATCTGAAATTACTTCCATGCTGTTACCTCACTCAGCCTCTGGGCAAGGGGAGGAGCAAGGTCTTTCCTCAACTTGATGTGCCATGCTTTGTTAAGCCCATGGAAGACCTGCCTCATTCTGAAAGGAGACAGAGGAGAAGAGGATGGGGAAGGGGGTTGATGGGAAGAGGTGTAATGGGAAGAGAAGAGGGAGAGGAAAACGTGGTCAGAGTATGTGAAACAAATGAAATGTTATTTAAATAAAATTTTAAAAAATTACTTCGGATCACCAACCCATTTTTTATAATTGATATGCATAAAAATCACTGATGAAAGTACTTTAAGAAGAAGAGAGTTACTTGTTTTTCTCATATGTTTATAGACTTTTGTTAATCTGGGAAAAAAGGAGAGACAGTACATGTGTTTAGTCAGTGACAGTAAAATTCCTAAGCATTGAACTCATGAATGGCACTAGCCAGGAAACAGACAGAATGGTAAATGGGAATGGGTTACAACCTCAAACCATGGCTTGCTTACCCACCTCCACCAAACATATTTCCTGATGGAGAAGGCCCACAGTTGTACAAATAGCTACTTGCTGACTACCAATTTTTCAAGCCCATGAAACAATGATAGATGGTTTATAGTCAAATCAGTAGCTAGATGGTGGTTATTAATGTCTTTAATCACAGTGATTGGGAGGCAGAAGCAGAAGGATCTCTAAAGATGAGACCAACCTGGTCTATAGAGTGAATTCCAGAGCAGCCAGAGCTACAGAGAAACCCTGTTTGGGAAAACAAAACAAAACAAACAGAAACAAAAACAAAACAACAATAACAAAAAGATAAAATCAAACCACAACAGTAATCCCCTATTCCACATGAACTCACAGACATTTTATAGTGCAAAAGGCATCCAGAATAACTTCAAAAGGCTTTTCAATGTTAAAAAATGCCAATACTTTTTAAAAAATCTGAAGTCCCATTACTGTAATACCCTGTGAAATATAACATAAGTAAAATATTAAAACATATTACAGGATACAGAATAAACTTTCAATTCTAAAATATTAGAATAGCAGGGAAAGTTCAGACCAATTTATTACTAAAATCCAGCAAGGGAAAACTAAACTGTTTATCTTCATGTCCAGTATTTAGTCTCAAGTTGGTTTCATCTGTGCTCCAAAAAGCTAAGGTAGCTCCTCCCATACTGCCTTATTGTCTGAATCAGACAACTGCTCTCTCTTGGGACAGAAGCATACACTGTCTGCAGTGTTCTTCAGCAGTTATCCTATGTTGCCAATATCTCCAACAATATGACATTTACATAGAAACTTCTTTTTTTCATTCCTTACAAGTACAAGAATAAGCTCCTCAGGTTATTCCTTCGAGAAATCCAACATGCTTCATGTTATCTGGACTCAATAGGATTTATCTTACCTATGATTTGATATTTGAAAAGTCTCTTTGTGGGAGTGTATCAAAAAACAGTACAGGTGGAAAGAGTTTTAAGGATTCATTGTTATGTAAAATAAAGTTCTATTTTTAGAAAATTGAAAAGGTGGAAATTAAATGCTTATGCAATTTATGAGATACCTGAATTTACTATGTCTCCATCACTCATAATAGAAAATACATTTGAAAAAATTAAGTGGTGATTTTATGTTCAAAATGATACAAGGAAAAATTCAGATATAGAAAAACAAGACAGACAGCTTGTGACTGAGCATATCTTTAGCTACAAGAACTGCAATTATTACATATTCAAAAGCATAATTGCAGCAGGAATCTTAACAGGTCTTATTAATAACAACAAACCTGAGGCCAGTTATTGGGGTGAATGCTGGACAGAACAAGCCACAGCTTCCTCACCTTCCCAGTTCCTCAGCTGGTCTTATTACCTCACACTGCAAGCTTCTGAATCCTCATGCAAATGGGTCTCAGCTGAACTGTGCTGCTTCCAAGCCTGAATGCTTAACCAGTGAAATGGTTCTAGTTTCTGGTCCTTATGCTCCTTATATACCTTTCTGTTTTCTACCATCACTCCCTGGGATTAAAGGTGTGAGTCACCATGCTTGGCTGTATCCTTGAACAGAGATCCTCCTAGCTGTGCCTCCCAAGTGCTGGGATTAAAGGCATGTACCACCACCGCCCAGCTTCTGCTATGTCTTGCTCTGACCCATATTATAGCCACCATTTTTGGCTCTGTATCTAGTGGCTGTTTGTTCTCTGAACCCAGATAAATTTATTAGGGTGCACAATAGTTTGGGGAACATAATACCACCACACATAGTCATTTGAGCCACCAAAAATTATACTAAAAGACAGTTACTAAATGAACAGCATGATAGTACCAGTTTTGGCATATAATTTTAGGTAAAATTAAAAAGATCATTTGTTTAACTTTTTTCCTGTTTCATTATTTGCTGGTTTGTCGAACTACTAAAAAGTCTATCTGTAATTTGCCTGACTTTCAGTATAAATCCCCTAAACAGCCAATAAAAATGAAATAGAAGCAAGAATCTATAAGAAATGCATTTTTAATTGTTGGCTTTTTAATGATTTTATTTAACCAGAACCTGAAAATCAGAAGCTATTTTAAAGATACATAGGTTTACTTGCATTTTATTTATGGTAGTTATGAGGGCACATGCTTGTCTGTATCCCTTGCTGCCTATCCACTTAGCTGTTGTCTGTCTATCTGTCTAGTTAGAATGTGGGCAGTCAGCTGTTACTGTTTCTAGACTTAAATATAACGGCATCTGCTCCATGTAGGCTTGAATATATATTTTAATGTTTCATATCTATTATTTGCCAAATAAAACTGAAAAGAAATAACCATGTGATAACTTGGTGTGTCCAATTCAATAATTAGACATAAATCAATCATTTATAAATTCACAATTCACCAATGTTGCTTTTCCAAAGAAAATAATTGTTCTTTTTTTTTTTTTTCTATCCTTATTTTTTAGATGCTGGATTCATTAGCCTACCTGAGATGAGAAAGTCTTTCCTACCTTTTACTGGTGTCAGGAGTATATACCTCATTATTTATATTGAACTAGTGACAACTATACACATCAGAATCTGCCTTCACTTTTCTGCATTATTTGAATATGATTAATTAGATACTTATTTTCTCCTGAGAATAATAGCATCACCAGCTTAGCATCGAAGTAAAACTAAACTTTCAATTCTTAACTCTTTTCACCAAACAATCCTTGAAAGCTTTCATGAGAATTTAATTAAGATTATAATTTGCTATTATGAATCACATTTTTTTTCAAATGAAGCAAAACATCTAATGAATTCTAAACAGGAACTAGCTTGATTTTTCCATGGCTTGTACTTTTTCTTTTTTCTTTTTTTTTGTTTCTTCAATTTCTGAGACAGTCTCCTTCATCTATAATATAGAGTACAGTTACTAGCTATTTTTATAATTAAGTAATAACTCATTTTTCCCCAATCACAATTATTAATCTTGATTTGCTGTTTTAGCAACTGACTTTCATTGAACTTTTGTTTTAACAGAAAGCCAAAGCCTGCATCCATAGCTTTGTCAACATATGATAATCAGTACAGTGATGTTTGGATTTTTAAATTTTCAAAAGTCACTGGTTGACAGGAAAGAAGTGTATAATTATTATAGACAAGTCAAGGGTTTTTGAATAATACTTCATATTTTATCATCAGGTAATCCACACATACACATATACAAGCACACAAAATAAATAAGTAAAATGTAACAAAACATGTTTAAAGATAAGCTATTACTTTAAATAGTATTTTTAGGAGACATCACAGAGGGTTGTTTAACCTAGTCATGACTATTGAAAGGAGCAGAGTAAGACTTTCTGGAGTAAATGAGGGAAGAGCTGAGAGTTCATAATTCCAGAACACATCTCTTTTTTGAGTCATTCTTTATAGCCTAACACTGCTGGACTTCTTTACTTTGAAAGCATCTCAGACTTGTCCATTTTCCTGGCTAGCATATTTATCCATTGAGACAAGTATCACCATACAAAGATAGGTTTAGCCATTTCTCTCTCTACTTTGAGTCACTGAGATTTATATATCAAGACTACTTTGAAGCTTATGTGAACCAAATACAGGTTAATTAACATCTGCTTTAACCTAATAACATAAAATCAACTTGCTCATAAACTAACAATGTTTCCATGAAATGCAAAGTTTCTGAATTGAATGAGTTAAAATCACATTAGGGCTGGGTGTGGTGATACACACTTTTAATCCCAGCACTCAGGGGACAGAGTTGGGGGATAGCTATGGCTACATAACCCATCTCAATAAAAATATATAACAGAAAAGGAAAATCACAATCAGTAAATACTCACTGAAAGTGGAAGTAATGGTAAGGAAAACTTAAATGCAAATAAAAGTGCCAGAATATTTTCTGAACAAAATCATATCACATTTTAATTCAAAATGCACAGTGAAATATAAACATTTTGAGTATCTGTAAAATATTATTAAAATTAGGTATAAATACACTTATTTTAGTAAACAACATGACATTTTCCTTTGTATCATACCACAGAATTTCTTAAGAACTACCATCATTATTCATGTGTGCATATATGTATAAGAAATTTATGCATAGATTTATTTTATTTTTATGAGTATTTGTGTGTGCTTGCATGAGTCTATGTGTATCACAAGTGTGAAAGATTCTGTGTATGTCAGAACAGCGTATCACATGACCTGAAAGTAGAGTTAAACATGGTTGTGAACTGACATGTGTGTTTGGAGAACCAAACTTAGGTCCTTTGTAAGAGGAATAAGTACTCTTAACCACTGAGCCTTCTCCTAAGCCCCAAGAAATTTGTTTCAAACCAACATATTTATTATTCCTTATAAATCCTATCCTTAAAAGTAGAATATTCAGTATGACATCATAAGGATGTTTCAGTGAAGCCATTTTATTTTGATTTTGAAAATAGTATACTTGGAGAAAAATAGATGAAAAGGACAATTCTCTGGAAAATTGCAACTGCAGGAACATGGGAGGAATAGATGCAGAAAGCTTTGAACTTCCCTTGGCAGAGCTGATCATTAAGACTGATATGATAGTGTAATAATAGAAAACAGAAATTCCTGAGATGATACTTAACTCAAAATTAAAATACCATATCTTACTTATTCTTCAATCTTAATATTTGAATAAGGAAGCAGTGTAAAAAGGGAAAATCACAGAAGAAAATATTAATTTCACTATACCCACAGAAACAAATGGATTACAACGTTTATCAAAGTTTCTGTCATTCTTATTTGGTAAATTCAACATATAAGCTTGGCACTCCCACACTGAATATGTGCAGTAGAGTATAATTTTACTGTGACCACACTAACTATTGTTTCTAAAGTTAACACAATAACTTTAGTAGACTCATGATTACCCTCCAGCTGATACATACATACATTCAGCAGAGTGGCAGGAAACAAAATTAGCATACAAAAATCTGCAGCCTTCCTATATAAAACTAATGAACTTACAGAGAAAGAGATAAACAAAACAATGCTATTCACAATAGCCTCAAAAAAAAAAAAACACTCTGGAATAAATCTAAGAAAGTGAAAGATTTTCATGATAAAAATTTAAAGACATTTAAGAAAGAAAATGAAGAAAGTATAAGATAATAGAAATATAATTAAAACTCACCAGAGAAGCTTCTCCTGCAGTATCCTGCAGTAGAGGGCAATTAAGTCAGAAACCCTTAATTGGTCAAAATGCACAGAATAAGTGACTGTGCAGTTCTCAACCCTAAATGGCAAATACACATCACACCCCTCTTCCTCAAGACTCAAACATCATTGCAGAAGAGGAAAAACAAAGATTGCAAGAGCCAGAGGTCATGGATAATGGAAAACAGTATTTTCATGACAGGAAAGGGCAGTTGCCCATATGAATGTGTCACAGTGAAGGTGACAGCATGCAGAAGTCTACATGAGCTCAAACAAGACAACCCCAGTGTAATGAGGGAAATGTCAATATGAAAAACCCCGCTAGCTGAAAAAAAAAAAAATACTGCCATTTGATAGCTACAGGAGAGGAAGAGTCTTTTATTTAAAGGTGTGATTCCTGGTAAGTCAACTTCAGCCCTAGGAAAGCTCCACTCCCAAGTCTATTTCAGAAACAAAACCTGAATTTCATGGGATTAAAAAAAAAAAAAAAGAAAGAAAGAAAGAAAGAAAAGATAGAAAGAAAACTAAAAAACTGCCTGGGAAAGGCGTGAAGGGTAGAGAGGTTGGATATGGGAGGAGCTAGGAGAGTATTGCAAATATGTTCAAAATACATTGCATGACATTCTTAAATCATTAATGAAAAACTGCTTCAAAGAAACTTCAGTTTGCAGACCTGCTTATTAGATGATGGCCTGATTGCCTCTGGTTCCATCTAGTGTCTAAAACTTGTAAAATCACTGATTTTGAGGAAAAAGTGGTGAATTTGGAGTTTGTCTTTTCCAAGTTCCATGTGTTCCTTCTCATAAGCGCTGTCAAGGATGGTCCTTATCTATTTGCTGTCAATAATGGTCCTTGTATTCTAATTGTCTATCAGGGCTTTGATCTCTCTACATTTCTAATAGGTCATCCAATTATTAGAGAGTTGAGTTTGCATTGTTTTCTAAAAGAGAATGCTTAGCAAATCTGAACAGATATTTTTATCCCATTTACACTTTTTAATTTAAATCCACGACATTGTATAAAGAAAAGCATATTCAGAATATGCTTTAAATAGTAAAGTATTACACATTCAAACATTTAAATTAAATAATTATGTATGTGTTAAATATTTGCTATACTTATAAACTTTCATTTATGTTTAGAGCTAATTGTTATGCACAGAGCTTATTAATCTGCTTTCTAAGTTACAATGGAATGTTTATGTGTATCTTTAGACAAAAAGATCATTCTGAAAATAATGGCAGATATGAATTCAGATTTGAGCTGCAGATGTCAGAGATCTTTAATAGTTACAACTTTCAGGGTGAATATACGCTATGGAAGTCTTGCTGTGAGAAATAATTACAGCAAGGTTGAACAAGATTGGCAGTCTTATTATGCAGAGCTAGCGACTGAAATTTAGTTGCTTTCATGAACCTATTATAGACAATGTAAATCAGCCAATGAAACTGATGTATTTACTAACTCTGGTAGGAAATGTTTTTATGTCACTTCCCTATTCTCAGAAAACACTTGTTCTTGGCAATGTTTACATAAGAGCTTCTGTGTGCATCCTCAATGTAAAGAAACAATTATGAATTTACAGTATTGATATTTACAGTAACATTTTTACTTTTACTTGTGATAGTTTATATAGTTTAGTCATAAAGATTGAAATCTTAAATATTTTGCAAATTATAAAGAACTTTTACTTATAAAAACTTTTTGTAAGATTTCAAGTTATTGCTGGGCAGTAGTGGTGCATGCCTTTAATCCCAGCACTCAGGAGTCAGAGGCAGAGGCAGGAGGATCTCTGAGATTTCGATGCCACCTTGTTCTACAGAGCTAGTTCCAGGACAGGGTCTGAAGCTACACAGAGAAATCCTCTCTCAAAACAAACAAACAAACAAAAAGACTCCAAGTTATTAAAATTAATCCCAGGACTAGGGATCTACATCATTGTTAAAGCATACCTTTCTATCATGCTTAAATCCCTAAAGTTAAATCCCACCCCTGATGAGTAAACTAAAGGGAACAGCCCAAATATTACTGAGAGTGATAATTACTCTTTAGATAATTAACAGTAGCAGTATTTCTCCAGTAATCACCAGTCTATTTAGAGGAACACATATCCCAGTGGCAGTGATGTCATTGGGGAGCCCCAAGATCCCTTGGAAAGAAACATATGGGAGCTCAGTGATTAGACCCCCAATGGTTTGAGAGAAGTAAAAACCCTTAATTCTTCTGTGAAATTATTCATTTCGTCTACAGGAAACAGCCCTTTCCTTGGTAAGTAACATTTGTGGGGAGTTAGATGGATGTTCATTGCACAAAAATTATGTTTTTTGGATCTCAGCTAATTGTGGACTTCAGCTAAAAAAAGATGACTCATGGCAACAGAGGTATGAAAATATACTTATAAATTGCTTTTTTCAACACAAGTAATTTATTCCCACATTTTCTGACAATTGTGTAATAATCTGTAGCATCTTTGTATAAATAAGAAAAAATACCCATGCTATCTGATAATTTGAAATACTTTGTTATAATTGAACATATTTGCTAGAAGTGTGGGAAAATTTTGTTATTTTTTTTAAATTACAAAAAAAAGAGAACATTTCATTTTAAGTATTGTGAACATATTTTGATGATCCATTTTCTTCATAAAATAATGACAGCACAAATGTAAGCTTTTATAAGTATTTTCTGTAGCAAGTACTCTGATATTATTTTTAAGCACTCAGCTGTGGCATGGGGAGCGGTTTCTCTTATTATAAGAGAAATGTTATCAAGATCAATGTACTCACACAGTGTGTAAATACCCACTAAGTTCCTATACAAGTTTTTTAAAGCATCAAATTTTAGTTAAAAGCTTATGTTGTAAAATTTTTGTTCTTAAGCTTTTAGTATCTTTTATCTTCTTAGACTACCACAAGGCACATTTTACACAAGTTTCTAAGAGTAGCTGCCATGGTTTTTTAGGAAATGAGAAAATATTTCCTGCTCTTCAGCTTGTCTCAATGTGATCAAACTATGAACTCTTAACAACCCTAATGACTGTGTCTTCTCCCTGTCTTTGACTAAAAACACATTTCAATTTAAATCATGCCTGTTAACTCCTAGTCAAATGTCTTTGTGTGTTAATCTTAGCATCTACCTCACATTTGTTATGAATGGGAAGGCAGGTGTTTTTTTGTTTTGTTTTTGTTTGTGTGTGTGTGTGTGTGTGTGTGTGTGTGTGTGTGTGTGTCTGTGAAACTAATACATTAAACAACTTTAGGGTCAGATTACGCATCTTAATTTTGTCTCAATTTCCCCTTTAAACTCAAATGTTATATTTCTTCTTGGTCCCATCTATAAGACAGGGCTTACAATGTCAAAAAGTCTTACATATCTTCTTAAGTTGTTTTGGTGACAATTCAATTAGCTACAGCAAAAACACTTAACAATTCTGTGTTATACTTGAGAAGTCTTAAATAGCTAGTAGTTACTGTTGGTAAATCTGTGTAAGCATAACTAAAATACAGTTTTCTCCATATTATTCTGTCTAAAGAGCAATGAATGAAGAAGATATCTGGAAAGTGGATGGACCAAGAGATTATAGATAGACAGATGGACAGATGACCAATGGACAGACAGACAGATAGATGGGTAAATAAGTAGATAGACAATTCTGTAATTGAATACAGAACCACTGAAGGATATTTCATAGTTGCCTTATAGATTATAATGTTTGCTAAATTACACCAAGTTGTATAATATATATATAATATATATATAAACAGATTCTGACTTACTTCACACTAACAAAAAAGTAATGTCTTGGCTAATATCTTGATACTTCAAAAGCAGACAGAAAATAAGAAATAATTTCCACTATCCTGATAGCATGTGACACACCTTTACACTCTGTTGAGAGATAGGATTTGACATAACTTTACACTCTCTGTTGATAAACATGTTTTGAGCATATCCTTCTGATAATCACCCAACTGGGCTTTGATGTACACATGTTATAGGGATGTTTTAATCCTTAAATTTGGAAGAAATCATCCTCATTATCAACACGAGTTTAGCAAATTTTATTGTAAAAAATGAATGATGTAGAAACAGTTATGTTTCCTTTTATCCATCTCTCAGACAACATAAATATCGTCATTGAATACTTTGTTCTTCTGTTTTATGTTCTTCAAAACAATTTTGAAGATTAAGTACTGATTTCCTGTACTTAAAAATTGAATTAAGTGAAATAATTCAAATACTTCATGTTATACCACTTAAGTACCCCGAGAGCACAGAAATTCTGACTTACTTCTCAGATACAAGGTGAAGTTGTTTCATAGTACAATAAAATTGTCAGCTATTTTTGTTACTTGTTTTTATTCATGAGAGTCCCAGACAATTTAAAGTTATTAGAAATTAATTAATGACCAAATGTTGCAATACTGTATTCAGTCACGTACTTGATATTTAGTTGGTATTGCTTTTAAGCAAACATTATTTACTGAAGGTTAAAAAAAATGACCAACATTATCAGCTTTTTTTAAATGCAGGGAAAACTTAAGGAATTATCCTAAATATTATTTTACTGAAACATACTCAGCTTCCAGTTCTTGAAAGTTGATTTAATTTCATTAATGAGATTTCTCTGTCTTGTAGTAGGAAAACATATGTTGGTTTTTGTTATACAACTATATCAACACTTAAGAAGGAAACCCATGTGTCTCAGTTAGAATTACTATTGCTGTAATGAATCACCATGTTCAAAGCAACTTGGGGAAGTACAGATTTATTTAGCTTACACTTCACATTATTGGTCATTGTCAAAGGAAGTCAGGGCAGGAACTCAAACAGGGCAGGACCCTGGAGGGCAGGAGCTGATGCATGACCATAGAGGGGTGTGCTTTGTTGGCTTGCCCATCATGGCTTGCTCAGACAGTTTCTTACAGAACCCAGGACCACCAGGCATGGAGTAGTTAATTAATTATGCCAAAGTTAATCATTAATTTTAAAAAAAAATGCCTCATAGCCTTGTTTATAGTCTAATCTTATGGATTAGGAATTTTCTCAGTTGAGGATCTTCCCTCCTGTACAATGACGCTAGCTTATGTCAGGATGACATAAATCTAGTCAGCACATCATGCCTGTATCTTAAATCTTGCATGGCAAAGAAGAAAAAAAAAATAAGCAGACTATTCTAAATTCCTGTTACCAAAAAAAATGAGATATCAATTTATATGAATTTAAATAAAAAATAATTTTTCTTTTAACATAGAGCTTTCATCAACAACATCTTCATTCTTTTAATTAGATACTCTATTACATTTGAGTGCCGAAATGTAAACAAAAACATGCATTGATACAATGTAGTACAGAAAAAGTCAATAGTCCTGTGCCAGTAGGAGTGGTGAATAAAAATAGCACAAGGTAACCTTCAGTTCTGGCATCTACTAAAGTCTGGAATGTCTCCCAAGTACTGTGTTTGGAAACAGTTTGAGCATAAACCTTTGTTTATTTAACTAGCATTTATTTAAAAAGGGAATAAGTTTATTCTGAATTATCTCATACTTTCTACCTGTATCACTTTTTTCAGCCTTTACAGTTCTCAAAAAGAAAAAGGAAAAACAAAACAAAACAAAACAAAAAACCAACTATACCTGCATGGAATTTATAAATGGAAATTACACCTTGGTCACCGAATTCATCTTGTTAGGTTTTCCAACACGGCCTGAACTCCAGGTTGTCTTATTCCTTGTGTTTCTGACATTGTATTGCATGATTTTAGTGGGGAATATTGGCTTGATGTTTTTAATTAGGACAGACCCACACCTTCAAACGCCTATGTACTTTTTCCTCAGCAACCTTTCCTTTGTAGATCTTTGTTATTCTTCAGTCATTGTTCCCAACATGCTTGTCAATTTCTTCTCAGCAAAGAAAACTATTTCTTACCTTGGCTGTGCCCTTCAGTTTTATTTCTTTTGTACATTTGCGGATACTGAATCCTTTATCTTGGCTGCCATGGCCTATGACCGCTATGTTGCCATCTGCAATCCTTTGTTGTACACAGTGGCAATGTCCAGGAACCTCTGCATATGGTTGATTGTGCTGTCATATGTTGGTGGCAACATGAGTTCCCTGGTTCACACGTCTTTTGCCTTTATTCTGAAATATTGTGACAAAAATGTCATCAATCATTTCTTCTGTGACCTCCCTCCTCTTCTGAAGCTTTCCTGCACGGACACATCCATTAATGAGTGGCTGCTTTCCACATATGGGAGTTCTGTGGAGGTCATCTGTTTCTTCATCATCATTATCTCCTACTTCTACATCCTTCTCTCAGTCCTGAAGATCCGTTCTACAAGTGGAAGGAAGAAAACCTTCTCCACATGTGCCTCTCATCTCACTTCTGTGGCCATCTATCAGGGCACACTTCTCTTCATTTATTCTCGGCCCAGCTCCCTCTATTCCCCCAATACTGATAAAATCATCTCAGTGTTCTACACCATTATCATCCCAGTGCTCAACCCATTGATTTACAGTCTGAGAAATAAAGATGTAAAAGATGCCACCAAGAGAGCTCTAAGATCTAAGGTACAATCTCCATGACAAGTACCACTTAAAATTCACCTAACTCCAACTACAGATGCCAACAAGGGAACTTGCAGCAACATCAACAGCAAATGTACAAGTATTGGACTGGCACAACTATTCAAACTCTTGTTTAATAACACAGCCAAATGTAATTCATAATAACATTACATGGTATACTTTAAATACTTCAAAGTGAAGCTTGGTGTGACATGATACTTTTGTAATTCCAAAGTTCAGAAGGTAAAGGCAGAAGTAAAAGTATCATTGTGTAATCTGAGGTTATTTCCTCCTCTCCCTTCCTCTCCTCTCCTTTGCTTTTCTATCCTTTCCCCTCTTTTCCTCCCCTCCTTTCTGAGGATTAGTGCAGCCTGCCTATAGAGTGTACAAGGTCTAAAAGATAGCTCTTTACCTAAGGCAGAGCAAGCTAAATGATCCAAGTTCGGTTACCAGAAGGAACAAATCAAGACCTGCAAATAATGACATTTGACCTCCACACATGTACTGTGGCTCATGTATGTCCAGAAATGTGCATATACATAAAACACACACACACACATAAGAAAGAAAGGATGAAAAGATGTAAGGAGGAAGAAAGGAATTAATGAATGAAAGAAGAAAGGAAAGGAGAAAAGGATGGAAAAAATAGAGAAAGAAAGAAAATTAAAATTCACTGTAAAAATAAACAAAAATACTATTTAGGTGTTTTGCATTCTTAAGCATTCCACATCCCAGAAATGCAAATTAAATTTATCTTGAGATTTCATTTCAATCCAAATATTGATTATTATCAGAAAAAAATAAATGCCTGTGAGAATGTGGGGAAAGGAAAAAAAATTATTAATTATTTGTAGGATCATAAATTGGTACAATCACCACAGAAAATGGGTAAGTTTCTGAAAAAGCTAAGACCAGAGAACTAGGATATGACTCATAACATTCATGGGCATATACCTAAAGGCCTACAGTATGCTGCACATGTATATTACTGTTGCTTATTTATAAACATTGAAAGATGCAATCAAGATACATGCCCCTTAGGGGAAGAATAGATACTGAAAATAGTGTGCATATACAGCATAGAATTTTATTTTACTGTATAGAAAAATAGAATATTGAATTTATGAAGAAAATAAATTGGTCTGGAAATTACCATAAAATGGGAGGTAATGTGGACTCATAAATTTGAATACTACATGTTCTCACTTTTAAGCAGTTTCTAGCTTTTAATTGTGGTATCCTTGTATATGTAGAGATCATTAAAATAAATGGAGGAAAAGGTTTTAAATAATGAGGGACAGATAAAAGAATGCATGTGACTTTAAAATGGAAAGGGGCTACTGAGGTAGAAAGGCATGAGTTTCCCAGAAATTGGGAAAAAAAAAGTCAGGGATGATGAAGAAAATCAAATTACGTGTGAACATATCATAATGATACCTAAGATATGTATGTTCACTCAAAGTCAAACATCAAAAATTCTGCACCCTCACCCTCTCTGGAAGGAATTTGGAACTAGATTGGGGAAGAATGTGTAAGAGTTTGAAATATTTGTATGAAAAGCATTTTCCTGTAAACAGCTTAGTGGACCATTCTATCATGAGCTTAGAAGAGAAGAATATCCAAATAAATTCAGACAGTGGTGGCCCACCCAGCTAGTGAGTTTTCAGAAAAGAACAGGAATTCTATGAGGAAGTGCCATGGGGACCAGTCATGTCACATTTTGACCAAGAGCCTGGCTTCAGTCTGACCACGTCCTGAAACTGGAATAAAGCTGAGTTCAGAGATGATGAAGTAGCTTTCAAGGTGGAACTGCCAGAAACAGGAGTGAGTAGTAGAGAAAGATCAACACCAACACAGAAATGGTCTGTACTGCACCAGACCAAGATCAGTGTACTCAGAGAACTTCCCATTCTTGAAGTCTCTATTGTGTAGACATTCAGGCTCATTGGAATGAAGAAAGTCCAAGATGGAGGGGCTTCCTCTTCCTGGAAAGAAATTTCCTAGGAAATTGTTCCTCCAGTTTCATCACACAGAGGCTGATACAACTATGGTTCACTGAAGGCAAGTGCTAGTCTAAAACGCATTAAGGTATTCATGGAGGAACTAGGGCTGGGTAATGTTTGGCTGGGCCCTAACAGAAAGCATGAATACATGTTGTGTGTGTGTGTGTGTGTGTGTGTGTGTGTGTGTGTGTGTGTGCGTGTGTGTGTGTAAAATAAACTTGACACAACATATATCAAGTCACCAAGGAAGATAGACCATCAATTGAAGAAGTGTCCAGTTCAGATTATCTATGTCCACGTCTATAAGAGACTGTACTGAGTGATGTCAGTGTGAGAGTTCCAATCCCTTAGAATGCTGACTGAGCATGAGACAGAGAGTAAGCCACTAAGTAACTTTTCTCTGTGCTTTAGGCTATAGTTCCTATTTGGGTTCCTGCTTTGAATTCCCATAATGTGGGACTATGACCTGGAAGTATATTCTGAAATGAACCCTTCTCTCCTATCAGTTACTTTCAGACAGTGTGCTTTAACACAGCCACAGAGAACAAACTAGGACAGAAGTTAAGAAAAAGGTTATGTAAATTCTCAGAGGTCCTAGGATATTGAAGAGACCTGGACTGTGGAACATAGGCTGGCTTCAGGCTCCAGACAGCATTTCAGGCTTCAGGTACAGAGGTGAAGGAGATACCTAAGTTCTTTGTCTCCCAGAAAAATATATCATGAATCCCAGGCACTAGACGTGGAGCTAAAGGATTTGGCATTTGATCTTGGTATATTTGTTTGTTTCTTTTTTAATTTTCTGGTTTTTTTTTCATTCTCTGATAAGCCCTCATTGTTCTAGTTTGTAGTAGAAATGTTTACTCTGTGGCATTATGTGTTGGAAGTATATAACTTTTTCTCTGTTCTTGATAATTTTTCCCTGCATCAAATTTACAGTTCAGAGTTTTAAAACTTTAAAGTGTATAAATTGTTAATGAATATGGAGCTTTTTGATGTTTCATTGACTATATTTTACATTGTAAAACTGTCACAAGGCTATGAAAACAAGTGATGGAAAGCTATCTTAAATTTGTTAGGTTAACAATGATAGGGATTGCAATGGCTATTTTTGCCAACATGAAAGGACCTAGAATCACCTAGGATATAAACCCTTGAGTATAATATACCCTGATAAAGAGAGTGACATGAAAATAAAATTATAAGTTGATGTCTCTCATTAATGTAGATTTGAAAAATTCCTAAAGATTTGCAAATTTTATTAAATCCTTAATTAAATCTATCTTAATCTTCATCTAGGAGGATTTATTTATGGAATGCAAAATTAGTTCAGCACACAGATGTCTACAAGTGAGTTATATTAACAATTACAGAAATAGACAATAAAGATCATTTCAATAAATTTAGGTATAGAAATCTACTGATGGACCAGCCCGATTCCTTCTTAAGATGAGAAGCCATCTTATTACAAAGGTCAAAATAAGTTTCTATTTACTGTAAAACTTGTTCCTTTTTCCTGGAATTTGACTTGTTCCACATCCTGACTATGACTTGATGACTTGACCTCTACCCTTTACAAAACCATAAGTCATCCTGCCAAGTAATTTTAAACTGCTGTCCACTTCTGAATTTTGCTTGCCAAGTTCCTATATTTCCAAATCCTTCTGGAAACCACCAGTTTATGGTTTTTCACTATTAAAAGAGCCTAGAATGTTAACGCTTAGCTCATCTTTTGTACTCCACTTTAGGGCAAGACGGCTGCTGGACTGGCTTTGTTGGGCACATCCTTAAAACTTCTTTAGTTACACCAAAATTTGGGCTGATGGTCTTTACTCTAATTCAGTGAGATTAACACTACAGATGTCATTTAACATATTATTAATATATAGAGCTAAAGTAATACCGTCTTCATATACGCAAATAAGGATCTGAGAAATTGCATTTTCAGTAGGTTAGCTATTGAAGGAATGATTGTCAGACAAAAAAGATCATATATCAGTTCAATAAAAACCATACTTAAAATCAGAATCCAGAAAAGAACTAAATGGTTTTCAAGGAAGCTAAGTTTCAGTACATCAATGTCCACTCTAAACTACTTTTTATTTCAAAACAATTTTCTGCAAGTTCAGCCAATACATTAATTATAAAGGATGAAGTGAAATTAGATCTGTTCACTAAAAGCACGATCATTCCAGGGTGATGAAAATGTTCTGGAATCGATAGTGACAGTATCTTTATAACCTTATGAATATTCTAAAAAGAGATGTGAATTGTAAAATGCTATTTTTAAAGGATAGATATTATGGAGGCTGCAGAGATGGCACTTGCTCTCCTGCAGTGGACTTGTCTGTAATTCCTTGCACCCAAATGGTAGGTAACAAACTCATGTAACTTTGTTTATGAGAGATCCAAAGCCATCTTCTGCCCTATGTTGGCAACATGTGCTCATGTAGTACACATAAACTGCTACAGAAAAAATAATAATACACATTAAACACAAATAAATTAATTTTTAAAAAAGAATAGTTGTATTCCTGAATAAGACAATAAAGGAAATATTTTAATATGGAGAAGAAATGTACAAGAAAAGGGAGATGGGACCTTAAAGTTTGAGCTATTAGCTTTCCATTTAGGGTAAGGAAAATTTAGATTTTTAATATACATTGTAGAATCCTTACTGAAATAGAAAAAGTAATGAAGGTAGCAAACACTTCAAGCTACACATTTTCTAATGATTGTGATGTATTTACAGAGAAGACTATAGAAGAAAAAAATAATTGGTCATGCCAAAGTCATGTGAAAATTATTTCACAACCTTCAGTCACAAATGACATTTAGCATAATAATATATCACCATCAAAGCATGAGACACCAAAGAATTATTCTTCTCAGGTAGATTCCTACATCTCTGTTTTTTTTATTTTTTCCCCAAAAAGGGTGAAGCAAAACAATTTCAATTTTACCTCTTGAGAAACAGATTTTTCTGTTGTGAAATAATCCTTCTGTACACTGTGAAGATGTGTCTTTGCGAAGGCATCTTATGATTGATTTATTAAAGAGGTAAATGGCTAATAACTAGGCAGGAAGAGGTTAGCAGGACTTCTAGGCAGAGAGAAAGGAAGGAGATTTCTAGGCAGAGGAGAGATGCCAGAAGAGATGGACAAGAAGCAGGACATGCAGTAGGAGACTTAAAAGCCATTAGTATGTAAATTAATTGAAACTGGTTATTTTAAGTTATAAGAGCTAGTTAGAAATAAACCTAAGCTAAGACTGAGTTTTCATAATTAATAATAAGTCCCTGTGTCATGATTTGGGGGTGGCACTCCAAGAATGCCTGCTACAATTTTCAGTGATGATTTTATTGCCTGCTGAATTTAATAGATTACTAAATCTATTGAATGAAAATGATTTTTGAACAGAATCATGAGTTTCACAAAACTTCATAGTATCCACAAGAAAGCACCTTCATTAATTTCTTCTTGTCTTGCTGCATAAAAAAGTCCCTACTTCCTTTACAATTATACCTGCATGTGTGGATTTAAGTCATGTAAATATCAAGTAAGAACCTCTGGCTCATTGTGTCACAAATAATGCCTGCAATGTCAAGTGTTATGAAATATATTCCATATTTTTTACAAAATCTAAAATAGACAAACCATTGACATTCTAATGTTCACCTAAACAACTAAACATGTGTATGCACACATATATACATATACATGAAAATACCCACACATGCAAATGTAGTTTGGAACATTTATTGTGCTCCATCCTAGTTGCTTTTCTTCATTGAGAAGACAATACAAGTAGTGAATCCCAACTGTATTTGATAAATTCTTTTGATTGATGCTGTTCATTTTTAGCCATCCAATGGGTCAGAAGAACCATCCTTTGTTACCAGACTGCTCCTTCTTATTGGTAAGGAATACTATTACAAAACTAAATGTATTCAAAAAGCAAAAATGAAATAAAAGTTACCTTATGTCTCAGTAAATCCTGAAGTAATATAACATAGACCAAGAAAAATGCCTCACCTTTAAACCATTTGCACAAATTAAAAATATCAATCAGCACATTTTATATTTGTGTACATTTATGCATACATACATGTACAGACACACACACACACACACACACATATATATATATATATATATATATATATATATATATATATATATATCAAATATAATTAAGATGTGACTATCAATTTAAGAGTGAGTAGCATGGGAGTGGAGTGATAGAAAAACAAGGGTGTGGCTGGGGGGACGGAAAAGAAGGGAAAGTTATAAAACTTTAATTCAATTAAAAGCAATTAAAAGAAAAATAAAGTAAAACAGAAAAATAAGAGCCATCTTTGTTAGTAGTAAATATTTGTGTTCTATAATTCTATAACCATGTAAGCATATTTAGTTATTATTACAGCTATCAATCACTGATTGTTTCTAAGTCAATGAAATCTTTTTCAGCTCATGTGATCTTCCAGGGATAAAATACCCAAACTAACTGAGCAGTTAATATCTTAAGGAATAGAAGTAATATCCTCTTTATGTAAGTCTGTCTTTCTTATACCTGTGTTTATATCATATTATTAAAAGTCATATGAGAAAAAATGTAACCAAATCTATTTCTTGCAATAAGAAAAGTAGATCTTATGTGCATTACAGAATGGGCAGAAAGTCATGGATACTGGCCATAATATATTATTAATAAATAGACTAAGAAAAGGTTTCAAAAAAAGAATCAGTACTGAGAAATTTTAATAGTACAAAATACATGAGAAAGAAATCAACTGTGTTCTACCTCAAAAAAACATTGTTCATATCCAGCAGTTTAACTGCATTTGTAATTTCTTCTAATTAGAGATAGGAAGAAAGAATGGATATAAAAAATTGTTCCTTGAACGAATTAATTTGGAGGGAGTTACCAATAATGCTGAGATGAAAGGTAGGGTGCTTGCCAAATTTCTACTTATCAATCTTCTGGGGGAATTTTGCTATGGTCATTTTGATCAGAATGGATCCCCAGCTCCACACACCTGTGTACTTTTTCCAGAGCCACCTCTCTTTCTGTGATCTCTTCTATTTCACTGCAATTGGTCCCAAGATGCTGGTAAATGTACTTGGCAAGAACAATTCAATTTCTTTCTGGGGCTGTGCTAGCCATTTCTTCAGTTGCTCCACTTTTGAAGATTCTGAGTGTGTACTGCTGGCAGTGATTATCTTTGAGAGGTACCAGGCCATTAGCAACCCCTTGCTCTACACAGCAAACATGTCCAGCCAGTTGTGTTTCATGCTTATTGCTAGGGTTTATCATGTGGGAACATCAGATTGCATTGGTACACACAACATTGACATTCTGTTTATGTTTCTGTAGATCCAACAAGATCAACAGCTTCTGTTATTTACCTCCACTTTACCTCCTCTCCTGCTCAGATACTGAAGTGAATGAGCTGGCATTATTCGTTATTTATGGTTTCCTTAATCTGAGCATCATCTCAGGGGTCCTTATTTATTTTTCTTACTGTTATATCATCTCATCGGTCTTAAAAATCCACTGTGCTGAAGAAGGTTCAAAGATTCCTCTACTTGCACATCTCACCTGATCCTAGGTGCTTCCAGAGAACTGTATTCCTCACAGATTTTCAACATTGTTCTTCCTATTCCCTCAATCAAGACAAAATTACTTCTCATTTTACATCCTTGTGATTCCCATGATAAACTAGCTGATTTACAGTCTGTGGAACAAGTATGTGAAAGAGACCTTGAAGAAAATTAAAAACAAAAGATCGTTTTAAATATTTATTCAGCATCCACACAACATTTTTGTCATTCACTTGTATTTGTAACTACCTATTGTGTTTTCCAGAGTGGTCTTGAAGTTTTGTCTCAATCTAACATATCTGAAATTAAAAGACTAGCCCAGCAAACCAGTCTTTGCATTGTTTCTTTAAATTGAATTTGATTGTATCTACACAATTACTTTTTAAAAATCTTTTCATTTTGATGTTTTTTTTTATTTTTCATGTATCTCATTGAAACATTATTTTCATAAGCCAAACTTACACATACACACCAGTAAGCCCAGCATGGCATAGCAAGGGGCAAGAGGATTCTACATCAGAGGGAGACTAGGCTGCATAATTAGGCTCTAGATCAAAGACCGTGAGCATTATGTGTAGGTGCTTTCCTGTATTACTTATTTTTCTTTATTGTTGAATTATCTTTTATTTATGAACATAAGTGATATCAGTTAATGTAAGTCATAGACATAAAGTACTGTGAGCAAACAAATAACTTTTAATCAGTTTCAAAACTGTCATAGAATGAGTTCTGGGCAGAATAATTCATGAGGTAAATATTAAATCCTGTTTTCAGGAGACCAGCAACCTTGGATAAGAGACCCTGTCTTATATTAAAAGTTATGCACAATAAAGAAAGAAATGCATTTTAGACAGAACATCCTGCAGTTCCAAAACTATTATGGGCCAGTAGTCCATTTACTTTTTAGGTTCACAGATGTTCAAAATAGCTTAGAAAGAAAGGAATGAACTTTCATAAAGACTCTCATGTACTATATTGATATCATTTTTTTTCTTGGTACTGTCTCTTTTTTTTTCCCTGACCACTTCATTGTTTGGGTTAAATGTTCCCTTTGGAGGTTATGAATAATTGTGTTTAAAAGTCATTGGTAACTGTGACTCTATTTGTGTAAAATATTTGTATTCAGTATGAGGTTGTGAAAATCCTTTGCTCAAGGCCTGACTGCCTTATGTATGTTATAAACAACTGCATTGTCTATTTGACATAAAATATGGAAACAAATAAAAGCAATGATTACATATTAAAATGGTTATATCTATATAAATGCATAAACAGACAAGCAATTCGTACATGTTGTTATCTGTTTCAGCAAAACTGCAAGTGCAGATTCATTCATTAACACATATGATCAGAAAGTAATAAGACCTAAGATAGTTGTCATCATGCCGTGTAAATTCACTTGTAGTCAGAAACCAACTCTCTGTCAGTCACCTAGGTTTGCTTCATGCTATAAAATAATGGAAGGAAATGCTTTAAAATTGTTTAAAGTTGCAGCAAACTCCATGATCCTCAATTTTCTGAAATATGATGCAACTGTAGAAATTACACAATGAAGACCAGGACTATGGCACTTCTGAACTCAGCAGAAAATAATTTCTCAAACAACATGGGATGGAAACCTCAGACATGTAAGGGATAAATTGCTGTATTTACTACAAAATTCAAAATTGCAGACAGTAGATCAATTGTTTTTAAACAGGATTGCAATGGATGTCAGCTAATTAGGGTTGGTAATGATGCTCACTATTTAGTGTTCACCAGTTTCCCAGTAAAGGAATATTTTCATTATGGAAAATATATTTCCAATATACCTTCTAAGAAACATAATTTCTCTCTACATATATATGTAAAAGATTGTACAGGTGTTAATTCTTATTTGTAGTCCGTTTTCCTTTGTCCCACAGTTGGGACAAATTTCTTCCATTCACATCCCAAAGTTTCTTAGTCCCAAGGAAACACACAAAGACTATATTATTTACAAACTGGATGGCTTATAGCTCAAGCTTCTTGCTAGCTAGCTCTTATAAATTAACTGATTTCTATTTATCTATAAGTTGCCACGTGGCTTTGTGGCTTACCAGTACTTTCACATCATTCGTCTCCTGGCAGTGGCTCACAGTGTCTCCTCTGTTTCTCCATTCTTCTTCCTCTCTTTCCAGTTGGAATGTACTGCCTAACTTTATCTTGTCTCACCATTAGCCAAACAACTTTATTTATCAACCAATCAGGCAACACATATTCACAGCATACAGAAACATATCCCACAGCACTTATTATTTTATTATTAATTCAAAGCGGGTATCTGATTATAGCCTCCACTCACCTATCACTCATGATAGCATTCCCTTTGCCTTCCTAGTGCTTTGAGTACAGACTTGTATCATCACACTGTGCTCTGCCTAAGATTACATAATTTTAAAGAAACAATGAAGTTTTTAAAGCATAATTTGTATATAATATAAATTGAAGATCAATTCATAAAACTAATGTGTAACTTACATCTGGAATGACTCACTAGATTCTTTTTTCTTTATGGCACTAAGAGTATGGCCTTTTTCATAGAACATTTTTCTAACAAAAGACATAGCTCTCTCTCTCTCTCTCTCTCTCTCTCTCTCTCTCTCTCTCTCTCTGTGTGTGTGTGTGTGTGTGTGTGTGTGTGTGTGTGTTCTCTCATCTGTGTTCTTATTTGTTATATTTTACTTGTTCTTTTCTTCTTGTGTATTTGAGAAGGAACAAAATTCAAGCTGGTTATTCTTCTAGGAGTATGAATGTAATGTTGCTACTATCAGTATCCTGTGATTGCTTCACAGCACTCTGCTCTTTAGAAGTAGAAAGCTTTCTTGGAAGTAGGTGGTTTTCTAGCAGATAGAATTTTGTGGCATTTTATAACCAGGGCTACCATGAGATCCTTGGACTTAGATGCTTTTGTCTGACTTTATTACATTTTCTGACTTTATCACATCTGATGAGTAACCAGTAAAGCAACTTCTGGAGGCATTGCCATCCCTGACCTCAAGCTCTACTATAGAGCTACAGTAATAAAAACAGCTTGGTACTGGCATAAAAACAGACACATGGTCCAATGGAATTGAGTTGAAGATTCTGACATTAACCCACACATCTATGAACAACTGATTTTTGACAAAGAAGCCAAAATTCTATAATGGAAAGAAGAAAGCATCTTCAACAGATGGTGCTGACATAACTGGATGTCAACATGTAGAAGAATGAAAATAGATCCATATCTATAACTGTGCACAAAACTCAAGTCCAAGTAGATGAAAAACCTCAACATAAACCCAGTTACACTGAACCTGACAGAAGAAAAAGTAGGAAGTATCCTTGAAAACATAGGTACAGGAATATAATACCAGTAGCATAGATACTGAGATCAACAATTAATTAATAGGACCTTCTGAAACAGAAAAGCTTCTGTAAGGCAAAAGATGTGGTCAATAAGACAAAACGGTAGCCTACAGAATGGGAAAAGATCTTCATCAATCCTTTCCTAAAGAATTAAAATTAGTTTTAAGCAATATTGTGAAAGAATAAAGAAACATTTTTGATAGTTGATATACATTATACATTGGTGAAATGCATATAACTACAAATGGTTCAACTAAGAGACTGTTACAAAGGGTAAGGTAGAGGAGCTATGAAAAGCTTTTGACATGAACCTTGGGACTGTTTATAAACCAACCTGTTCCTGTACATCTACCCGCACATATACTAACACGTACATACACACATACACACACGCACACACACACACAGGCGGGCACTATATATATATATATATATATATATATATATATATATGTGTATATATATACATATACTAGGAGGATCACGAGTTCGAGACCAACCCAGGCTTTCCCGTCCTTGCACAGTGCCGTGCGCTGCTCCTCTTTCATTGCCTGGTCGCAGAAGGTCACTGCTGCTGTGGAGTGGACATTCAATTTTTGGGCCGTCATGGCTGGCTACAAGTATGTGAGCCCAGAGCAGCTGGCCGGCTTTGACAAATACAAGTACAGTGCTCTGGATACCAACCTGCTCTCTCTGTATGTCATGCATCCATTATAGAACACTATAGTGAAGGTATTTCCTACTTGGCTGGCTCCCAATCTTATAACCTTCTCTGGCTTTCTGCTGGTTGTATTCAATTTCCTACTTCTGACATACTTTGATCCTGACTTTTATGCTTGGGCACCAGGTCACAAGCACATACTTGATTGAGTTTGGATTGTCGTGGGCGTCCTCAACTTTGTAGCCTACACTCTAGATGGAGTGGATGGAAAACGGGCATGCAGAACCAATTCCAGCACCGCTTTAGGGGAGCTTTTTGACCATGGCCTGGATAGTTGGTCATGTGTTTACTTTGTTGTGACTGTGTATTCCATCTTTGGAGACGGACCGACTGGCATCAGTGTTTTCGTCCTTTACCTCCTGCTCTGGGTAGTTCTGTTTTCTTTCATCCTGTCTCACTGGGAAAAGTATAACACAGGCATTCTTTTCCGGCTCTGGGGCTATGACATTAGCCAAGTGACTAATTCTTTTGGCTAAATAGTGACTGCAGTGGTGGGAATTCAGGCCTGGTATGAATCTTTCCTGTTTAATTTCTTATATAGAGACCTATTCACTGCAATGACTATTGGCTGTGCATTATGTGAGACTCTTCCAATGAGTTTATTAAACTTTTTTAGAAGTTATAAAAGCAACACCCTGAAGCACAGTTCCGTTTAAGAAGCCATGGTCCCTCTCTTCTGTCCGTGTTTGCTCTTCATTTTGTCTACAGTGTGGATCCTCCGCTCTCCTTCAAATATTTCAGAAATCCACCCTAGAATATTCTACTTCATGGTTGGAACAGCTTTTGCCAATATTACAAGTAAGCTATCGTTTGCCAAATGAGCAGCACAAGGTGCCCGACACTGAACTGCCTGCTGCTTCCTCTCTTCCTGGTTGTGACCACAGTGCGTGTGGGTGCGGCAGCCTCCCACCTGTTTTATTGTTATCAATATCATTTAAACTTGCCCAAATCCATAAGGAAACAGAAAAACATATCGGCACTATGTATACATAAAGTATACTATATAGGTATCAAATCTCAAAGGTTAAGGAATAGAGAAAAAAAATGGAACACAAATTTGCCCACAAACAATGAACAATTGACCTAGAAAACACTGCGATGGTTTAGATCAGCTTAGTGTAAAGGTAAATAGGTAGAGGCTTAAGCCCTAGGGCATTTGTGCTCAGAATTGCCATGGGTCATTTGAGGAGTCTAATGAAAGGTCTTGTAGTCTTTGAGTATACTGAACCAGTCTCTACTCTTTGTGCTCCTTGTTTATAAAGTCAACACTAGTTCTGCACATCCTCCAACTGCATTGTGATGCTTCACTTTGGCAGAATCCTAAGCTCATGATTTGCGTATTCACAGAGTTGAATTTACTTTGCTTAGAATACATTCATTCCAGAAATATGTCCCAAGCCTAGTCCATTTCTACTTTTTCTCTTTATTATCAACTTCAACTAAATTAAAATAGTTAATACATTTCAGCAATTATTTTTCAAATATTCAAACTAGAATATTTATACAATCAAAAAAAGCAGACAATTACATTCTGCATAAGGTTTTTGTGGTGGTTTGAATAAGAATGGCTCTGCAGAAGCAGCAATCCACAGCCAAGCACAAGGCCAAGCTCCCTGAGTCCAGTGGAAGAGAGGGAGGAGGGATTGTATGAGGAAGGGGGAGGGTGTCAAGATCATGATGGGGAAATCTACAGAGACAACTGAACCAAGCTTGTAGGAACTCAGGAACAACAGCTGTGGAATCTGCATGGGATGGAACTAAACCCTCTGCATACATGAGACAGATGTGTAACTTGATCTGTTTGAGGGGTCCCTGGCAATAGGATCAGGATCTATCCCTGATGTATGAGTTGGCTTTCTGGAGGCCATTACCTATGGTGGGATGCCTTGCTCACCCTTTATGCAGTGGGGAGGGGCTTGGTCCTGCCTCAGCTGAATGTACCATGCTTTGCTGACTCCCCATGGGAGGCCTTACCCTTTTGGAGGAAGGGAAGGGGGGGGGGGGGGGGTAATGATGCAGGGGAGTGGAAGAAGGAATGAGAGGCAGATCTGGGGTTGGTATGTAAAATGAATATAAAAATTGTTTTAAATAAAAAAAAATGATGGCTTCAATAAGTTCATGTATTTGAATAGTCATCAGGGAGTGACACTACTTGAGAAAAATTAAAAGATTAGGAGGTGTGGCTTTGTTGGAGTCAGTGTGGCCTTCTTGGAGGAAGGATGTCACTATGGGTTGGCTTTAAGTTTTCAAAAGCCCATGCCAGTCTCAATGTCTCATGTTCTCTCTATGTATCAGAATGAAGTACAGAGCTATGCTGGTCTGTATGCCACTGCGCTCTCCAACATGATAATTCTCTGAATCTCTAAGCAAGCCCCAATTAAATGCTTTCTTTATAAAAATTACCTTGGTCTTGGTCTCTTCCCAGCAACAGAACAGCGACTGGGACAGTGCAATGCTTTTAGCTGAGAAAAAAACAAGGAACTTCAAGAAAGAACATACTAAGTAAATAGAATTATGATATTACAAAATTAAGGTTGTGGGGGTCATTTATTTAGGGAAAAGACCACAACATCGCTGGAGCCATTGAAGTATTTCAGTGGTAAAAAGTGCTTGTTCTGCAAGCATGAAGAACTGAGTGTGAACCTCCTGCATCACTTAAAAAATTCTGAGTTCCTGTAACTCCACATTGTGGGACAGATGCAGGAATTCCTGAGAGCTCACTGTACAACCAGACTGGCCACAAATGGTAAGCTTTAGATTAAGTTAGAGACACTTAAACAGAAAATGATGTAGAGAGTGCTAAGTAGATATCTGACATCCTCCTCTGGTCTCAAATTTAAGTCAAGGGACAAACCCACAATCATAAACACACACACATACACACAAACAAAGGAGCATGCAATGCCAACTATGGAATGCACACGTTTTATTAGTAGTTCAAAGCAAGTATCTGATTATAGCCTCCACTCACCTAACACTCATGGAATTCACCCTTTACATTGACATTGACACCCATGATAATGAATCATTTAAATAGGCAGAGAGTAGCCAGAAAGCTCCAATAAATTGAATGCCCACCAGAGCTCCAATAAATTGAATGCCCACCAGAGAATAGATTTTTGTGTGTGTGTGCATGCACTCGTGTGTAGAATTTAGCCATGAAAAGAAACATATTCTGATGCATGCAAATAGAGTTTACATGAAAATGAGTCTGTTGCAAAGGTTACATTTTGCATAGTTAAAATTTTATCTTCTGTCCTAGATAGGCCGATGTTTATCATCAGAAATGTGTATTCCAGAGACTCCAGACAACTGAGAAGGGACGATGACTGCTAATCAGTATGAATTTATTACTTAAGTTTTAAGAAATTTCTGTAATTAGTGTTGGTGGCTCTACAACCAATGTATAACTGAAAACCAAATAAGTTTTTGCTTTGAAAGGGTGAATACTACACTATATCACTTTAGTAAGAAATAAAATAATTATGTCAAAGCTGAAATAGTCCTAAAATAATATAAAACTAAAAAGATAAAAATATGTAATACTACAGAGAGGGATGGGGCTGGTAGTGACAGATAATTGTTTGAGTTTTGTTAAATTTCTGCTTTGAATGGAAAAGTAAACCTTAGATTATATTTTATAGTTATGAAATAGTTAATAGTTTTTCTCCTATTTTGTATTACCTAATTTGATTACCATAATAAAGAATTAGCAGTGGACTTATGAAGTATAATCTAGACCCAGAATTGTAATTAATCACACCAAGGCCTGAGGGAAATGTCTTCAAAATCTGAAGTCCCAAAAGCCAGCTGGAAAGATAAAATGCTACATGCTTCATGCTCTGTGGCAGAGACCTGCTCAGCTAAGGTAGGTTCTAAATTTTCAGATCTCAACACAAAAGATACATATCCAAAAAGTCACCTTCATTCAAAAAGGTTTTGTAACAGTCATTTTTTAACCTTCTTACTTACTTAATATAGTTCATACGTTTTCATATTCAATGGCTGAACAAATTTCTTTGCAGAGAACTGGAAGAATGTATCTGAACTTAATAGTAGTAACAATAACATTTTATTTTAGTCTGGTTACATGACAAAGACTTTTTTTCCTATAAATGTGCAAATACATGCATGAACTTAATGCACTATTTACATCAAAAATTAGTGTAGAAAGAGAAAACCATTCAAATGGAGCTCCATGTGAGCATCTTACCATGACTTGTTAGGTTTAGAAAATCATTGAAGTGTTTTTCTCCCACATTGCAATTTTCACACACCATTAAGGACAGAGAGATACATCCAATCACAGAATAAAAAAATAAATAAATTACACACACATGAGAGAAAAACAAAGACAGAGAAAGAGAAAGGGATAGGGACAGAGACAGACACAGACAAAGTCAGAGACAGAGAAAGACAGACAGATGAATCCTATATTTTCCAGGAATATTTTTTGTCTACTGTCCAATTTCCAGAGATTTTGGAAGTTATTAAATGATATTTACATTCTGAACAGAACAGTTATCAGGATTCTGTCAATCTCCTGGATCTGTCATGTGCCCAAACACATACAGTCACAGAAGTTCTCTTTCTAATCCCGTGGAGTGACAAATCACAATGTTCTCTAGGGCAGTTGTCTCTACCAGCTCCATCCCTTTCTGTAGTATTACATATTTTTATCTTTTTAGTTTTATATTATTTTAGGACTATTTCAGCTTTGACATAATTATTTTATTTCTTACTAAAGTGATATAGTGTAGTATTCACCCTTTCAAAGCAAAAACTTATTTGGTTTTCAGTTATACAGTTGGTAAATGCTGATGGAGAAGTCCCTTACTGTTTCTGTGAGGACAATAACCTGGGCTAGTCAAATACCCAGGAGCCACCAGAGACACCCAGGGGCCCAGGAAGAGACCACATTAAGCTAGGTCTTCCTTCCTTTTCTGCCTCATATGCATTGCTATCAGAGAAAGCAGGGATTGGTGAGCTCCTTCAGTTACTGGTGTGTTTGAGAAGGACAGTTGTTGAGTGTGTAGGGGTAAAAGTTCCAGATCTTTCTGTTGATTTCCAATATTATATAAAATAGTTGATTTTAAAATCAAGCTTAAGGCAAATGCATGGAAATTTTGTTGTTGTTGTTCTGTTTTTATAGCATATGTCTTTGTTAAAAACACTCATCTGTGCGTAGGAGTCCCTTGACTGCTGAAAAGAGGTAAGAGGATAACTGGACCAGTTACAGTAACAAAAAAAGACTATTAAGATTATTCAATAACCTAGAGTATACTTCAATAACTGACAGAAAGTTCTTTTCAAAGCCATCATGATTTTTAGGGAAATAATGAGATGCTTTTTGTGTGACATGAATACTTCAATACACAGAAGGAGGTCTGTTATACTATCTGTAATGTCAGAGTTCTTTGATGTCATTTTGAAGTTAAAATCTTCTTTCAGCCAAATATACTCCATGCCAAGGAAACATGACTCACAGAAATTAGGGAGCTCGTCCCAAGCAACATGCTTCATGAATATCAAGGAAATGAGATCAAATTTTCTAAACAGACTAGCTGAGATGTTAGTTCTTACGTCTTTCAAGGAAAAAAAAGCAATGCATCTTTAAACTGACTTATGACTATCTTATAGAATAATAATAACTGAAGCCAATCATTTTATGTCTTACAGGTGCACTATTGATGTTCAGAAAGCAAAATACAAATTTCCTATCCTCTTGGACATTTTCCAAACAGTCTGGAAATGCAAAGAAGAATGGAGAGGGGAAATTGCTCTTCCTTTACTGAGTTCATCTTATTGGGAATTACTAACAACTCTGAGGTAAAAGTGGTTCTGTTCACAGTATTTCTACTGGTCTATTTTATCAACCTTGTGGGAAATTTTGGAATGATTTTTTTAATTAAAGTGGATCCCCAGCTACAAACTCCAATGTACTTTTTCCTCAGTAACCTCTCTTTCTGTGACCTCTGCTACTCCACAGCAGTTGGGCCCAAGATGCTGGTGGACATATTTGGCAATGACAAATCAATTCCTTTTTTTGGCTGTGCTCTACAGTTCTTCATTTCCTGTACATTTGTAGATTCTGAATGCATACTGCTGGCAGTGATGGCCTTTGACCGGTATCAAGCCATCAGAAACCCCTTACTCTACACAGTGAACATGTCCAGCAGGCTGTGTTCCTTGCTCATAGTTGGAGTTTACCTTGTAGGTATGGCAGATTCACTGATACACACAACACTGACATTCCATTTGTGTTTCTGTGGGTCTAATAAAATAGATCATTTCTTTTGTGATATCCCTCCAATCTTACTACTCTCCTGCTCAGACACACAAGTCAATGAACTGGCAATATTCACAATATTTGGGTTTATTGAGCTGAGCACCATTGCAGGAGTCCTTGTCTCCTATTGTTACATCATCTCATCAGTCTTGAAGATCCGTTCTGCTTCTGGGAGATTCAAAGCTTTCTCCACCTGTGCCTCTCACCTGACCACAGTTGCGATTTTCCAAGGAACTGTGCTCTTCATGTATTTCAGGCCAAGTTCCTCTTATTCTCTAGATCAAGACAAAATGAGCTCACTATTTTACACACTGGTGATTCCCATGCTGAACCCACTGATTTACAGCCTGAGGAACAAGGACGTGAAAGAAGCCCTAAAGAAACTAAAAATTAAAAGATGCTGTTAAATACCTATTTAAAATTCCCTACCTTTCTCATAGATGGTTATTTTGCTTTTCTAAAGTTATGTCATATGAAAAAATGACATTCATTCAATATTTATTTAAATTTACTTAATCAAATTAGTATTTATTTTAGTGCTAAATAATAGGATCTACAAATGCTATAGTTCATTCTTTTTTAAATATACACATGCCTATGTGTATGCATGTGTGATGTGTGTGCATATATTTTCAATCAGACATACATGTGTGAATGTATATACACCCATGTGCTGTTTTCCTCTTTCTTTTTCTCAGAACTTATGACTGAGTAACCCACCAAAATTATTTTATGAAGATTTGCAAAATATAATTTCTTAAAATTTAACAGATACACTCAACACTCTCTTAAATATTTTTGTTTTATCCCCGAGATAATCTTCTTTTCCTATTGTATCTCAGAGTCTCATTCTTGCTACCTATTTACCAATAATTCAAAATATATACTTTTGTCTAAACATAAAGCAATAATTAAGTATGTAACTAAAACTATACAATTATTATTGCACACACCACCCTCTATTTTGACACACTATTTTTCTTTTTGCCACTGAAAGAACTTTCCAAAGATAATGATATATGGCACACTTGTGTACAAGTTCAGTGCATTAGCATTGGGATTTTCACAGATAATTGATGTTAAGTATAAAGAGTCATTTTAAGGTATTCAAAAGGTCATTTTATATTTTAATTTTATGGAGAACAATTACTGGTGATCTTAATAACATAGTTAAAGTAGAATAATAATATTAAGGGACTCAAAATCAGGATGTTCTAGAATTAAGTAGATGTAGTAAGTGCTCTTACCATGAACTGGAGATTTTCCTTCTTCTGCCTCTCCCTGCTTTGGGAAAAGTCCTTAAAGATTAAGTGTTTCTTGTAGAGTTCAGAACTCTCTCTTTAATTGAAAAAAAACTCTGTTAGATGAAAATTAAGTTAGGTGATTTCTAGGATCTTTTCCAGGTGTCTCTTTTCTGTCTGGTATTCTCTGTGATTATAAATTATGACTATATTGCTATATAAACTTCATATTACTTGTAAAATTACTTTGCATAATAAAATTAGTGTTTGGTTTGGGTATGAAATAACTGCATTTAACAACTATTATGTCTTATCTGAAATAATGGCAACAGTGATGCCAGTGAGATAATATTAATTTCACAAAGCCAATCATTTTCAAATTTAGCCATGTAATAGCATGTTAACTGGATTTAGAAATTCTTGAGCACATAGCTGAAGTGTATATTTAAGGCTTTTAATGCTGAAGTAATTAAAACATAACCTTAGTGAAGCATTTGAATAACGTAGAAAAAGACTACAGCTCATTTTTTAACGAATTTAACTTTTAACAACAAACATAGATGAAATGTTCTATAGTCACTGCCAAATTGACTTGTAAAACCAAATGAAAGCATCTATTCTGTCTGAACACACCAGTACATAGTCTCCCCAAAACACAATTGCTATTTTTTTTTTCTGAGACAGAGTCTCTCTATTATGTAGCCTTGGCTGTTGTGGAACTCAATATGTAGACCAGAATGACCTAGACTGCAGAGCTTCACCTATCTCTGCCTCCCAAGTATTGGGATTAAAGAAATGATCCAACATGCCTGACACCATCTCTAGCTTCTACTCAAGGGGAAATAGTAATTAAACCCATTCTATAACATGCAAGAAATTTTTTCACACTGAACCAGTTGTGATAAAATAAAATTTCAAAATCTTAATATTATCACATATTACTCAAGAGTTAGGAAATACTGAAAGAAGCATGAAACTTGTAATGTGGGTTTTTAGTTATAATCTCCATATTGCAATCAGTCAGGTTTGCTTTATATCACAATCACAGGTAGTGTACTAACTACAAGACTTTGTGTACCTTTTTGTTAAACATTATCTTGAGATAAATTAATTTTCAGTCATATTTTGGAATGTTACACATTTATGAGAAAGTATCATCCCATAACATGGGGAAAGTTCATAAAAGCCATGTCACGTGCGATCTTGGAAAGGCAAATTAAGAGATATAACAGATTAATGATTGTTCAGTGCTGGAGAGTAGAAAGTAAAGGAAAGTGATAGGCTAATGGGTAATAATTTCTTCTCATGCTGATGAAGGATTTGTGGACTGGTGGTAGTGCTTGTGGTTAGTCTACCTGTATATCTTTATATATTGTTTGAATTTAACAATAAAGAAAGAAAATAAATTATCCCTAATGGTATTATATATAACATAACTAGGGATTTTATCACCATTGAAGATAGTAAAGCATCTGTAAGAAATTTTCTTTTACTAATATGAGTGTATTACATGATAAGAAGAGAGCATTGGATCCTTTGGAACTGGAGTTACAGGTGAATATGAGGTGACTTGAAGTGTGAACTGAACCTGGATCCTCTGAAAGAGCACCCAGTGATCTTTACCACTGAGTCATCACTAGACCCTGAATGGACAGTCTTACTCACAATTAAATTGATAGCACTATAACTCTTGAGTGGCATGATGATTGTATATAACCTTAACATAACATTTCACTGTAGGTATTGAGTGAAAACAGCAATTACAGATGTAGATGTAATGTCTTGTCTTATATATATATTATTAAATACCAGCTGCATCATGGTTAATAGAGAATCTTCCCCATGACTCTAAGCAGGTGTGATTTCAGTGGGCATCAACTGTACAATGGAACAGCCTTCTACAGCCCTTTACTCTATATAAATATTATAAATTTCTAGTTTTATAGCTGAAGTAAATAAAACACTATTCCCAAATACGTTGCCCACCCTCAAGCTTACTCTTATTTTTAATCAAAATATTTTGTCTATTTAGAAATCAGATTTATATGACATTTTAGTTGATTTAAAAGTATAAAAACATCAATCATTATCTTTATGTTCAGAAATGTATAGTTTAATACAACCTCTTCAGCATCTCATTAAATTAGAAAGATAATTATTTATTTTATTTTTAAGATTAAACCATAATTACAATATACCCTTTCCTTCCACCAAACACTTATATACCCCCTTACTCTCTTTCAAATTTATGGCACCTTTTCTCATTAATTGTTATTGCTTGCAAATATGTATATGTATATACATATATATCCCTAAATATAAACTATAATCTGCATAGTGATGTATATATAGCACATTTTTATCTGTACTTCTTGTGTGTGTGTGTGTGTGTGTGTGTGTGTGTGTGTGTGTGTGTGTGTGTGTTTATGTGTGAGACTTCAGGGTTGACCATTGGATATTGAATAACCAATTGGTGTGTTCTTTCCTGAGGAAAAATATTTCCCCTTCTCTCACTCATAAAGATAATTATCTTAACAGGCATTCATTTTGTTGCATAGCCATTAGAAACTTGTTGCAAACTTGATCTTTGAAGTTAAAAATTCTTCTATGTGATTTTAGGCACACATTTTTATACTATAAATAGTATCATTGGTAACACATAAGGAATGTAAATGTTTGGTGTGTGTTACTTGCATGCAATTTCTTACTTAGCTATGAAAATTTTGGAAGCCACCACTAACATAAGCTCCTTGACTGAACACATAGTACAGACACCGCCTGAATTTTATATTATCATAAGCTTTGGGCTGCTCTTCTGGTCACACAGAAGTTAAACTGACAGTAATATCATCAAGTTTTTCTTGAAGCTTGGTGTGGTCTTGTGATTAAATTCAACATGAGGACTTCTGTATGGAAACTCTGAATGTCATTTCTAGTTCTTATGAATCTAAAAGCAATGGGCATATGTCATCACTGTCCACTAATCTGCCTCTCCTTCGTAAGCTAAGGGAGGATGCAGACAGACTGGACTGAGTTACATGGAAATGGAAAGGAAGACTCATAGTGAAGTCCAAGAACTGTTCAAATGCCCAAACAGCCATAGAATGCAGGAATCTCAGTTGTCAATAAAAGAGGATAATCATTCTAAGTCAAAACATTGTATTTTACTTCATCGTAAAAAGCAGTTAGTTTATATAGAAGTAATAGACTATTAAAATAGTACTACAGTTTTAAATCTCATTTCAAAATAATCACCCCAGAACATGAGAGGTTGAGAATTTAAAAACCAAGAAGAAGAGGAGGAGGAAGCAAAAGAAGAAGGAGAAGGAGGAGAAGGAAGAGAAGGAAGAGGAGGAGGAGGAGGAGGAGGAGGAGGAGGAGGAGGAGGAGGAGGAGAAATCATATACATACAGTAATTGGGTGTTGTATCAAACTCTATAATTGTCCGACAAACTAGCTTATTTCAATTATAAAATTTAATGGGAAAGTAGCTGTTCCCCAGGGTAGAGAACCATTAGTACTTAAAGAATGGTCTTGGTTCTGAAACTAGAATATGCTGGAGAAAGCAGATAGACTCTGAAAAAAATTAAATGATTTATCTTTTTTTACTTTTTTATATTTTTATAGAATCCAATAAAGGTATGTACTTTGTATATTTTGTTTTAAATAATTTAACATGAATTATATGTTTATTATAATTTACACTTATGAATGCATCTCTGTTTATTATCAGTAACTGATATATAGTAATACAATATTTTAAAAATATAGATTCTTTGATCTTTGTTTAAAATTACACAACCCTCATTCATATACTTATTATGAGATCAAATGAGGTCAAAAGGCAAACACCTTTATTATATAGTGAGCACAGATAATAAAATTAGTTATCATCATTATTGTTGTTACCATCATAATCACATAAACATTAACATGCATTAATAGAACACTGAGTTAATCATATACATAAATATTTTACATATATCTATTCTGAAGACAGTATTTGAGCAAAGCATAATCTTTACATAATTAATAATAAGATATAGATTGCATGATATTGACTTGGATCATATTCCATCCACTTACTAACACTGGGCTTCTGTGTTTTTTTGAGTTGTTTTTCCTGAATTGTGCTTGAGAATTAAAATAAATTGGAATGAATACATGAAGAAATTAAATTAAGATATTGTAGGATAGTGCAGAAGACATGAGAATTTTTTAATAAGTCACACATGAAATTATATCATAGTTGTGTTGCTATCCACAAACAAATGATTATGTTAGTAACTCAGTTATAACACTCTGTGTGTGTGTGTGTGTGTGTGTGTGTGTGTGTGTGTGTGTGTGTGTAGGAGTATGACTGTGATGAAATCTATTTCTCTTAGTTTTACTTATTTTTCATTTATTTTATCTGATATATTGCAATTCTGGAAGTTTATGGGTACCCTCTTGTGGTTTGATGCATGTTACTCTGTAACATTAAAATTGGGATAAAGCTCTTTCCTGAAGCATGTATAATTATTAGGTTGGATATATTCAAATATTTCACATAGGGTTAACTTTAGCAAACAATGAAATATAATTGCCTATAGCTACAACTGTAGGATAGCATAAAATCAATTTATACTTCTAAGTAGAATTTGGTTTCTGGAAATGAACCTAACCTTGTATCCCTCAAATCCTGGTTCTCTCATTTTCTGGTAACTTATACAATGTTCTCTTCTCTGAGAAAGCATAGAGGTTTTTTTTTTTTTTTTTTTTTTTTTTTTTTACAATGTTTAGCATCAAACTTTAATCAATAGAATTAATGACAGTGGGAGATTGTGGATAAAGTAATTATTTTTTTCAGAGTATTGTAAATACAATAATATAATAAATTCTTACTTAACTTGTACTTGATGATTGCATCTGGATTATGGCCTAAACTTATCATTTGCAAATGATTACTCATGTGGCTCTCTCTTGCAGTGAATTGGTTCATTTACCCTTTATATTATTTATGAAATAATGTCACAATATTGTTAGTACCAAAATTACAATAGGAATACTAATTCTGCAAGAGACAATGGAAATGAAATCATTCTTTCAACCCCAAATCCTGCCAAATTAACAGCCACAGACACAAATTTCAAAACTTTCAATACATAGGAGAGGTTCTGAATTCTAGGTGAAACCTCTTACATCTTGAGGATAGCCTGATGAAGCAGGCACTTAGACTTATCAGTAATTTCCCAATAAGATACTAAACCACTTTTGTCAGAAAATAAGTTTCCCACACACATTAAATGTGGGTAATATTTTTAAAACCACATACAATGTAGGTCCGGTTATAAAGAAATGAAAATATATGTAATCCCATCACGATATACCCCTATGCAATAACACACCACAAAGTGGAAAACCCTGAATGAAATAAATTACATTATCAGGAATTGATGAGGAGCTGAGAGGTTTAGAGAGTAACATACTCAAGTATCTGGAGACAATCGTTTTATAAATTTAGTAAAGATGCAGTTTGAATGTGTGCCTTCTCCTTAGAGTTACTACTGAACCTTTCCACACGTACCTCCCCTCAACCATTATCACTACACTGTAAAACCTGAACATAACCTGAGAGCCAATTTTGCAGATTTTACATTGAAGTTTAAATAATGTTTTGTTATATTCTGTTCCTTACTAGTAATTGTTAACAATCAAGCAACCTATTTAGGAAGATGTTGTAGATTATTAAATTATCTTAGACTGAAAATGATATGAATATAAAATAAATATAAGTTGAGGGTCACAAGAAACATGTTTGAATAATGAATAAAAACTCAAGGAACCTATATTGAACATATTTCAGATTACAAATTACAGTGATTTTAAATGAACACTATAAATTAAAATAATTCATAGGAGTAAAAATTGATATATTTTCTTGAAAAGGATGAAATGTGAGGCTTTGCATAAACACTTACAGACAAGTCTTACAGAGAATGGAGAAATACGAATGAAAACTATTCTTGAATTACAGAAAAGAAAACAAAGCTAAAATTAGAAATGATTCAGACTGACTAAATCATTCCCACAGATGAAACATAAAGAGTTGGACGCAGAAAGCAACATTTCTACAGTAATGCAATTTGTCCTGCTGGGATTCACTGCTCTTCCGAACCTCCAAGGGATACTGTCTGCAGTGTTCTCCATCATTTATCTGATTATCCTCATTGGTAATTGCCTCATAATATTAGTAACTAGACTTGACCGTGCATTGCAGAAACCCATGTATTTTTTCCTGGCAAATTTCTCCTCTCTGGAAATCTGTTACATATCAGTTACCGTCCCTAGGATTCTATTCAACATTTGGACACAGAATAGAAACATTTCTGTGCCAGCTTGTGCTGTGCAGATGTGCTTTTTCCTTATGTTGGGAACTGATGAATGTTTCCTCCTTGCTGTCATGTCCTATGATCGCTATGTGGCCATCTGCAACCCTCTGCACTATCCTCTGGTGATGAACCAGAGAAAATGCACTCAGCTAGCTGCTGGTTCCTGGCTCAGCGGCATCTCAATCCAGATTGGACAAACCTGTTGGATATTCTCCATGCATTTCTGCAATTCTAATAAAATAGACCACTTCTTTTGTGACATACCCCCCATTCTCAAGCTGGCCTGTGGGGACACTTCGGTCCATGAGCTGTCTGTCTACGTGGTTGTTATGGTGGTGGCTGCACTGCCCTTTATACTGGTGCTTACTTCTTACAGTAAAATTATTGTCACCATTCTGAGGTTGCCAACAGCCAAAGGGCGGGCAAAGGCCTTCTCCACGTGCTCTTCCCACCTCATCGTGGTGGTTTTGTTTTATGGCTCTGGTACCATTACGTACTTGAGACCAAAGTCCATGCATTCTCCTGGAACTGACAAACTGCTCTCTCTGTTCTACACGGTTGTGACTCCCATGTTCAATCCACTGATATACAGCCTTAGGAACAAGGAGGTGATTGCTGCACTGAGAAAGTTAATACTCCAAAAGTAGGGCCTTGTGTTAGCATCAAAGTGTTTTATTTTCTTTGCAGTACTTGTCACTCACACATTTTGAAATGCTTTATCCTATATTGAGAAGGCAATCATTTTCATTTTATAATGCATGTTTCAAACATATTTTCTTGTGCAGTTTCTTATACTTAGATGTGCATTAGGCAAGTTCAGCTATCCTCAGTAAACCATCTCAGAAGAAAAATAATGTTTATTTGTAAGAACAAAATTTTATATTATGCATTTTTGTTTTAAATATGGGGAATGAATTCAAATTTTGATGTCCATATCTTAAAGCTAATAGAAAATTATGCCTGAAAATCTTCATACCTATATTTTCTAATAGTCTTCTATGATTCTGAACATATGGAGAATAACTACCAATACAAATAGAATAATGAATACTTATTGAGTAAGTAAGTGATAAGTGAATTATCCTTAAGTCTTCCTAGACCCTACTAAAAGGTTCTGAAAAAAATATATACAAATTTTACAGCCTCAGTTCCTATTTATGTGATTCTGCTCCACTATGGGATAATTTCTTAACAATACCAAAGGGAAAGCTGAGACTCACACCCTTTCTCTGAAGTAGTAAGAGATCACTTCATGGTATAACACAACACTATAAACATGCTCACCATTTTTGCACTTATTTTTCTCCTTTGTCACAGTAACCCTAGATAATTTTACTATGAAGGTCTGCTGTTGTTTTTGCTGTTGCTGATTTACTTTTTCAATTACAATTCAAACATCAACTCCTCTGCTTCTTCATGTTTAAAAAAATTAATTCCCTAAATTTAAATATGAATGCAAGCACTAAAGTTATTTCAGGATTTGTTGAAGTCTAAACAGTTATGTTGTATTTGCATAGATGTGCTTTTTCTTTTTTTCTTTATTATTATGTGTTTTAAATTTTATACATCAGCCATGGGTTCCCCTGTCCTCCCCCATCCCGTCCCCACCCCCACCTTCCCCCCAGCCCCTCCCCTCCATTCCCACCTCCTCCAGGATCAAGGCACCCCTGGGGATTCATTTAAACCTGGTGGATTCAGTACAGGCAGGTTCAGTCCCCTCCTTCCAGACTGAGCAAAGTGTCCCTGTGTAAGCCCAAGGTTTCAAACAGCCAGCTCATGCACTAAGGACAGATCCTTATTTCAGGATTTGTTGAAGTCTAAACAGTTATGTTGTATTTGCATGCATGTGCTTTTTCTTTTAATCTTGACTAGGGGTACTAACATTATTCAGACATTAAATTGTTATGCATGGGAAAATTAAACATCGATCACCATAACCATACATTTCATTTATCCCATCCCAGATTTCCAAATTTGCAACTCATTTTGGAGGAGGTTGTGTCTTTTTCTGAAGTGGTGCTATCATTGCTAAATTGCTCCTGCTCAGTAAATGACCTTCAGGGCATATGCAGACAAATAGCCAAATGAAATTTAGTGGTTAAAAACATGAAATAAAAGTAGAAGGGTGGAACTTGGGAAGAAGAAAAGTGTCATCAGGTCTTTGGGAGGTAAGAGTGAATAATGGAAGTAATATGAGCACAATACAATTCATACATGCATTAAATATATTATATATATTACATATATTATATATATATAATTGGTAGAAAGATCTGTTAAATTAAAAAATAAAGAAATTTAATTCATTTAAAGAAATTTTAAAGTATTTCTCTTTTATAATAAAAGAATAGTTTTTTTTTTTAACAGATGGTAACACAAAATAGAAAAAACACATGCACAAGACCACACATAAATACAATTGCACAGTAAATTGACAATATACTTCAATATTAAAGCTTAAGCTCTAGAATCATGGAAAAAACAGGTTAAGTAATTGTAAATTATGTTATCTAAAGTATAATCCATAAGATGAAATGATTTAACTGGATTTCAGCAAAACTTAGATAATTGATTCTGAAGATAACATTTTTTTAAAAAAATGGGAAATGTTTGCAAATTAATTACATAACAAGGGGAATGTTCACAGAATATTTACCCCAAACTCTTAGCTATACTTGAAAATCCATAATAAATAAACATATGAAAAATAATTGAATATATTCTCTCCCCAAAGAGGTATACAAATGATAGAAATGGCTTACAAAATATGGTTATCGTCATTAACCATTAAAATTTGTATAACTCCAATGAGTATAGTGTTAAAATAAAGTGCATATATTAGTGGCTGTAACTAAGACAAAATAAATCACAAATGATAGAACTCAAAATTTAAAAAATGCATAACATTTGCATGCTGACAACTTTCAGTGTATAGATAGAATGCCTCTCTAATATAATGGTCTCTGTATCTACAAATTAGTATTTTACTTACATAAAATATCCCTTAGACTATATTAAGTATCATCTTCCAACTATTTTCCATATGGCTATATCTAAATAATGTTTATACACATGCATTATGTAATTTATAATCATTACAAGATGAGAAATCACTCTCTGGTTAACTTGATCTATTTATTGATAAAGCATGAGTTTCAGTCAATTATTGGAGCTTTAGATTAATAAACTAAGGGATGCTAAAGGCAGCAATTGTCTTCTATGGTCCTCTAGTGGGTGAGCAAGAAATTGATCTTTCAATAAACTCTTTCTGCTTGCTATGGTTTTGTGACTAAATTTACAGAAGGAATTGTGTGCAGATATTCTGCATGCTATTTGGCATTTTTTACACACAAAAGGCATAAATGGCATGTCTCACTACCATCCATTATTCTTCCCTACCTTTGTAATGTGGAGAATATAGAGGCTTAGCTGGAACACAAAACATAGAGAAGAAGGAGTAGGGTTGAAGATCACATAGATGCCTGAACAATTTTAGATTTCTGATACCTCTTTATTTCAATGATAGAAAAATAAAATTCATCTTACATTAAGGCATTTGCTTAGTTGTCACCATTTTAAAGAATATTTCACTTAATTTTTAAATCATATAAAGTCATAATATGTTGATGTTTTCAAAAGTCATATTAGTTGACTACAAAATGGTAGTGGTTGAAAATCAAACAGATTAATGCATTCCCCTACCATCACCACAGGAACTCCTTTTTGTATTAGCTGGTAATTAATAAGGATTTCCAACATTAGCAACATGTATAAAGTAAGTGAATGTGGAATACTCAGCACTAAATGAGATACCTCTATCACACCTACTCCTTTCAAGGCTAAGGGACTTTTGTGAAGAAATATTGTAAGACCTAGAGGAAGTTGACATCCGAAGCAAATCAGTACTTTTGGAGCATAACAGAACTGTAACATACATGAACTCATAGCACAGGACTTGGAAAAGATCAAGCCAACATAACCGTCAGCATGGAACAGGGAGGACTCTATTAAACCCCAATACTATCTGAGACACTATTGGCAATTGATGGCCGCTTAGGAATTAGGAATGCATTTTATTCAGGGATGTGGTGCCTAAATGGTTGTCGGTACTCAGGCAGATATCTCTAAATCCATACATATAAATGCAGTACACACTTAACTCAGGGAGAAGAAGGGAGTTTGGGTGTTGAGAGCAAAAAGTGGTGGTAGGGAATGGGAAGAAGTTGGAGAAGAGGGTATGCAGAGTGGATTTAATCAAAACATTATACACACACACACACACACACACACATATATATGTGTGTGTAAATATATATATATATACATGAAAGTCTTAAAATAACATCTCTGGATATTATTTTGGTTGTTGTTTCCATCTCTTTGAGTGACAGGCAGAATTACTATCACAGTTAGAAGGTTGCATGGGAAAAGAATTGATCCCCAGGGTTGTGAATCATATTACTTAAGGAATATAGTTACTTTATAATCTGAGACATTTGAGAAGGCAGTTAACAAGTGTTTTAAATAAACTTCATGAGCTGAAAACTACCTTTTCCCCTCATTTTTGGGGCAAACAATAATGGTAAGTATTATATGCAGCATAGAATCAAATAAGTAAGTGTGAAATGATTTGTCAAATAAAGGTGAATTGTACAAGTATACAAACACCAGAAAACAACACTCAATTTCAGAGAATTAGATGAATCTTTAATGCTTAAATTTTAAACACTGTTTGAGGTAGACTTTACACCTTTCTGGATATGATTGCTAAGTAATCACACGAAAGAAATGGAAAGTACTTGATTGCAAAGCAAGCTTAAATAGTAAATATTATCACAACCAATATTTTTATTTGACTCTCAATATTTATTAAGGAAATAATCTTTTTAAGAAATACTCAAATATTTTGTTTATGTCAAGTCTAGAAATAAGGCCTCCAAAAAGCACAACTTTATATAACCATTAAGTAAGTTAGATAGTGTATAATATTAAATTGGCTTATATCCTATCATGCTTGTTTTAAAAGTTTTCTTTTATTTTCCATCTTGTTTTCCTATATTAGTCTTTTCTTCAATTGGAATGAACCTGTGAGTGTAGCATGGTTATGGTACTTTACAGTAGTGTAGAGAAAGATCAGTCTGAACTTGAAACTATTCCACAGTAATGTCACCACTTACTTAAATTATAGCTATCCTAGCAACTCAGTTATCAGATTTCCTACAAGAGCATCTACTTACGTTTTTGCTCTTTCTTCTTTTTTAATTTATCTGATAAGTTAATTATATGAGTTCCAGAGTAATGAAATTCTGATATAATATATTGATATATTACCCTGGTATGATCTGAGTAAATTGTTGTCACAAATGTGCATAATTTCTTTTTGGTGACTATGTTCAAAAACAGTTTTGTCGTGTTTTTAACCAGAAACACAATATAAATTTCTTAAGTCTCTGCTTTCAAATAGAAGCCCAGAATTTCATTTTTTTTCTAAATCATTCACAGCTTCATGTCCATCTACTTCTATCTCACCCTATCTCCAAGTTTCATAGCCCCTGGTATTCTCTACTGTGACTGTTGTGAGGCATCATTGCACGTGTTTTCAATCTCTATCATTATTTTCTAATTAGAATTACAATATAATAATAGGATATTAATAATATTTAAATAATTTACTATTTTATAGAGTTTTATAGAAAAATAAATTTATATTTAATATATGTTTGAAGTTTGTTTCTTTATCATGGCCCAGACTTACACTGTTAGCAAATGATGATGTGGTCTCTCCCTGTTATAGTGAGCTACTTAGTTTCATTTTCCTGTTATTTACAACATAATATGTTCATAAGATTGCTCATAATATAAATAATTCCATGATATACTATTGATACATAATTGAATGGGTAGAAAAATAATTCACCCATAGTCTTACTCCCAACCATTATTTGACCATGAACACAGACACATATGTAAGATGTGCTTAAAGTGCAACTGGTGTGGGTCAGAATTTCAACTGTGAACAACAGCTTGTTTTGGAGGACTATCCATGTGAAATAGTCACTTTAATGTGCAGTATTTTATTCAGTAACTTAATAAATTATTTTGTAAAACAATTCTATTTGTTAAACATCAGGTGTAGATAAAGTATAGTGACTTAAAATTTTTTATCAATATTTAGACATAAGAAAAAATAACATAAGCATGAACACACATATGTGCACACAAACACACATACACAGAGTGACAATATTGAATGGAAAAACAAGTTTACTGATAGCAGGATTAATGAGGAGGTAAATGATTGAAAACAATCCAGATACAAAATACACAGCTTAAAGTCTAAACACAATTTATGACTGTGGATTTCATATTACTTACATTGGAAGGAAAACAGTTTTTAAATAAATGATATTTCAAGTTAATTAATGGCTTTATTTTTTATTGAGGTTGCATAGTTCCATAGAACACAAACCTAGAAAACACCTTGGAGAAAACACAGTAAAATCATAGGACGTTTCAGATACAAATGAATTATACTATTTAAAGTAATATATCTTATCAATATAAAAGACAAAATATGTCTCAGAAGACTAAAAGACCAACTTCTATGTGGTCTTTTATTAATTATGAAAATATATTTAATCATAGATTTAGAACAGTGGTATTTAAACCTTCCATTATTAAAAGGAGAAACTAAATTGTGTGCTGCCAGAAAAATATATGAAACTAAATAGCCCAAAATCAGAAGTGATGTCTATTTGTGATTAACATTTTCCGTAGGTGAAACATGAAGAGCTCAAATCTGCAGACAATGTTTCCACGGTGATTCAGTTTGTGCTGTTAGGATTTTCTGACCTTCCCAACCTCCAAGGATTTCTGTTTGCAGTGTTTTCTATTGTTTATATACTTATCCTGATTGGAAATTCCCTCATAATAGTAATAAGCAGTATGGACCCTGCATTACAGAAACCCATGTATTTTTTCCTGGCAAATTTCTCCTCTCTGGAAATCTGTTACATATCTGTTACTGTCCCAAGGATTCTGTTCAACATTGAGATGAAGGACCAAAGCATTTCAGTGACCTCCTGTGCCACTCAGTTGTGCTTCTTCCTTATTTTTGGAACTACTGAATGTTTGCTGCTGGCTGTTATGTCCTATGACCGCTATGTGGCCATCTGCAACCCTCTGCACTACATTCTGATGATGAACCCAACAAAGTGCAATCATCTTGCAGTGGGATCCTGGCTTGGTGGCATTCCCATCCAGATAGGGCAAACCTGTCAGATATTCTCTCTGCCTTTCTGCAATTCTAACCAAATAGACCACTTCTTTTGTGACATACCCCCCATTCTCAAGCTGGCCTGTGGGGACACTTCCATGCATGAGCTGTCTGTCTACGTGGTTGTTATGGTGGTGGCTGCACTGCCTTTTATACTGGTGCTTACTTCTTACAGTAAAATTATTGCCACCATTCTGAGGTTGCCAACAGCCAAAGGGCGGGCAAAAGCCTTCTCCACGTGCTCTTCCCATTTGCTAGTGGTGGTTTTATTTTATGGATCAGCTACAGTTACCTACCTGAGACCAAAGTCCATGCATTCTCCTGGAACTGACAAACTGCTCTCTCTGTTCTACACAGTTGTGACCCCCATGTTCAATCCTCTGATATACAGTCTTAGGAACAAGGAGGTTACTGCAGCTCTCAAAAGGTTATTTCTTAAAGCATAGTGTTAAGCATTTACTTTAAATGTTTTTTGGTCCTGATTTTAGAGTAACATCTTAACTCTATTTATGCTTGCTTTGATAATATAATCACTTACCACTTATGTATATTTACACCATTTGTATACATACTACACAAATCATCTATCTTCAATGATCTATGCCTAGGGAAAGTATTATTTTAATGTGGTTGCCTTTCCTCTGTGTAGAAAGAAACAAAATGCAGAATGTTATTGTTTGTGGATTAAATTTAATGGGAAATTGATTATTTAATATCCATTTACTTATTTATAGATATTAGTCTTTGGTTCTATACTTTATAGATCAGCAGTTATCAATAATAAGTTATGGTGGAATATTTCTTCTACATGTAAATGAGTGAACATATAAATATATTATTCAGACATAAATTAGAGTCTAAGCAATAACTATGCAATTTAGAGTAGCTAATGCAGTACAATAATGTAACTGGCCACACTTTTATGTATATTACACTTATACCATACTGAGAGAGAAATTGGCATACATCTTATATCTCTAGTAAATCCTCACTGCACTAAAAAAAAAACCCCAGCATTTCTACCCTGCTTAAAGGCTTTATTCTTGTTCATATTTTGCCAAATTTCACTATTTTTGACAATATTGTTTTCTTTATATTTTATATCTTTACTAATTACACTACAAAAGTATGCTCATCCATCTTAAATATTTTAAATTATCGTATCTATTAACAGATTGAATTTTTATTCAGATATGTGTACACACACATATAAATATATATATTTGAATATCTAAAGTAAAAGACGCTCTGAATTTAAGAATAAAATAAAAGGGATACATGGGCTATGGAGGGAGGAAAGTGAAGAAAGGAAATGCTCCAATTATATTATTATTTCAAAAATAATTATTAAACAATCAAATAATTTGAATTGGAAAGCAGCTTTTGAAGTTTTGCAGGATTTCTAGGATCACCTCAATCTAAACAGTCACATTAATCAGCTTAAATAGTCTTCAGATTTTTCATCATTCCTGGTGTTACTAACATTACTAAAACTTTGAACTGACTTGTCAAGGAAAATGAACAGCAACTTATAGAACCATAAATTTCCATCCATGCAACAGTAGATTCTCATGTTATCAATTCATTAAGATGGAGTTTTCAATTCACCTTAACATTTCTTCATTTTTTAGGATTAGGAATGATTATACACTTAAGTACAACAGTAAAAGTTACTGCACTGCACATAGTATTTTTCTCCTTTGTCTAATCATTTGAATTCTGAACATTAGTGTGATGGATTATATTTCTTCATTCATGTTTCTTACTCCTGAAAGTGCATATGTATGTGTCACTTGTTACTTGCTGTTTTATAGGCTTCAATAATTTGCCATGATGAGTAAGTAAAGATCATGTGAATGAAAAATGCGATGGTAAACAGAATGTTCATGGTAAAAGTTTTTTCTGTTCTTTCATTAATTTCTGAAGTTTATTAAAGGATAATAATTTTATGAGCATAGTTCTATTTCATGGGTTCATATAACAGAATTTTCATATTCAAGTTTGAGTACTTGAGTGTCTTTATGATAACCTGTGTATGTGGTGGTGTCCTGACAGTATGTGCCCTTTTATCCTTCATGTGTATCCTACTGGAAGAAGAAAATGATGAGTATTTGATTAGCAAAATTTTGTAGTGCTGGCTGTATTTGGAAACATTTTGTGAAGGTCAGAGAGCCTTGTTTTGTTTTATGTTTAAATATTTTTTTATTATATTTGTGTTTTAATTTTACACATCAGCCATGGGTTCCCCTGTCCTCCCCCCTCCCGCCCCCAACCCCATCTTTCCCCCAGTCCTCCCCCCCTCCATTCCCATGTCCTCCAGGGCCAAGACTTCCCTGGGGATTCAGTTCAACCTGGGGGATTCAGTACAGACAGGTCCAGTCCCCTCCTCCCAGGCTGAGCAAAGTGTCCCTGTGTAAGCCCAAGGTTCCAAAGAGCCAGCTCATGCACTAAGGACAGGTCCAGGTCCCACTGCCTCGGTGCCTCCCAAACAGTTCAGGCTATTCAGTTGTCTCACTTATCCAGAGGGCCTGATCCAGTTGGGGGCTCAACAGATTTTGGTTCATAATTTATGTGTTTCCATTAGTTTGGCTATTTGTCCCTATGCTTTTTCCAATCTTGGTCTCAACAATTCACGCTCTTACTGTCCCACCTCTTTCTCGACAATTGGACTCCTGGAGCTCCACCTGGGGCCTGGCCGAGGATCTCTGCATCCACTTCTATCAGTTATTGAATGAGAGTTCCAGCACGACCATTAGGGTGTTTGACCATCTGATCACCAGACTAGGTCAGATCAGGCTTTCTCTCGACCATTGCCAGTAGTCTACAGAGGAGGTATCATTGTGGAATTCTGGGGACCTCTCTAGCACTTTGCTTCTTCCTGTTGTCATGTGGTCTTCAAGATTATTATAAAGGAGATGGAAATTCTACTATAACAAATTATTTTTCTGTTTATTCATATTTTATTAAAATGTTTGTGAAATATATTTTGATTACCTAGTTCCCCTCCCCTGACCCCCAACATATCCTCTCCAACTCCTTACTCATGTAGCATCATGTGCTCCCTCTCTCTGTCTCTGTCTCTCTCTCTCTCTGTCTCTCTCTCTGTCTCTGTCTCTCTCTCTCTCTCTCTCTCTCACTCAGTGTCTCTCTTTATCAATGGAAAAGAACAACAAATAATCCAAACAGATAATCTAGTAAACAGAAAACTAGTAAGACAAATTATAACAAAACATATACATTTCTTGCATAAACAAACCTACTTTGTTACTCTTTTGAATATCTTGTCTCTCATTATTTTATCATGGTTTAATCTTAAGTATCCTCCAAAATCAGTGCATTAAATATGTTATCTATGATCACATTGGGAAATGCTTCAAAATACAGGAAGCAGAACACCTTATGTGCATATTCAATCACATAAATATTATTAACTCCAGTCCCAACCCTGAATGCACTCTCACATGCCTCCACCATCATGGTGCTCTGTTTTGCACAATCTTAAAAAGCAAAATATCCAAGTCATCATGAAACAAAAACCTCTAAAACTTTGTAGTAAGATAAAGCATAATTACTTCCCATTCTTCTTCTCAGATATTTTATTGTGGTCTTTTAACTCTAACTAATGCACAATAAAGTCAGCGTTTCAAATATGAATTATTTTTCTGCAAAAAAATATTTTAAAATAATATAAACCCTAGAAATTAGCAAAAAGTGAACAAAGAGGAATTTGCATCATGGGTGACATAGCCATCATGCCACAATAATGCCATAGGAAACATTAATGAGTATGTCAGCAATAGATCCAATTAAATAAAGACCATAATAATGAGTCAAAAGTTGACTATAGATAGTGCAATAGGCAGAATATGGCTCATCTAGAAATACACACATTTTATCTATGAAACCTCCACACAGGCTAACTGGTACCACAAAGAATCCTCGAAGATTTCACTAAGATTTCAACTTCTTGCCAAGCGTAGTTTACTCAAGAAAGCCATGACTCAGCTACAAGCCCAAAACCAGACAAAGAGAGAGAGAGAGAGAGAGAGAGAGAGAGAGAGAGAGAGAGAGGAAGGAAGGAAGGAAGGAAGGAAGGAAGGAAGGAAGGAAGGAAGGAAGGAAGGAAGAAAGAAAGAAAGAAAGAAGAGAGAGAGAGAGAGAAAAGGAAAAAAAGGAAGTTTGTGGAATTTTTTTATCTTGCCATCTTGATGGAATTAGAATCACCATGAAAAAAATCTTTCAACTCTATCTCAAATCACTTCCTAAGATCAGAGATATTTTTTAATTCCTTTATGTGTATTTCAAGTATGCAATATGTTGCTATGAGTTTCTGATAAATAGAAAAATATTGAATCAAGTTACCACTTTATTTCTGCATCTACTAGTCTTTCCTATTTTGCTTTTGAGGTCTATTCACAGTACTGTAGCATTAGAAAATTCTTGTGAATTATCTAGTTCAACTGTTTATGAAAATGGAAGAGGCAACAGGAGAAACTGCATGCATTTAAATGTCTCAAAGACTAATAGTCAAAACTTAAATCTGGGAAAAGATTCATTGATTATCACAATTTTCATTTAGAAAATAACATAAACTGATGTGATGAAAGTGAAGGCATTACTAGTTGAAGAAATATACTAATTTTATCTTCTTTTTATTCCCTAATAATCTAATATTTATTTTATGATCCAGCATATTATACTACTGTGTTTATTTTAAAATCCAGTATATTATTCTCCTGGAGTTTTAGGTCCTGTGCACTCCCTGAACTACTTTTACCCTTTAACAAAAAGGAAAGTTAACAAGAGCTTGAAATATTCTTGAAACAGTTTTTAGTCTCTATCCAACCTTAAAAGGGAGTCAAGAATAGCAGTCCAGTCATCTGTTTTACATCTAGTATCCTCCTATGAATGTGTACATACCATGTTTGTCTTTCTGAGTCTGGGTTACGTCACTCAGGATGATTTTTTCTAGTTCCATTCATTTGCCTGCAAACCTCATGATGTCATTGCTTTTCTCTGCTGAGTAGTAATATGTTGTGTATATGTACCACATTTTCTTTATCCATTCTTCAGTTGAAGGGCATCTAGATTGTTTCCAGGTTCTGGCTATTACAAACCATGCTGATATGAACATAGCTGAGCAAATGCCCTTGTGGTATGACTGAACATTCCTTGGGTATATGCCCAAGAGTGGTATAGCTGGGTCTTGGGGGAGATGGATTCCCAATTTTCTAAGGAAGCGCCATATTGATTTCCAAAGTGGCTGTACAAGCTTGCATTCCCACCAGCATTAGAGGAGAGTTCCCCTTGTTCCACATGCTCTCCAGCATAAGCTGTCTTCAGTGTTTTTGATCTTAGCCATTCTGACAGGTGTAAGGTGGTATCTCAGAGTCATTTTGATTTGCATTTCCCAGGTAATTAAGGATGTTGAGCAATTCCTTTAATGTCTTTCAGCCATTTGAGCTTCCTCTGTTGAGATTTCTCTGTTTAGTTCTATAGCTCATTTCTTAATTTGACTGTTGGGCATTTTGATGTCTAATTTCTTGAGTTCTTTATATATTCTGGATATCAGCCCTCTGTCAGATGCGGGGTTGGTGAAGACCTTTTCCCATTCTATAGGCTTTGTCTTGTTGACTATGTCCTTTGCTCTACAAAAGCTTCTCAGTTTCAAGAGGTCCTATTGATTGATTGTTTCTCTCAGTGTCTGTGCTACTGGTGTTATATTTAGGAAGTGATCTCCTATGCCAATGCATTCAAGACTATTTCCTACTTTCTCTTCTATCAGGTTCAGAGTAACTGGATTTTTGTTGAGGTCTGTGATCCACTTGGACTTAAGTTTTGTACACAGTGACAGCTATAGATCTATTTGCAGCCTTGTCCAGGCCCCAGGTGGAGCTCCAGGAGTCCAGTTGGTGAGAAAGAGGAGGGATTGTATGAGTGATAATTGTTGAGACCAAGATTGGAAAAAGCACAAGGACAAATAGCCAAACTAATAGAAACACATGAACTATGAACCAAAAGCAGAGGAGCCCCCAACTGGATCAGTCCCTCTGGATAGTTGAGACAGCTGAATAGCTTGAACTGTTTGGGAGGCACCCAGGCAGTGGGACCAGGACATGTCCTTAGTGCATGAGCTGGCTGTTTGGAACCTGGGACCTATGCAGGGACACTTTGTTCAGCCTGGGAGGAGGGGACTGGACCTGCCTGTACTGAATCTACCAGGTTGAGCTGAATCCCCAGGGGAGTCTTTGCCCTGGAGGAGCTGGGAATGGGGAGTGGGTTGGGGGGAAGGCAGGGGTGGGGATGGGAGGGGGAGGACAGGTGCACCCATGGCTGATATGTAAAATTAAATTAAATTATAAAAAAAGGGAATCAAGAAAGAGATAAAACTCAGAACAGAGTCAAGCAGAAATACATGACATAATGACTTTCCCATTGTTATCAGATATATAGATGAAATATATTTGGGATGACCACTAATAAACCTAAATGAAAGCTTACATTATACTGTAACATCATGACAATTCAAGCCCATTTTGTGTGATCATATAAATGAAGGTGGGCAAAATAAACACCAAGGAACCATTTAAGGGCCACCACCATCTTATAAAATGGACTATCAATTTGAGTTTCAGTTACTACATTGTAATAGTAAACATGAGCCAAACAACTTATGCAAAATGCATACTTAGGAACAAGGTCATTTTGTTGTTACTGAAAAAAGTGGATAAGTGAATTCAGGTATCTTTTTTTTTAATTAAGAAAAAATTTTCATTTGTTTAGACACCAATCAAAGATCCCCCTCTTCCTTCCTCACCCCCCTGCCCCCAGCCTCCTCTCTCAACCCATTCCCCACTCCCTCTCAAAAGAAGGCAAGGCCTCCCATGTGGAGGCACATTCAGTAGAGGCAAGTCCAAGCTCTTCTCCTGCCTCAAGGCTGCAAGAGGTGTCCCATCATAGGTAGTGGGCTCCATAAAGCCCACTCATGCACCAGAGATGGATTCCGATCCCACCACCAGGGTGCCTCCCAAGCAGATCAAGCTACACAACTGTCTCACCACACAAAGGGCCTAATCCAGTCCCATGTAGGCTCCACAGCCATTGATCCAACTTTCATGAGTTCCATGTAGTTTGGTTTGGTTGTCTCTGCAGGTTTCCTCATCATTATTCTGATGTACTTGCTCATAGAATCCCTCCTCTCTCTCTTTGACTGGACTCCTGGATCTCTGTCTAGTGATTGGCTGTGGATCTCTGCATTTGCTTCCATCAGTCATTGGAGAAAAGTTCTTTGATGACAGTTAGGGTATTCACCAATCTGATCTCTGTGGCAAGCCAGTTCAGTTCAGGCACCCTCTCCACTATTGTTAGCAGCACAGACTGGGGTCATCCTTGGGGATTCCTGACAACTTCCCTAGCACCAGTTTTTTTTCTCTATCCCCATGATGTCTCTTTCTATCATGGTATCTCTTTCATAGCATTCTCCCTCACTTCCTGTTCCAGTTCAACCATCCCATTCCCTATGCTCTCATCCCCTATCCCTACCCTCCATTGCACACCCTTCATCCCCATTTTACTAATGGAGATATCATCTATTTCCTCTTCCCAGGGCAGTCCATGCATCCCTCTTTGGGTCTTCCCTGTTAGTTAGCTTCTCTGGAGTTGAGGGTTGTTGCCTGATTACACTTTGCTTTATATATACTATCCACTTATGAGTGGGTATATACCATGTTTGACTTTCTGAGTCTGGGTTACCTCACTCAGGATGATATTTTCTAGTTCCATCCATACATTTGCATGCACATTTCATGATGTCATTGTTTTTCTTTGCTGAGTAGTACTCCATTGTGTATATGTACCACATTTTCTTAATCTGTTCTTTGGTTGAGGGGCATCTAGGTTGTTTCCAGGTTCTGGAAGCCAGGTATCTTGATAATGTGACATATGTTAACATGTCTTTTTTCCTCAGATGCTTCTATTATATGTGCATCTCTTGAAATTTGTTGCTACTGTTTTTAAGGCATGGAATAAGTTTAACATGTGCTGTTTCAGGGTAATTTTATCTTCTTTATCAGTTCCTTTTTTGTCATGGGCTCGGGTAAATATTCACATCAACTAGATAATATGCATGGCAGTTATATTTCCACATTTTCTTTTTCTTTTTCTTTTTTTTTTTTTACAAATAAACCAATATTTCATTTTAAAAATTAAGTACCTGATTTTAAAATGACTCTCAAATTATTCCATTTTCTTTCTTTTTATAATTTAATTTAATTGTACATATCAGCCATAGGTTCCCCTGTCCTCCCCCTCCTGCCCTTGCCTCCACCTCCCCCAAGCCCACCCCCCCCATTCCAATCTACTCCAGGGCAAAGACTCCCCTGGGGATTCAGCTCAACCTGGTAGATTCAGTCCAGGCAGGTCCAGTCCCCTCCTTCTAGGCTGAGCAAAGTGTCCCTGCATAAGTCCCAGGTTCCAAACAGCCAGTTCATGCACTCAGGGCAGGTCCGGGTCACACTGCCTGGGTGCCTCCCAAACAGTTCAAGCTAATCAACTGTCTCACTTACCCAGAGGGTCTGATCCAGTTGGGGGCTCAACAGCTTTTGGTTTATAGATCACGTGTTTCCTTTAGTTTGGCTATTTGTCCCTGTGCTTTTTCCAATCTTGTTATCAACAATTCTCACTCATACAATCCCTCCTCTTTCTTGACAATTGGACTTCTGGAGCTCTACCTGGGGCCTGTCTGTGGCTCTTTGCATCTGCTTCCCTCAGTCTTTGGATAGATTTCTAGTACCACAGGTAGGGCTTTCTCTTGACCATTGCCAGTAGTCTACAGAGGAGGTATCTTTGTGGATTTCTGGGGACCTCTCTCATATTTTCTTATGTTATTTTCCATCTGCATTTCACATGTTTGTCACTATACATTAGTCTTTATAAAATTTTATACAATAGAAATTTTATAGTATATGATATTTTGTTGTTTCTTTTTACTGACCATAATTATTTTGCACTTCAAACAGACTTTTGTATGTCTCAACAGTTAATCCTTTAGCTAGTATATCCTCTTTTTAAAATTTATTTAATTATTTTTATTAGGAAAATTTTTTCATTCATTTTACATAACAATCAAAGATCCCCCTTTTCCCTCCTCCCACCCTCCAGTCTCCTCCTCCCAACCCACCTCGCCTCTTCCCCCCAACAAGAAAGCAAGGCCTCTTATGGTGAGGCACATCCAGTAGAGGCAAGTCCAAGCCCTTCCCCCTGTCTCAAGGCTGCACAAGGTGTCCCATCATAGGTAGTGGGCTCCAAAAAGCTCTCTCATGTACCAGGGGTGGATACTGATCCTACTGCCAGGGGATTCCCCCCAGGCAGATCAAGCTACACAATTGTGGTGCTATGCAAAGGGCCTAATCCAGTCCCATGCGGGCTCCATAGCTATTGGTCCAACTTTCATGAGTTCCACTAGTTTGGTTTGGTAGTCCCTGCATGTTTCCCCATCATGAACCTGATGCACTTGCTCATAGAATCCCTCTTCTCTCTCTTTGACTGGACTCCTGGAGCTCTGCCTGGTGTTTGGCTGTGGATCTCTGCATCTGCTTCCATCAGTCCTTGCAGAAAAGCTCTGTGATGACAGTTAGGGTATCCACTGGTCTGATAACTGGAGTAAGCCAGTTCAGTTCAGGCACTGTCTCCACTATTTCTAGTGGTCCAAGCTGGGGTCATCCTTGGGGATTTTTGGCAAATTACCTAGCACCAGATTTCTCTCTATCCTCTTGATCTCTCCCTCTATCATGGTATCTCTTTCATTGCTTTCCCACTCCATCCCTGTTCCACCTCAACCATCCCATTCCCTTATGTTCTCATCCCTATCCCTTACCCTCCATTGCCCACACCTCATCCCCAGTTTATTCATGGAGATCTCATCTATTCCCCTTCTCAGGGCAATCAATGTGTCCCTCCTTGGGTCCTTCTTTTAGCTAGCTTCTCATGAGTTGTGGGTTATTGTCTGGTTATCCTTTGCTTTACAGCTAGTATCCATTTATGAGTGGGTACATACCATGTTTGTCCTTCTGAGTCTTCTTCAAGTGTAGGAATATATAATTTCATTTGTATCAGTTAATTTATTCATATATTTACACAGTTCTCAGGATTTTATTGCAAGTAATGTCAACACAATATTAATATTCAACCATAAGAAGATAATAGTATTTATTTTATATGAGAAAATTAATACATAAATTCATCCTTAGCAAACTAAAACATCCAGCAATTATAATTTAATAATCATATATATTTTTTTGATTTGTACTTGTTAGGCAAGGGCTCTACCATTGAGCTAAATCCCCAAACCCCTATTGCTCATTTCTTTTTTTTATTTATTATATTTGTGTTTTAATTTTACACATCAGCCATGGATTTCCCTGTCCTCCCCCTCCCGCCCTTTCCCCCACCTTCCCCTTAGCCCCTCCCTCCATTCCCATCCCCTCCAGAGCCAAGAGTCAATCTCAAATTTATTTCACTATTAGGATAATCTTTACATGTAGATCTCCATAAGAATTCTAAAAGTTTTTACTACCCATGAGTATTACTTATAAGATTGTAAATTTTGATACAGTAATTATTATTCAGGTATGTTGTAATATCTGAGTTTGGATTTAGTTATGATTTTTCTTATTTATTTATTATTATTTTTTAATTATATTTGTGTTTTAATTTTACATATCAGCCATGGGTTCCCCTGTCCTGCCCCCTCCCATCCCCGATGCCACCTTCCCCCAACCCCTCCCTTCCATTCCCATGTCCTCCAGGGCCAAGACTCCCCTGGGGATTCAGCTCAACCTGGTAGATTCAGTACAGGCAGGTCCAGTCCCCTCCTTCCAGGCTGAGCAAAGTGTCCCTGCATAAGTCCAAGGTTCCAAACAGCCAGCTCATGCACTAAGGACAGGTCCCGGTCCCACAGCCTGGATGCCTTGCAAACAGTTCAAGCTATTCAACTATCTCACTTATCCAGAGGGTCTGATCCAGTTGGGGGATCCACAGCTTTTGGTTCATAATTCTTGTGTTTCCATTAGTTTGGCTATTTGTCCCTGTACTTTTCCAATCTTGGTCTCAACAATTCACACTCTTACAGTCTCTCCTCTTTCTAGACAATTTGGACTCCTGGAGCTCCACCTGGGGCCTGGCCAAGGATCTCTGCATCCACTTCCATCAGTTATTGGATGAGAGTTAGTGATTTTTCTTAATCACTATAGATTTAAAAAAAAAATTAAAGACAGCATGCCTTTGATACAAAACAAACACATAGATCAACAGAATTGAGTTGAAGAGGCAAACAAATCCATACAACAATGGACACCTGATTTTTGATACTAAATCCAGAAGCACACACTGGAAATAAGACAGTATCTTCAAAAAATGATGATTAAACTGGATGACTGCACATAGAGGAATCCAAAGAGGTCCATGCTTATCAACCTGCAAAGAACTCAACTCCAAATGGATCAATAACCTCAACATAAAACCAGATACACTGAGCATAATAGAAGCAAAATCAGGGAATGGTCTTGAATATATTGGACAGGAAAAAACTTTCTGAACAGAACACTTTTAGTACAGGCACCAAGATCAACAATAAATAAATGGGACCTCATGAAACTGAGAAGCTTCTACACACAAAGGACATAGTCAGTCAGACAATGTGGCAGCATACAGAATGGGAGAAGATTTTATCTAACTCTTCATCTGATAGGATACTAATCATAATATCTAGTCAATAAACTAGATATCAAAGCCAAATAATTCAGTTAAAAATGGAGTTCAGATCTAAGTGGAATTCTCAAAAGAGGAAAGAGGAATCACTGAGAAATACTTGAAGAAATATTCAACATTCCTAACCATCAAAGAAATGCAATCCAAAACAACTTTGAGATTCCATCTTACATCTCTCAGAATGGCTTAGACCAATAATTCAAGTGACAACTCATGAAGGCAAATATGTAGAATAAGGGGAACCCTACTCCATTGCTGGTGGAAGTGAAAACTTGTACAGCCACTATGTAAATCAGTGAGTAAGTTCCTCAGGAAGATAGGAACAGGGTTACCTCAAGATCAAGCAATACTACCCCTTGTGCATAAACCCAAAGTAAGCTTCATCCTACCATTTTCACTGTCTGTCTATTTACAATAACCAGAAAATAGAAATAACCTAAGTGTCCCTCAACAGAAAAATGGATTAAAAAAATGTGGTACATTTACACAATGGATCATTACTCAGTTATAGAAAAAAATGATATCATGAAATGTAAAGGCAAATTAATGGAACTGGAAATAATTATCATGATTAAGGTAACCCAGCCCCAGAAAGACAAATATGGCATGCTTACATGTGGATATTATCCATTAAGTAAATGATGATCAAACTACAATACATAGACCTAGAGAGACTAAGTATAGAGAATACACAGGAAGGAACTCAGAGGGACACATTGTTCTCCATGGAATGAGGGAAAAATGTGTTTTATGGGTGGACTCTGGAAAGTGGGGACTGGAATAGGAGGATCTTGTGGGGGCAGGGCGATATAGTCAGAGACACCTAGAATTAAGGGTTATTAGGGGTTGTATGGAAGTAGAAGCTTTCTGAAATATATGAAGGCAATCCAAATGATGTCTCCAAATAACAAGGGATATAGTGTCCCAACTGGCTACCTTTTGTCATCAAACAACAGTACTGGGACTAGGTTATATTCAATTGATTGTTAGCTAAATGGATTCTATGGAAATCTCCAAACAATGCAGGCTATTGCTACAATAGGTTGCTCTCCACAAACTGACACCAAGGCCCCATTGTTGAAGACTACACTCACTGAACACAGAAAGGTCAAGCTGGTGCCTACATAGAATTTTCACCCCTATGTTCTGGTACCTTTGGTATGGGAAGGTGCTCAATAGGTTACTAAAAGAGAAACATATACACTAAGCCAGCCACAAAACTTACAAGATATGCTAGGCTAATGGTGGCACAAAGCCTGTGGGAGTAACCATTCAATATGGAATAGGCCAACTCCATGAGATGGAGTACATACTCAATGCTTTTTTGGTAGCAAAGAACCAGAGAATAGATAGCCCCGGGACCTAGGGTAAAACAAATATTAATTGTCTTAAAGAAAAAATATTGATAAAATGACGCCTAAATATATTCTGCTACATGCATAATTAGTGTCTTGCTTAGCCATCATCAGAGAAGTTTCCTCTGTCAGCAGAGGTAAAGAAATACAGAAGCCTATAAGACATTACTCACAGAAAGAAAGAGAGAGCGAGACAGACAGGTAGACAGTCCTTGGAACACTAAATACTAAATGAGATATCTCTATCAAATCCTTTTCTTCAGAGCTCAGGTAACCCCATGCAAGAAGAGGCAAAACGAGTGTAAGAGCCAGTGGGAATGAAGGACACAGGGAGAACCAGGCCCTCAGAATTAACTGAGCAAAGCTCATATGAACTTGCAGAAAATGAAGCAGAAACCACAGGGCCTCGAAAGATCTTCTGCATATATATTATAGCTTTCGGTTTAGGGTTTTTATGGAATTTGTGAGTATCTAAACAAGAATATTTTTAATGTTCTTTTGCTTTCTCTTGGGCTGTTTTGCATCTGTTGGTTTGCCTTATCCAACCTCAATGGGATATTTTCTGTTTTATCTTATTCTATTTTATTTCATTATTTTTGTTTGTTTGTTTTATCTCTTAGTAGTCTTCTCTTTTTCTAATGAAAGCCTGAATGGACTGATTGGGAATGAATACTGATGAGAGGGGAGGTTGGGAGGAACTAGGATGATCAGAAGCGCAGGAAACAACAACCAGGATATATTGTATGAGAAAATAATCTATTTTCAATAAAATCAGAAAGAAAGCATTTTTCATGTGCTAATATTTATTTGCATTGATTAAGTTTTTGTTTAAGATGTGATCATCCTACTAGGACTGCTTCTTTCTTTTTTTCTTTATTTTCCTCTAATTTTCTTTCTTCTTTTCATTTTCAGTCTCTTAATTAAAATTCAATTATGTAATGGGCACACAGTTCCCTTTAAAATTCAGGGCATCTTATTATTTCATTTATATATGCAAGTAATTTTATATATATATGCAAATAAACATATAAATGCAACCTTCTTAGTCAATTTAGTGTTGAGGTATGTGTACTTTTTAGCGCTGACCACTTGATATTGGATAAAGATATAGGGAGCTTATTTCTAGGGAGAACTTTTTCTCCTTTCCTCATCAATTGCCTATAAGCTTTTCCACTAGTGGTGGGGCCTAGTGAGATTTCCTCTATTTGAAGTTGTATGCCAATTGGTGTTAGCATTTTTCAGGTCATTTAAGCAACCATATTGTTGGGATTTCATGGGCTCCCTCCCCTTTCATATCTATAAGACACAATCTTACAATAGATTTCTGGTCATTTGGCTTGTAATAGCTTTCTTCCCCTCTTCCACTATGTTGCTTGAGCCTTAGGTGTTGGGTTTGTGTTGTAGATGTATCAACTGGGGCAGGGCACCATACATTCAATTGTTCTCTGCATTTGGCTATGTGTGGCTTTCTGTAACTGTCTTTTATTGATGCAAAAACGGCTTCTTTGATGAGTAGAAAGAATTGCACTTGTAACTTAGTATGAGCATAAATATTGAGAATGATGTTAATAATTAAACTATTTTAGAAAAATGACAATGATAGTTTCTCCTCTGAGATGTGATTTCACTAACCATGGGTGGTAGGCTGGGTTTCCAGTCCAGTCATGCTTTCTCTACTGCTGAGAGGAATTAAGTTCAATCAGACAGCCTTTGGTTATGATTGCCACTTGTACACTGCTACAGTGCTGTGCTGGACATTGGCGGACTAAATAAAGGCAAGGTTTTCGTTGATATTCTTCCTTGGCAGATGGCATAGCAGAATCTGATAATATGAAATCTTGTCCTTAGGAGGAGGCTTTTATATAAGATCCTGCTATAATCTTCCAAGTTTAGATAGACTCATCTCAATCTGTGAAAGGAAACCAAGGGCAAAAACAATAGCTTATATTGCCTTGAAATCATTTTGGACTCTCCTGGTCAACAACTCAAATGGAGTTGTCTTTCATATCTGATACATCTTCCCTGTAATAGTCAGAAAAACACAACTTATAGCATGTGTAATATGTGCACATAAAGGGGATTTATTAGAATGGCTTATAGGCTGGGATCCTGCAATCCAACAATGACTATCTAACAACAGAAGATTCTAGAACTCAGCAGTTGTTCAGTCCATAAGACATTCAAAATTGACACCAAAGGCCTTTTATAATAGAATTCTATTTATATCTGATGTTACAAAAAAATAAAGTCCAAGGAATGAGAAAAAAATTTATAGCTTGCTAAAAACTGAGTGTAAGTTAGAGAGTGTAGTGCCTACTAAAGTTATACGTTTCATCTTGAAGTAATGAATGTTCTGGAAGTACAGAGAAGTAGAAAGACTTTAAGAAACGTAAGGTCCAACCTAGTTCTTACTTTCAAAATGCTGAGAATTTTATTACATGTGAGTTATATCTCAAAACTGTATCATTGAAAGTTGGTATTAATCTGGTATAATAGGATAATTGTTCAAAAATTAAATAAAAACTGGAAGGATACTAATCATATTTAAATGGAGAAACATTTAAGTTCAATTAATTTCAGGTTGGAATACAGATATAATTCTACAGTACATACTATATTTGCATTAATTATCTTTTAAACTATAAAATAAAATTTCAGTTCCCATCCTAACACAAATCAACTATTTGACTGTCATTCAAGACTTAAGCTTAAGCTTTGCCTAAGATGTTCATGTAGTCATCTGGGAAAATACTGAACTAGAAATGTAATTAGTTAAATGTTTTCACAACACCAAAACCTTAGGGAAGTAGCTTCAGAGATTTAAGGCCCAAATACTTTAGCTGCATGAAAAAAACACCAGCTACCTTGAATTCACCTAAGATTGAACTGTTCGCCTCAGGTAGGTTCCTGGGTTTCAACACTGAAAACACAACATTAAAAATACTGATCTTCTTGAAAAGAAGTGAGAGCTATATAGATGAATCAGTTTCTCTCTGCTTATCTTAATATATTCTAGAGTACAATTAGATGATAGTTTATTCTCTAAAGTATAAGACTTTGAAATTAATTATTAGCAATTTACTCAATTTTTCTTAATCTGAGTTCAGAAGAAACCCTCTGATTGTTTGACCGTCATTAAAGTATGACAATTAATTGAAGGTTTTGCTGGTGTTCTCTGTTGATGGTTCCTTTAACAAATAATGAAAGTACCACTTTATAAATAACAACATGTGATAATTCAACTTTACTTCAGCACCATGTAAGTCATAAATAATTATTGAGACAGAATAATAAAAACAATATTCAATGTATATTCTTCTCTGTTTCCAACCCCCATATTTCATTTAAGGGTTCTACAAATACAAATCCATCACATATTAAGATACAAACATAAAGAACTCTGAAAATTTTATGTTTCCTTCTTCTCTTTTCATATTTAAAATATTATTGTTGACTTAAGGACTTGACAAACATTAGTGTTAAGTTATAGATTTATCAATTTTGTTTTAATGTGTATCTTTTAGTGACCAGATTCTAGAAGTTTGTCTCTAGAACACAGCTTTGGAAAAGTCACAGACAAGTGAAAATAAAATATATACTTATATGAAAATCTGATTTAATTCTTTTTTATCACATACTACAAGCTCCATAGCATCAGAATAAAATAATTTTAACTTTCATCAACCCGTAACATACATGTCCATTGCTTTTACAACTGGCAAATATTCTTTAAACCAATAATGGGTTTAGAGCATCTGAATACTCATAATTACTATTTCTGTTTATGTAAATGCTTTAAACATAAAGAAAAATTTACTTTTTAATTTATAGCCTAGTATCTCCATGAATGATGTTTTATCGACATATTTTGAAGATTAAGTAAGATTTCAGTAAATCAAAAATATGTTTGCAAAAGTAGAGAGAGGGCCAAAATATTGAAAATATAAGGAATATACTTTGCACAATGGTATATGAATATCACACATCATGACAATGAAATCCTCAAACTATGATATATGTTTTATTATTATCAGTAGCATAAAGATCTTCTTACAGAGTAACGTGACTGAACAGATTTCTAAGAATGCATTATTTTATTTTTTTAGCAATAACTAAGAATGCACCTACCCAAGTTTGAAATCATCATTTAAAATTTACTCAAGAAAGAGAAATGAGCAGAAGAAACTGCACTTCTGCAGATGAATTTATTTTCTTGGGAATTACCAATAACCCTGACACAAATAAAGCCCTTTTCACCACATTCCTACTGGTTTATCTCATTACTCTTCTGGCCAATCTTGGGATGATCATTTTGATTAGAGTGGACTCCCAGCTTCACACACCCATGTACTTTTTCCTCAGCAACCTTTCTTTCTGTGACCTCTGCTATTCCACAGCAATTGGACCCAAGATGCTGGTAGATCTCTTAGCTGAGGAGAAATCAATTCCCATGATTGGTTGTGCTCTGCAGTTCTTGACATTCTGTGTCTTTGCGGATTCTGAGTGTCTTCTGCTGGCAGTGATGGCGTTTGATAGGTACCAGGCCATCAGCAACCCTTTGCTCTACACAGTGAACATGTCTAGCATGGTATGTTCTATGCTCATGGCTGGGGTTTACGTGTTGGCAACAACAGATGGTTTAATACACACAATCTTGGCATTCCGTTTATGTTTTTGTGGGTCTAATGAGATCAACCACTTCTTTTGTGATTTGCCTCCACTCTACCTCCTCTCCTGCTCAGACATACAAGTCAATGAACTGGCCTTATTTACTGTTTTTGGTTTCATTGAACTGAGCACCATCTCAGGAGTCCTGGTCTCTTATTGTTATATCATTTTATCAGTCCTGAAGATCCGTTCTGCTGAGGGGAGGTTCAAAGCTTTCTCCACCTGCACCTCCCATCTAACCACAGTTGCCATTTTCCAGGGAACTATGCTGTTCATGTACTTTCGGCCAAGTTCTTCATATTCCCTGGATCAAGACAAAATGACTTCATTGTTCTACACTCTTGTGATTCCCATGCTGAACCCTTTGATTTACAGCCTCAGGAACAAGGATGTGAAAGAGGCCCTGCAAAAACTAAAAATGAAAATGTGGTTCTGAACAATTGTGTCACACGTGCATGTCATTTATTTATAAGGCTTGGGTGTTTTTCATGGAAAATCACAATGATGGCATAGATAGAAGTTGTGAATTGTAGTTTAAATCAGTAAACTGTGTATGTATTCTAACACCTAAGTACAATACTAGTAGTAGATCTCAAACTATTTCAAGTTTGCATATATATCTAATACTAACAGACAGCACTCATGAGTATAAAACTTTCTTGATTACCATAATTGATAATTTACTTGTTTTTGTTTGTTTTTTATTTTATTCTTCTCTCACACATTACATCCTGAACACAGTTTCCTCTCTCTTTCTAGTACCCCCAACTCCTATCTCCCCCAGATACACTTCTCTGTTTCCTTTTGTTGTTGTTATTGTTGTTTTGTTTTTCCGTTTTTCAAGACAGGGTTTCTCTATGTAGCTTTGTGCCTTTCTTGGAATTCACTTTGGAGACCAGGCTGACCTCAGACTCACAGAGATCTGCCTGCCTCTGCCTCCCGAGTGCTGAGATTAAAGGTGTGTGCCACCACCAGCAGGCTCTCTCTGTTTCCTTTTAATAAAAGAACAGGCATCCCTGGGATTTCATCTGAACAGTGACATAATATATTAGTTTTGATTTCACTGTTTAATGAATATTTACTAATTTCAATTTTCCTATTATTTGACTCATGTTTCAAGGCAAATTCAATAATTTACTTCCTAATAAATATGTATTTTAGTAAATGTAACAAATTTTAATTGAACTTCAAATTTTCATAGTACACTTCAAAATAGTCTTGAAGTAAGTAATGTACAGGCTATTCTCTAGAGCAATAGTTCTCAACCTTTCTAATGCTGGAGCCTTTGAGACACTTCCTCATGTTGTGGTGATTCCCCAAGCACAAATTTTTTTCTACTTAATAACTATAATTTTGCTACTGTTTTAAATTATAATGTAAGTATTCTTATAGATAGGGGTTTGCCATAAGAGTTGCAACCCATAGATTAAGAAAGAATGACTTAAAGGAAAGTACTTAAAATCAGTGTACAGGAAAGGTTTTATTGACTGGAAAAGTAAAACTATTCATAGGGAAGAGGTGAATACATTATAGATGGAAGGTCTGACAACTAGGTAAGAACTGAGGTAAACAAGTCTATGTCATTTGGAATCCATGGAAGTCTTACCTGATTGTGATGTAAAAAACAATGACAGAGACTCAACCATCAATGATACTCTCAGTGAAAACTCATTGCACTTCATATATTGTCAGCAAGAAGATATTTTGGAAGCAGAAATTTTTACATATAAATAGCTTCAACTTACTATCTGGACATCATTAACACTTGAAAAAGAGATCAATGTCCCTGTATAAAAACTCTTAAGAACTTGGAATGGTCCTGTATGACTGAACTTCCTGCTTCTGTCACCAACCTTTCATCCGTTCTCTGTGTGAGATGGAAATTCTCCTCATCAACTATGCATCCTTTCTTTCTGTGTGATGGAGCTTCTCTTCACCATCTGTGCATCCCTTCTATGTATAAAATGAAACTTCCCTTCATCAGCTTTGCATCCCTTCTCTCTGCCTGATGGAATTTCTCTTCATCAACTATGCATCCCTTCTCTCTGTGTGATGGATTCTCTCTTCATCAAAGTGGCATCCCTTCTCTCTGTGTGAGATATATCTCCCCTTCATCAACTGTACATCCTTTCTCTGTATGATGAAATTTCTTTTTAACTATGTATTACTTCTTTGAGGAAACATTCCCTTTCTTTCCTCTGTATATGCATCCCTGGTGAGAGATTTTTCTTCTTTATCTTGCACCTTATGCTCTTATGTAGTATTATTTTTTTCTTTTGTAAAAATCTCCAAATTGTTATATTAAACATTTTTTTTTACTGTAGGTCTAAGCATTTTACTCCTTCACTTCACAGCTCTACCATCATATTTTGGGAAAAGACTGTCACAAGCGTAACAAAATGGATCTTAGATGACACGGTATTTTTAGTGTGTATTATGTGTTGGTAAAACTATTGGAGGATGTATTATGAAACATGCATACACACAAAAATGTACAGATGATTTCTTCTAGGATAATATATGAAATTTCTGTGGACAATGAAATGCTGAAGATATCAGTCTGGCTATAAGAAAACAGTATGTATTTGCATATTACTTTTCATCTTAATTTGTTCAGTTTTTTTAGTCTAAGTACATTTTGGGAAAAACCACATCATATTTTAAGGCCCAAGACATAGGACATTGTTAATTGCACAATGATTAAATAAAATACATGCCATAGATTGCCTCAGTGTTTTTAACCTGTCAGTGTGAGATATTACTTGTAACATTTCACTATAGTGATAAACCCTTCTTGTTTTCAGTCTAGAATGTGGGGAAAAGTCACCAGGAAAAAAAAAGTAACTATGAAAGTCTTCCTTTGTATAAACAGTTTTTTTTTTATTTTCTACTTCTTTATTATTTTCTCAACCATTAATCTTTCCAATTTATAACATATGAACATGACCATGGCTTGCTTCCTTATACCTTGAAATTCTAACCTCCAAAATGATGATATTAATTTCCTGGCATCTGTTCCTCCTGGGAGACTTTGCTTCTTCCTGTTCAAGGGCTTTCAGGTGTGCTGTCAAGTCACTAGCGTGAGATTTCTCCAGATTCTTTATGTGGGCATTTAGTGCTATGAATTTCCCTCTTAGCACTGCTTTCATTGTGTCCCATAAGTTTGGGTATGTGGTGTATTCATTTTCGTTGATCACTAGGAAGTCTTTAATGTCTTTCTTTATTTCTTCCTTAACCCTTTGGTGATTCAGTTGAGCATTAATCAGTTTCCATGAGATTGTAGGATTTCTGTAGTTTTTTGTTGTTGTTGTTGTTGAAATCTAACTTTAAATCATGGTGGTTCGATAGAACACAGGAGGTTATTCCAATTGTTTTGTATCTGTTGAGATTTGCTTCGTGGCCAAGTATGTGTTCATGTGGTCGATTTTAGAGAAGGTTCCATGTGGTGCTGAGAATAAGGTATATTCTTTTTTGTTCGGGTGTAATGTTCTGTAGATATCGATTAAGTCCATTTGAGCCATAACATCAGTTAAGACCATTATGTCTCTGATAAGTTTCAATTTGGCCGATCTGTCCAGAGGTGAAAGTGGGGTGTTGAAGTCTCCCACTATTAATGTGTGAGGTTTTACATGTGATTTAATCTTTAGTAATGTTTCTTTTACATAGTGGGTGCCCTTGTGTTTGGGGCATAAATGTTCAGAATTGAGACTTCATTAGACACCAGGAAGTTATCAAATTGAGAGCTGAAATCAATAAAATAGAAATAAAGAGAACAATACAAAGGATTAACAAAACAAAGAGTTGGTTCTTTGAGAAGATCAACAAGATAGACAAGCCCTTATCCAAACTAACCAAAAGACACAGAGAGAGCATCCAAATTCACAAAATCAGAAATGAAAAGGGGACATAACAACAGACAATGAGGAAATCCAGAGAATCATCAGGTCATACTTCAAAAATCTCTACTCCACAAAACTGGAAAATCTAAAAGAAATGGATAATTTTCTGGATAGGTACCACACACCTAAGTTAAATCAACACCAGACAAAATGATGATATTAGAATGCAATTAATTCAACAGTGTAGAGCCCCTTGAAAGTAGGACTTTAACACATAAAACATAATTGGGCCTCTTCCCAGATTTTCTGTTGTATGAGCATAATGAAAACCCAGCCCTCTGAATAGGATATTAGGATCCAAATATAAGTGATTCTGGCAATGGCTGGACTGCAAGACTTCTAAATTTATGACTGCTATTCATCAATATAATGTGACCAATATTTCTTACTTTAGATGTACAACCCTGAATGTTAAATCAACAACATGACAGAAGACATTGTTGAAATACATTGAAATGTAAAAAAAGCTTAACATTTGCAAATTTCCATGCAGTTGTCTTGTCTTTCTACTGTAGCATTTAAAAACCAGTTTGAGCTTCAGGTGGCCCCTATTTTTAAGTGAATTGTCTGTGAAATAAATGAGCAACAAAAATATCTACCCCAATTACCACAAGCTGATCTGGTTGTTAGCATAATATCTCTGAATTCAAACCTTTTGAAACTCCATTTTGTGGAACTACTTTAGAGTATGTATGACTGAAGTCTAAGCTAAAGGAGATAGACTTGTGAATATATCGAAGTTCCTGTCTACCTTATATGTTTTCAAGCACACCTCACCAGTTCTCAAAACTATGTCGTACTTTCATGTCTGTCAGTGGCTGGCTATACTATCCTAACACAATTATACTATAGACTATATTAGCAGAGTTCATGATGTAACTTTATTTTTGTGTCTTAACTCTTTCTTCATTCTTACCTCTGAAATGACTAAATAAAAGAATAAAATTAGATGACCTATTTGTCCACACACAGATAAAAGACTACTTCAAGTTTATTTTGCATAAAACAAGATAAAATATGAATTATTTATATATGGGTTGCGTTCTGTCCCTATGAATTATGATTTCACTACCTGGAGATCCAATTGAAAAATTAAGAAAGGTTGTAAAATGAGCTGTTTTGTGTTTGTACCTCGAGAGTATCTATTTTTCCTTTTTTGACCTGAGATAGGTGTAGCAATGATGCTAATTAAGTCAGTTCACAAACATAAATAAATAAAATCTGAGCCTTTGCTAAGCTTGCTGCAGTATTCTTAGGGGGAAATTCCCAGCCAGGAATCCAATTAAACACTGATGGAGGAGTCTTATCTTATTGAAATCCCAACATTCCCTGCATGAAAATAAAATGCCATCTACACAAAATCACGTACCATTGATGAGGACAGAAATATCTCAGGTATGTTTTTAATAGCTATATTTAAATAACAGAGAAAAACACAGATAACTTTCATTTGCAAAAATAAAGAAATCATTATTAAATAATCTGAAAGTTAATTTATTGCAGGCTTCTCAGTTAAATTCAATTATTAACCTAAAATATAAACATATTTGAATATTTTCTTTTTAAAATTGTGTGAATTTGTATGACATCGTGTGTGTGTGTGTGTGTGTGTGTGTGTGTGTGTGTGTGAAGTCTATAGAAGTTTTACCTATTCATCTTTTTTTTTCCAACAAAACCACACTTTATTAGTTCCATTCCCTATGAGATTATAAGAGCCAATTATACTCAAACTACTGCGTTCTACTCTCTGACCCCCATAAACCTTTAACAATATCATAATGCAAAATTTATTTAGTCCAACTTTAAAAGTCCCCATACTCTATCACAGTCTCAACAATGTTTTAAATTCCAAAGTTTCTTCTGAGATTCATGCAGTCTCTTATCTAGGATTTTTAGGTAATATTTTTCTTTTAAAAATCACTTAAAAAGTGATGTAGCTCATGTAACCTTCAATCAGACTTGTTACATTCAATGATAATAGTTAACACAAAAATATTAAAGTATATTAATTCAGGCCTCCTGGACAATATTAGAAAATAGTAAGCATTAGCTAATTACCACATTCCAATTTCTAAACAACAAACATACAGAGAGATAAACTCTAATACCCATACATAAATAAAAACAGTTTAAGAAGTTGCATCCATTATATCCCAGAAATATTCCTTATGTCTGCCCATCATCATTTTATGGGAAAACCTCAAACTTAAGCCTAATGACACTACACAGTATATACTAATACGTTGGTCTCTTTCTTATGTTGCATATATGTGATTGATCATGTATATTCTTACAATATCTGTGTAGGAGTGTTTACAAGTGCATGTAGATATGTATACAGGATAGAGATTGACTTTGTCCACTGCATATTAATTAGAGTTGCATTGCATTTTCATATGCAATTAAAATAATGTTTAATTCTATATTAAACAGAGTTTACTATTTCCTTCAGAAAAACTGGCCTTATCGCTCTAGGCAATCCTGGCTTTTCCTATGTAGTGCTGGTATTAAAGGTTGGCATGCACACATACCTAAAGGAGTTCTGGGTTAGCTCTAGTATTTACATTTCTTTTTCAAGTGATGCACCTTCTGTCATATATTCCAAGCCCCTCTTATATTTTTGACTGTATATCTTTTCAACTTTAAGGGATCCACATTTCAGAATTAGATGAAATTTAAGGTAGGATTATAAAATTCATTACAAAATAGTAACATTGTGTGATGAATATAGCTAAAACTTATTTGACTTCAGTACAACTTTGATACTAAACATTATCAGAATAATTTTATTCATTAATTTATATGTGATATTACCAATAGTACTAAAATTCATATTTCCTGAGTAAGCAAATAAATTGATTTTTTGTGAAACAATAAATTATTTTCTCCTTCATCTTCTAGTTCTTCTGGCTTAGCTTGGCATTTCTTTTATATCATTTTGAATCTGGACCTAAACTATGATTCTATCATGGTGTAATAGTGAATAACTGGTCAAGGTAAATAGTTTGCTGAACTGTACACATTATAGTATCAAAGTGGGCCCACTTAAATTAGACATATTTTATTAAAATGTCTCTTTTAAGTAGCCTAGGCAATATTTTGAGGATAAATAACTCTAGAAATAAATATTATTATATCACATAATAATATTCAAACATGCAAAAAACAATGTCTAATCAATCATTGTCTTGATAATTTGGAAACAGTTTTTAAAGTAAAGAAGAATGGAGATTGGGAACTGCTCAGCCACTGAGTTCCTTTTCTTGGGAATTACCAATAACCCTGTGATCAAAGTGATTTTATTTATCATATTTTTATTTATTTATCTCATTATTCTTATTGAAAATCTTGGAATGATTATTTTGATCAGAATGCATCACCAGCTTCACATGCCAATGTACTTCTTCCTCAGTCATCTCTCATTGTCTGATGTCTGCTATTCCACTGCAGTTTGTCCTAAGATGATAGTGGACCTACTTGCCAAGAGCAGCAATTCAATTTCTTTTCTTGGGTGTGTTCTGCAGTTCTTCTTCTTCTGCTTCTTTACAGATGTGGAGTGTATGCTGCTGGCAATGATGGCATTTGATCAGTACAAGGCAATCAGCAAGCCCTTGTTATATGCAGTAGATATGTCGAGCAGGGTGTGCTACCAACTCCTGGCTGTGGTTTACTTGGTGGGTATTGTAGATGCTGTGATACACACAACACTGACATTTTGCTTGTGTTTCTGTGGGTCCAATGAGATCAACCATTTCTTCTGTGATTTGCCTCCACTCTACCTCCTCTCCTGCTCTGACATACAAGTCAATGAACTGGCCTTATTTACTGTTTTTGGTTTCATTGAACTGAGCACCATCTCAGGAGTCCTGGTCTCTTACTGTTACATCATTTTATCAGTCCTGAAGATCCGCTCCACTAAGGGAAGGTTCAAAGCTTTCTCCATCTGTACCTCCCATTTAACAGCAGTTGCAATTTTTCAGGGAACAATGTTATTCATGTATTTCTGTCCAAGCTCTTCTTATTCTCTAGATCAAGACAAAATGACCTCACTGTTTTACACCCTAGTGATTCCCATGCTGAACCCCCTCATTTACAGCCTGAGGAGCAAGGATGTTAAAGATGCCCTGCAAAAACTGAAAACAAAAGCTTGGTTCTAAGCAAATCCATCACAAGTACATATCCACTTATTTTAAAATGACCGTTCTTCCTGGAAAATTATACTGATGACACATAAAAATATTTTGATTTTGTTTTACTTTAAATTGTGTGTTGGGGCCAATATATTATTTCAGTTAGGTATAGTGTATCTTTTAAGTGTGTGATTTTGCTGCTGCTATTTGTTTTGTTTTGCTTTCTTGTTTGTTTGTTTATTTGGAACATGATTTCATTGTGTAGTCCTGGATGTCCTGGAATTCATTCTGTAGACCAGTATGGCCTTGAACTGGGTGATATACCTGCCTTTGCTACCTGAGTGTTGGGATTAAAGGCATGTGCTAAAACCACCTGGCTCAACTCTATGATTATTATATATCTCATACTAACGTATGTTTGGTTTATTTTTCTTTCCTTTTTTTTGTTTTTTTTTTTTGTTTGTTTGTTTTGTTTTTCAAGACAGGGTTTCTCAGTATAGCTTTGCATCACCATTCCTGAATCTCATTTTATAGACCAGGCTGTCCTCCAACTCACAGAGATCCACCTGGCTCTGTCTCCCCAGGGCTGGGATTAAAGGCATGTGCCACCACCGCCTGGCAACATGTGTTTTCTTAACTGTAAAATTTTCCCAGTAGTTTCTACTATACCTGTTTTACTCTGCTGTTGTTTCATTTGTGTTCATTACACTAAGTTACAGATGGTTATTGACATTCTTTTTCCATATTTTGTGCCTTGTATTTTATGGTAAATGCAATAGTTTGTTTCCTGGTGAATTTCATTTACTACTGGAAGTTACACTCTTAAAATATACATTCAAAGGTTTTACAATCAGCTTCCTCTCCTGAAATAAGTGAAATGTAGACTACTATTTAATGTCAATGCTTAAAAGCAGTGTGCAAGAGCAAGGCTTTTCTGGTTAAAGATATAAGTACCAGACCTAAGTTGTGTGTATTGGGGAGATGATGAAAAAAATGTTTACATACCTAGATATAAGGATTAACAACTAGATAGCTAGACATTGAAATAAAGAAAATCTTGACATTTTAAAATCCATGAAGTTTTATCACAAGAGAATGTAGAGTAATTAATTATGTGTAATTAATTAATTATGTAAGTAATTTTGTGTACATATGCATACTCCTAAATATAAACTCTACAGTCTGTACAAATGTTATTCATAAGTATATTTGCAGGGCTAATCATTTGACACTGGATAATTAATTGGTGTAGTCTTCCCTGAGGAAGACTATTTCTAAAACATTCCTTAGTTTCTTGTAGTTTTTTGTGTAGATTTGAGGCTACATGGGCCTTTCCCATTGACATGTCACTTTGGTATGTCTACGGTTGTCCTGTTCTCCTCATGTTTGTGTAATCTTATTTTAAAACGTTATGGGTATAGTCAGAAAATATAGCCATAAATCTAACAAACACCAATTAATGAAAAGGATAGTATAAATTTGAAAGAGAGCTAATAGGGATAGTTGAAAGAATTTGGAGAAAGGATAGGAAAGAAAGAAATTATATGAGTATAATATTAAAAATAAAAGAAATAATGATCTTTGTAATTTCATAGAATGCTGAAGTGGTTTGTATTAAACCATAAAAATATGCCAAGAGTTAAAAAGGCCTTGGCAAAATGACCATGTATGATGAAATTATTGACCATCAACTACTCCATGTTTTCTTTCAGGAATATTTCCTTTCTTCCTTCCCCAAATCCTTCCTTGCTTAAATATCACTATCCATTGCATATAATCACCAACTTAAAGTATTATTTAAGGTTATTTTCATTCTTAAGTAAATATATCTAATGTTTCAATTTAAGTATTTTTCAAGGTCCAGCAGTAAAAAGCACTATCATGATATATTGAACACAGAAGGTAAAAACAAAGAAGAAATAAAATGTGATGTTAGTTAACATAACAAACATTACTTGAGAATGCACTCTATGTGGATAAAGTTATACAAGTGTGGTAAGTCACAAATCCAAATGCACACACACACAAATATTCACACAAAATCTCTTAAGAAAGCTTATAATATTATATTATTGTTTTTTCCCAAGGCACATGACCTATCTAGTCTAAGATACTTGACCCTTCTTCAGTGTTAGATATAGGTTCCCTTGTGTGATATTCTCAAACAATTAATAAAAATCCCCATCCTCATGATATATTAATCCCTTTGAGAAAAAAGTTAAAAGAGAGAGAGAATATAAGATGATGAAAAAATAAACTAATTTTAACTGAAGAAGTAGAAACCGATGGATCAGAAGCACAAGGTACAAATGGCACACATCTCAGTCTACTGATCTATTGCTTACAAACTTTTGTAAGAATCCAAGAAGAAGGAGACTTTGGATAGAATTCAATGGGTAAAGGGCTTGCCCAAGAATGAGGACCCAACTTTGGACATCTACCACCTACAAAACAAATAAACAACCAAACCAAAAAAAAAAAAAAAAAAGTGTTTAAGACTCATAGCAATGGTGGAGAGGGTACTTGAACTAGCCTTGCCCTGCACTCAAATTGGTGAATACCCTAACTGTCCTCATAGAACCTACATCCAGTAACTGCTGGAAGCAGATGCAGAGACCCATAGCCAAGCACTTGGCCAAGATCCTGGAATTAAGTTAAAGAGAGAGAGGAAGGATTTGTAAGAGCAAGGGGGTCAGAATCATGATGGGGAAAAGCACAGAAATAGCTGACCCAAGCTAAGGGGAGCTCATGGACTCTGGACTGACAGCTGGGGAGCCTACATGGGACCCAACTAGGACCTCTGAATGTGGGTGAAAGTTGTGTGGCTTGATGTGTTTGTAGGTCCCATGACAATGGGACCAAGACTTACTTCGGGTACATGAACTGTTTTTTTAGAACCCATTCCCTAGGGTGCCATGCCTTACTCATCCTTGATGTATGGGAGAGGGACTAGGTCCGGGCCTAACTTGGTATGAGAGCATGTCTTGACTACCCAAGGAAAACCTTACCCTCTATGAGGAGGGGATGGGGATAGGATGGGGGTAGGTACGGGGAGCAGGAGAAGAGGAGGGAAGGATAACAGAGTTTGGTATGTAAAAAGAAAGAAAAAAGTTTAAATAAAAATTATAATAAAATGATAAGTAAAATAAAATATCTGTGTGAATACTTAATGAATATACAAATGAAAGTGATTTTCTGTATGTTTTTTTTTTTTAGATTTTTTTTATTCTTTGACAATTTCATGTGGACTTATAAGTATAATACACTTTAATCAAAGTCATTTCTCACTGCCTTCTCTCCCCACCATGGACAAATTCTTCTTCCCAACAAAACCACTCTTGTGATTTTCTGACTTGAATTAGAGCTTAATGAATGATCATTGGTGGGAGGTTTTTGTTTGTTTGTTTGTTTGTTTGTTTGTTTTTTGTTTTTTTGTTTTTTGTTTTAATTAGAGCATAAGAAACTTCACAGTGTCTTCAATTCAATTCCATTGGTCCACATGTCGGTTTTCATGCCAATACCAAACTTTGTATTACTATAGCTCTATAATAGAGTTTGAGGTCAGGAATGGTGATGCCTCCAGAGGTGGCTTTATTGTACAGGATTCGTTTAGCTATCCTGGATTTTCTGTTTTTCCAAATGAAGTTGAGTATTGTTTTTTCCAGGTCTGTGAAGAATTGTGTTGGGATTTTGATGGGGATTGCACTAAATCTGTAGATGGCTTTTGGTAAGATTGCCATTTTTCCTGCATGGCAAGAAAGTTGTGTAGCCTGATGTGCTTGGTGGGCCCCCTGGCGGTAGGATTGGAATCCATCCCTGGTGTATGAGCAGGCTTTTTGGAGCCCACTACTATGGTGGAACTCCTTGTACAGCCTTGAGGCATTTGGACTTGCCTCTACTGGGTGTGCCTCCCCATGGGAGGCCTTGCCTTTTTGTGGGGAGGAGTTGGGGGTGGGTTTGAAGCGGGAGGCTGGGGGGGGGGAGGAGGGAGTATGTAAAATGAATAAAAAATTTTATCAATTAAAAAAATGAACATTAAACAAAGGAAACTTCACAGTATCCGTATCAGTGGAGAATATGACTCCTCCTCTCTCAGAATATATTAAATAGCAATAGTTCCTCTGGAATGGGAGAAACTTCACTTCAACCACACAGAAATGTTGATAGGCTCAGGTAATCACATGTCATAGCTAGAAGAAATCATTTCCCTACACTTCTTCCCATCCTGGGGCTCATACTTTTCTTGTGATATATCCTTAAACTCTGGGCTCAATTTTGGGTTTAGCACTCAACAGTTCTATTTACTCACCTATTTCACCTATTTATCCACAGATGATTCTGTGAACTAATCATTACCAACTACAAAAAAAAAAAAAGCCTCTCCAACCAAGACTGTGTTAACAAAAATCCACTCACATAAATGCAAATATTTAGAAGACAGCTTGACAGAATGTCCATTTAACTAAATAATAGTAATGAATTCTCCCAGTACCCATGATCTTCCCAGCTATTATTTTATTTCCAGATTTACTCTACAGGTAGGGATGGGGCTCAAGACAAATGGGAAAGCAGTTAGTTAACCCCAATAACACTGATGACACTTCATCAATGGGGCATGACATGTCTGTCAAGTAGATGTTGTAAATTGCAGGCATCACAAGAAGGTAAGATAATTATTTTCTTGCCTAGAAGACTGAATAGCACTTCCAGCAATATGAAAGCTATGCCCCAGGGTAGATGCTTCCGGCTGAGTTCCACCTTTATGTATATATCTCTCTTCTGAAACTAAAGCACATGCCTCCTTCAGCAAAATAACTATTTTGTTAGGGTTGGAAGTCAAGAATAATATCAATACTTCGTGTTTTAAGAGGCCTCTTGAGCTCCTTAATAAAAAAATGGTCAGGAATATATCCCATGCTGAGCTTTGAAATATTTGTTTGAAATATTGTTCCTTCTATGAGTAGGATTTTTCACTCCATGCAGAGGTTTTTCATTCCAACTCTTTTAAAACATATTCTTAAATTATGTTAGAAAATGATCCTTTTCTATGTGTCTTTTGTTTGTTTGTTTGTTTGTTTGTTTGTTTGTTTGTTTTTGAGGCAGTTCTCTACTTTTATTTAGAAAATAAAATAGTACAACATAATTTCTTTGGTGAGGTGCGTATCTGAACACTTAACATGTTTTTTTTCATTAGCTGTTTGTATTTCCTTCTTGAATAGTAACTTTGACCAATTTTCCACTGGAACTTTAATGTTTTCTCACATTCCTGAATTGATTTTAATTGATATTTTTTTGTGGGTGACACATTCTGCATTCAAAGTTTTGTGACGTAAAACTGTGGCCCTGACCTCACACAGCCCCAACCACAGAGATGACCTGTGAACAGGTGTTTCTTCTGGTATTTTCTCTAAATGACATGTCATTTCTTCCTTTATGGCTTTTATTTACTTTTAAAAACTTATTAATATGTAATTTATACACAGAATGTGTCCATGTCTTAACTGTGAAGTTTCCTTTCTCTCCAACCTATGGTTAAAAACCATCAAAATTAAGCCCTCAAAACATGCTCAACCACACCACAAGGACATTTGCTCAACCATGTTCATAGAAGCATCGCCAGAACCTGGAAACAAACTAGATGCTCTTCAACAGAAGAATGGATAAAGAAAATGTGGTGCATTTACACAGCGGAGTATTATGTAGCAGTAAAAATACCAATGTCATCATGAAATTTGTAGGCAAATGGATGGAACCAGAAAAAAAAAAAATCCTGAGTGAAGTACCCAGTCCCAGAAAGACAGACATGATATGTACATACTCATAAGTGAGTGTTAGATGCAAAGCAAAGGATAAACAGTCAGCAAACCATAACCCCAGAGAAGCTAGATAGAGAGGAGGACACTAAGAGGGACATACAAGGATCACCCTTGAAAGAAGTGTATAGTCTTTGTATTAATAACTCATACCAAGCCAATCAACAACATGGCAGAAAGCCTCATAAGAAACATAACATTAGCAAGCAAGAAAGAAACTGAACTGCCTGTAATTAAAGTATGTAAATTCCCATGAATTACCCTGTCTTTTTCTTGTTTAATGATTAAATACTATTTTGAGGATCATATGAATGCATATGTTTAAGTCAGGTGTGTATGAACTAAGTAGAAAGAAACGAAAGTGCTACAAACTGATGAACAAAACCATACGGTTCTTCATTCTGTCCGACTGTAGCTTGTTTTGTCCTATTTTGCTGTCAGATTTTGGAGGCCTGCTCTTTTCTGAAGAGCAAACAGAGGCGGGGTGGATCTATGGAGAGAGAGGAGGTAGAATCAGCTGGTGGAGTAGAGGGAAGGGAACCTGTGGTTGGGATGTATTGTATGAGAGAAGAATCTATTTTTCAATTAAGAAAATTAAAAAAAATAAAGAATGAGCTCCATTGTCTATTTTAAATTGAATTTATGTGTTCTTTGTATATTCCAGATACATTTTTGTCATAATAGCATGCTGTGTTTCTTCAGATTGAAGCTAATCTTTTCAAGTTCTTTCTATATTTTTCTCATGGCATGTCTTATATGTTTTGATAAAATACAATTTATCTTGTCTCATGAAAGTCTAGTACAAACTGATCCAATTGTAAGCATTATCTCCCTGAATTTGTGGGTTTGATATTGCATTGTGTGGAGTTATTTGAAAATATTTAAGACTGAAACAGAAGCTTGAGAAAATGGCTAGACTTATGTATGACTTAATGTTCTTGTTTTACAACCTTAATGTTCAAATACAATCCTCATCAGTTCTCCAGTTACAATATCTCAAAATTATTTCATTCTATCTTTACCACTGTCTTATGGGAAGCACTATCGGAATACTGTAGCACTGATGACTGGGTTGAAAATTTTAGTGACACAATTATTTACCTATATCTTAAACCTAGTAACTATCCTTGTTACTGGAATACCCAAATAGAAGAATGAAATGGAGTTAGCATATTATTTGGATACATATAATATTTGTCTACTTCAATATAGTAATGTAAAAGTTGGATTTAATGTAGATATGAATACATGTACTGTATTTTCTCTCTGTGGATTATTATTATAATACCCAGAAAAACATTACAGTACAGATAATTTTGAAAATGTACATTTCTTGTGTTTGCCCAAAAGATTTTTTTGCTTGTGTAACCTTTATTTGACCTGAAATAGGGATATCAATGGTGCTAATTAGCTCATAAAGTACATGTAAAAATTTATAATTTCAACTTTTGCTGGAGCTGCCATAGTATCTCTGGAGAAAAGGATGATTAAAGAAACTAATTAACCATTGATGAATTAAATAGTGTATCAAAGGAAGAGGTTTATTGTATTTAGGTCCCAGTAGCCTCTGAAAGTAAAATGTCATCTACATATAGACCATGTGTCCCTGCTAAGAACAGAAAGACTCATCTCAGGTATGCTAGTTTCTTTCCTCATTTCTTCATTTCTTTCTTTCTAATTTATTTAGTAATCATTTATTTATGTTTAAATAAAGTAGCTTTCATTAAAATACTGAGAAATTGTTTTTGAATGATGTGTAAGTGAGCAACTCATGCAGTTAAACTTAATATATAATCTAATGGGCAATGATATTTTCTTGTTAGTACTATGAGAGTTTGAATGACTTCACTTGTTATTTGTATAAACACTTTAAAGAAAATTTATTTTTTCATATTTATTCTGAAGCCATCAGTAAATCATGTTGCAAATAATCTATAGTAATAACGTACATGTAATTTAAATTGTGTTTCAGTAAATAATACAATTAACAATTTAAATTTAATTAAATATTAATTCCAATATTGAAGTGCAAAAAAAGAAAGAATCACATTTCCATCTGCATCCCAATATTTACATATCCAAAGAAAGGCAGGCTCATAGGTGTCTGGTGACATACATATAAGTGCAAACATAAAGGAGAGAGCTAGACACCTGTAACTTCAGAAATGTTATCGATTCTTTCCATTTCCATTTTAACAACCATTCTAAGCTAAGAACTAGTAAAATCCGCTATTTAATGTTCTTTAATGTCATGTTGTCTCACTTTCCAATTGTTTTATCATTTATCAATTGAAACCTGGTAAGTTTATCAAAGGGATTAGAAAAATCCTGACAAAGCAGTAAAGGCATGTGGTAGAAGATGTCTTCAAAGTATAATTGATTATTCAGTAAAACCTCGACACTAAATTATCATCAGAATAATTCCCATTTATCAACGAATATGCAGCCACATTAATAATGTTAACAGTGTTAAACCCAAATGCATTTCGTACTGCAATAGGTGTGTTCTTTTTATTAAACAAATGGATTTTGCTGCCTTATATCTTCTGATGTATCCTCTTTTGTTATATTTTATATCACTTTGAATACGGGGTCAATATGTAATTCATTCAAATATACTGCCTAAGAGTGGGTAAAAATCATCAAGATAAATCACTTACTATAAACAGTGTATGAATGAACATCTTACACTAGACTTGTATAAAAATTTCTCTTTAAGCATAATATTTTCCTTTGCTGTTTACTGAGTATAAAAGAAAAAAAAAACAATTTAACGAAAAAATATCAAGCCAGGAGATGGTGGTGCATGCCTTTAATCTCAGCACTCAGGAGACAGAGGTAGGCAGATTTCTGTGTGTTTGAGGCCAGCCTGGTTTATAGAGCGAGATCCAGGACAGACGCCAAAACTACACAGAAAAATTCTGTTTCAAAAAAAAAAAAAAGAAAGAAAGAAAAAGAAAGAAAGAAAAGAAAAGAAAAGAAAAAATATCAAACTGTATAGTGGTGGTGGTACATACCTTTAATCTCAGCATGCGGGAGGCAGAGGCAGGGGAATCTTTCTGAATATATATATTTGTACATAAAACAATCCCTAACTTATCCCTTTGATTATTTCTAAACAGTTTACAAAACAAAGAAGAATGGAAGTTGGGAATTGTTCGACCACTGAGTTTCTTCTTTTGGGCATTACCAATAACCCTGTAATCAAGGTGATTTTATTTACTACTTTTCTAATTGTTTATCTAATTATTCTTGCTGAAAATCTTGGAATGATCACATTGATCAGAATGGACCCCCAGCTTCACACACCAATGTACTTCTTCCTCAGCCACCTCTCTTTCTCAGACCTCTGCTATTCCACTGCAGTTGGACCAAAGATGCTGGTGGACCTTGTGGTCAAGAGCAATTCAATTCCATTTGTTGGCTGTTCTCTGCAATTCTTCATCTTCTGCATTTTTACAGATGCTGAGTGTGTGCTGCTGGCAGTGATGGCTTTTGATCGGTACAAGGCCATCAGCAACCCCTTGCTATATGCAGTAGACATGTCCAGAATGGTGTGCTATCAGCTCCTGGCTGTGGTTTATCTGGTTGGAATGGTAGATGCTTTGACACATACAACATTGACATTTCGCTTGTGTTTCTGTGGGTCCAGTGAGATCAACCATTTCTTCTGTGATGTTCCTCCTCTCCTATTACTATCTTGCTCAGATACAGAGGTCAATGAACTTGTCATATTCACCTTATTTGGGTTTATTGAACTGAGCACCATCTCAGGAGTCCTTGTCTCCTACTGTTACATCATCTCATCAGTCATGAAGATCCGCTCTGCTGAGGGAAGATTCAAAGCTTTCTCCACATGCACCTCCCATCTAACTGCTGTTGCAATTTTCCAGGGAACAATGCTCTTTATGTACTTCAGACCAAGTTCCGCTTATTCCCTGGATCAAGACAAAATAACCTCATTGTTTTATACTCTTGTGATCCCCATGCTCAACCCACTGATTTACAGCATCAGGAACAAAGATGTAAAATCAAGTGCAAAAAAATACCTGAGAGGTAGAGTTTCAGTTTAATTAAATAGATAATTCTCTTATATGCATACATATTTAATATAAACATATAAGTTGATATTCTCTTTTCTTCAAATCAGGTGTAATGTGAGATAAGCCTCAAATAACTATTTATTATAATATTTATTTTAGTAAGTGCTGTGTACAAATCATTTGTAGTTTTAAAAAATTTCTGTATTTCACTACATCAAATATATGTGTGGGTTTTCTTTATATTTTTTTAATACTATGCTTCTGAAAGGCAGGTAAAGTAAAGAAAAACTGTTTATATATATACTCAAGAATAAAAGACTGAAATATGCAACAAAAACTTCACTGAGAAGGAAACAGTAGAGTATTCTGGGTAGGATGATGGACTTTAGATGCAGAAGCTGGAACCAGAGATGCTGAGCTAGTCAGATAAGTGAAGGTGTACAAGAGCAGGTCAAAGATGTGGAGAATAGTCAGCAATGTACCTGTAAGTTTCACATCCTGGGACATACTGACTTTCAATATTTATACCATACTTCTGACAATTTTATGTCTTCTACTGAAAACATTTACTTTAATATTTATGAACTCTTTATTCATTTTTTGATTATTTCATGCTTAGTTTTCATTTGTTAAATAGAAAATGTGAAATAAGCTTGACTTCGTAGTACAAATTTGCCTGACTAGAGTCAATTACACTATACTGTATAACTCAAAATAAGTAGATATGATTTCTAGCATTGTACCATAGAGGAATGATAAATATTTTAGGTAATGAATGGGACAATTATGATGACTTATTTATTACATAATGTTCATGTGACTCCTGTCATTACATTGCACCACATGAATTTGTACATTATAGAGTCAACTAAAAATTAAAAAAGAAAACAATTAAAAAGTGACAAGCAAGCAGCACTGGTCCAGCCTGGGCAAAAAGCTCCCAGTTCTGCCACTTCACAGCTTGTCAACCTCTTTTGCCTCTCCAGCCCTGTTTAAATACCCATTACCACAATATTTCTCTCTAAATGACATTGCTCTAATTACATTGTTCTGTGTATTTTTAATCTCTCCCTGTCAGTGTAGATTGCCAGTCTCGCTGGCACAAAAACAGATATGAGGTTAATACTGTGAATATCACTTCATTACCTATATTATAGATGAGACATAAGTTTAAAAAGAAAATAATAAAATTGCGTGATTTCATTGTAACTATAGTGTATCAAAAATTGACTGTTTTCACAGGAGAGAGGTGGAGAGAACAGGAGAATGGGAGGGAGGGAAACAGTGGTTGGTATGTAAAATGAAAAAAAAATTAAATAAAAGAAAATTAAATAATAATTTCAATGATAACACATACTTTGACTATGTACTTCATGGTTTGAGGACATATGTGGAATGATTATAGATTGTAAGACAGTGAGTATAAAGAGAATATATCTTAATTCTATAAAAGGTATTCATCTAGTGACACTTTGGATGAGCCCTAGGAATATGCATGATTTTAATGCTTTTGCTTTACCTAGTAATCACAGCTAATAAGTGTGAAGTGAGACAAGAAGATTTTATTAATAATACATATGGATATTAAGCTGAGATAGATGTCTAAAAATATGAAATAAAATTGAAAAGATTTTTATGTCTCTGAATTTTAATAGCTAAAAGTTAAAAAAATCAAGTGATCATATAACTTACAATGTTTATAACCTATACATAAATTTGATAGAGATACTAACGAACTTTTCATTTATTTTTGATTTTGTAAGTATTGCAGTGGGAATAGATATCTGAAGTCTTTGGTCAATATGGATTTTTTCTTGAATATCCACCCTACTCTTTCATTCTATGATTCTCTAATTTTCATCAATACCAGGAGAACAAGCAATTGAAAGTAGAATTATATAAATATTACATCACCAGTGACTGTGTAATAGATCAACATTATGTGTATGTTTCTACTGTCAATGTCTTTCCTTCAGCTTTGTCATTAAACCCATGAACACTATGTATTTGAAAGTTTAGATACTTAGTTACAACAAATAAGCACTGAGGTATAAAACAGTGTTGTGTTGTATATCCAACAGTGTTAACTGTGTAAGTAGAAGACCTGTTTTCACATCAGAGGCAAATGCTTTTGCCCTCTGGAGATTCCTTCCTCTGTAATTATTCTTTGAAGTAGGCATTCAATGTGCCCTAAGTGACTGTGGTATTCAGCCCACCATTCTTCCTTATTGGATGTTTTCCCCTTCTGTTTAGTAGTGATCCATAGCAAATTACATATGTGGAACCTCCCAGATGCCATGTTTATTCTCAGTATGTCTATGGCTCCCACTGTCATGTAATCCCATACTAATCCTGAGAAGGTTTTTTTAAAAAAAATACTGTAGTTATAATAATGCCAAAGAGCATCCTCTTTGAGCAAAGACTATTATATTATAATACTGATTTGGCCAACAATGAAACTGATAATGACCTCCATGTGAGTCTGCTTCTGAAAAAGCTTCACCAGCTGTCCCTCCAATAACACTTAGCCTTTGCCACATATCACAGATCAATAATATATAAATTAATAAAAATAATATAATCATTAATAAAGATGTGAAATAATACATCTTTCAGGTCAACAAAGTTAACATCTAATAACAGTTCTGTGATTCTTCCAAAGAAGAAATAAGTGAAAATAAATGACAATGTTGATTTCAAGTGTTTATTGGGATGGATAGATCTGTTATGTATGGTTCTCTATGTTGTCACTTAGTAGTGAAAGCTTGTATTCATTGGGAAACTATTTGGCAGAATGTGTTAAGATAAACCCATGCTTGTCTTAAGACCCCTCAAAAAAATCACATTACCTCTTTTATACCACATAGATCTAAGTTTATATCTACACCAAAATGTATAGAAAATTGATATGACTACAATTACTTGGGGTTAAATAAATAACATTTGATACAATATTTATTATGATGCTGCTCAATAAGGAAAATGAATGTACCATCCGCAAACCTAATGATGGCAGGAATCTCATAGAACAAAAGGCTAGACACCAGTTATAGTAACTGCAGATTGAATGACTCTACTCCATATCCTTTTTTTAAAGTACACAGAAAACCTACCATAATTTAAGCCATTGAAATGATTGCTATGTTTTCCTTTCAATTGGGTTTTGGTTGCAGAAGTAGTTTTATTTACATCAATACACTTGTTAACTGATATATACATATAAAACATGGAAATTTTTGTTAATGTATAAAACTTGAAAATAATTGTATAAATTTATATTTTTTAAAATTCAAACACTGCTTATTAGGAAGTAGGATCTCATCTTGGAGTTTAATCTCCTTGAGTTTTGACAAAAGTCAATATTAAAGTTATGCTTGTAAAGTTAGAGAAACAATGACTCACAGACATCCTTGGTTGACAGGATGACTAAGTGGGAAAAGGTGGCTGCTCCCAAGCCCTATGACCTGAAATGGGTCACTGGAGCGATATGGTAGAAGAAGAGAACCAAAAAGATGCCTTCTGACATAAACAGCACACCATAGCATGTATATCTACACATATGAGACCAATATATCTCAAAGTTTTATCCAGTGTGGAGACTTGGGGGGAGGGCCCCTGATGCTCCACATCTAGTGGGGGAGATGATGGAAGATGATAGCTGCTGTGAGTTCTGGAAGAAACCACTCTTCTTTGGAATTGTAGCCATTGGTAGGTGACCCATATCTCACTGCATGGCCCTTACACATAAATGTATGTTCAGCAAATTTTGATTTAGTGGATTATTATTAAAAAAAATGACACTAAATTGTAAGGAAGATGGGACATATGTTACTGGAAATTGGGCAGCTGGAGGTAGGGAATGGTGGATGGATGTGACCAAGATGCATTATACCCATTTATGAGATTAACAAACAAACAAAAAACACTTCAAATATGCCAGCCAGTGAAACTCTCATACTATATTTATATTATTGAAACACACTGGTCTTCTCATAGGTCAGAGTTGTTCCCAGGCTCCAGACAGAGTTTTTCCTGTGTTCATGTGTAGACATATGAATGATTCCTCTGATTTTCCTTGGTACCAGCAGTATCTTTTGAACTCACGTGACAGTAATCATTGACTCAGTGCCAGACAAATAATTTTCTGAAGCAAGGACTTTAAAAGTACATGTAGTCGGGGCTGGAGAGATTTCTCAGTGGTTAAGAGCACCAACTACTCTTCCAGAGGTCCTGAGTTCAATGCCCAGCAACCACATGGTGGCTCACAACCATCTGTAATAAGATCTGGCGCCCTCTTCTGGCCTTCAGGCAGAATATAGTATACATAATAAATAAATAAATAAATAAATCTTTTTTAAAAAGTACATATAGTCTATGAGTAATATGCTTAGAAGTATAACTGCCTTTAGGGAATCCAGTTTTATAAATATATTTTAAATTTGTATCTATCTTACTTCTTTGTTTCTGGTGTCTTAAAATTTTATCTTAATTGTTTTCACCATAGGATTAAAGATACATTCTATATTAAAATTCAAGTATCTCTCCAAAATTACTTGAACTAATTAGTTCTTAACCATCTATTTTCTCCCATGCTCTGGGCTTAATACAGGCATGGAAGTAACATGGCATTGCATGGCGAGATGGCTCCCTAGGAAGTAAAGTTTAGATACTGTCAGAGTAGGCTACAGCCTGTGGAAGGATGTATCCCTAGAGAAAGGGAAGCATTGAAGAGGAGTTAATAAAATAAAAAGTGTCCCAGGATGACTCTAAACAACCTACAAATGCATCAGACAATTAACAAAGCTCTAGGGCAACATGCTTTATTTGGTTAACATGGTTAGAAAATATAGGTAGTTATATCACATTGAATCTTGCCTTATTATTTCCTAGAAGAATCCATTTAGTATTTTAGTGTCATAATCATACCAAAATATAAATATAGTAGACAGCATTAAAACTGTTATAGAAATCAGTTGCAAAAATATACACAATCATAGAATGTTGTATTGTAAGTATGCTAGCCCTTTATAGAGCTAAAGGAAAGTTCCACAACAGCTAGAACATAATAGCCAGAGTCCTAGCAGGGTTTCAGAAGAAACATGAAACTGCCTAGAGTATTATGGTACCTGAATTCTTATGTGCCTTAACATCCTTTCTTTGGCACACATCCTTCATATATAGAATTTATGGCAAATGACACATTAAGACTGACCAGGTAGAGTTAATATACATGATAACTAAGTAGTTTTCCAAAACATAAATCAAAATAGGCTTCTAAAAATAGCTTTCCATGCATATTTTGTAACTATATAGTGTGGCAATTATTCATTTTGGCCCCATTTCCAAAACGTTTTCTTGGTGAATGCATTTTAAGAGGACCATTGTTTTTCATGCTTTCCTTTGTAAATATGTGGATATGCATCAGATTTTTATTTTATGCCATTAAAATGTATGCATCTTTTCTGAAAATTTTACTCTTGCTAATTAGATATAACAATAGGAACCACTAGGAAAGATAGAGATAGAAATTTCTGTCTGTTGGGAATTAAAGCCATGACCTTGGCCATGTTAAACTGATGCCACAACCCTGAGCTACATACCTGAACTAAAAACAATCAACTTTTCTAGAAAAACAAGGTTTTATTTGTTTGTCAATACACCCTACCCATAGGAAATTCCAGATACTGAACCATATAGTTATAAAGGTTTATCCCTGAAAGATTAGTGTGTAAGATTCTAAGACCAGGTAGAGGGTTGGTGATAATCATCATGATTCAGTACAAGTTCTGGGACCTTAGGCAAACAGAACTTCTTCCACGAAGACATCAGTAGTCTTTACATATTGTCAGGACTCTACTTTTTTTATTGTTAGTTTCATTTATATTTCAATAAAATGTACATAAAGGAAAAGAACTTGTTCTTTGGGACAGATATGGGTTTAAATCTGTCTGATTATTTACATAGTAGTTTTGTGGTTAACTCACAATAATATTAACTCTTAAACAGGGAAATGATGGGAACACTGTAGAATATAATATGGGCTATTATTTAAGAGACTGTCTACTACCATACTAAGCCATATATGAGAGACTGAGCCCTTAGTGCTTAAAGAAAAGATCACATTATTTGTATAGTCATGTCATGAAATGCAGACTTGAATCTCTAATCCTGTCCTCTTTAGAATCCATTCCTCTAGTTGACCATAACCAACATATGCCTTCTAGCCTCAGGACCTGTGTGCAAAATCTATGCAACACGCACCTGTGGAGTAGTTTTATTTTTGTCACCTTCAGTCCTGGGTAGAGCTGTGCATAGGATTCCATGCAAGCCATCTCATAAGCCTCCTTAGACCAGCTGCTTTAACTACACTAACATCTAAGTCCTAGACTCGATATTCCAAAGCACACTTGAGTAATGAAGCCTAAAGTAAAATATTTTACACTGCCCCACAATGTCCTTGCCTACAGGGAAGGTTGGAATGCCACACTTACACTTACTTACAAAGAATCATGATCTAACAGGCACTTCAAAGAGTATTTCCTCTTGGCTATTCAAGCTGAAATCTTTACTGAATTTAATATTAAGGTGCAAATCTTTCTTCACATTTTAAAGCTTGTGTTGGTCAGATCTCTTTTAATATTTTTATAAATTATTGCCTACTTCAGTAACTAGACCCCTAGCCTAAAATCAAAATTCAGCATATATTTTTAGTGTCATAAGCCTTTCAATTTAATTCATCCCCTCTATTTAACCTCATGTTTATCTTATTTGATTTATGTTATTCCTGCAATTTTTGCATTTGTCTTACAGAACAGGCAAACAATCCATCATCTACCACTCATAGGTTTCATTTCCTATCTGTGCCCTCATTACCACAAATCCCCTTGACAATTTTAAGACCATAATTAGAGAACAAGGGATTTAAAGACCACTCAATCATTGAGAAAATATTTTGCAACCACTGAAAATATTCATTTCTATAAAAATGAAGTTGTACAACATATATAATTTTTCATACAACCTGTATGTTATTATTTAAGGAGCCAAATTATTCCATAATATTATAAAATACACTTATGTAGAAGTACCTGTAGCTGGAGTTATCTCCAGTCTCGCCTGGGCTGGCAGTCACTCAAACTCAAATAAACACACAGACGCTTATATTATTTAAACTATTTGGCCTAATGGCTCAGGCTTCTTGTTATCTGGATCTTACATCTTAAATTAACCAATTTCTATAAATCTATACTTTGCCACGTGGCTCGTGGTTTACTGGTATCTTTATATCTTACTTCTCATGGTGGTGGCAGCTGGCAGCATCTCCTGACTCAGACTTCCACTTCCCAGAATTCCCCTCTCTCTTTGTCCTGCCTATACTTCCTGCCTGGCTACTGGCCAATCAGCCTTTTATTTTTCAATCAATCATCCACAGCAAGTACCGACTCTTAGGAATTAAGTAAAAACATTACAAGAGAAAAAAAAAATCATGTTTTTTGAATACCAGAGTTATACAAAGTAAACTAAAAGCAACAAATAGTAAACTGATATTTATTTCACTTAAAAAAAAAAAACACTTAGCTTGTACATGAAGGAAAATACAGTAATCAGCATTGTGGGAATAATGAGTGAATAGTAATGAATAGCTATGGAAGTGGGACAGAACACAACCCAACTACAAGGAAAGGTAGAAAATATAAACTATACAAGTCATCAGAAAAGAAATAAAATTACATCCATCATTCAATTGAGATTTAAAATAGAAGTGGTCTTTTGGAATTAAAAGTGTATTCAGAAAAAAAGTACATTTTAATATTTGAGGAATTAAAAATTAGTTCTATTTGAACAAGTAAGCTACAAATAAGATATATATTACTTGTGAATCAAAATGAAAGAAGAAAACATTTGAATCAAATTTACTTTATTTTATACTAAAATTCAAAGAACTAATTAAAGTTTTAGTGACTATTTAGAATTATGGAGAGAAGTTAACATAAAAGTCAATGAAATTAAGTGAAAAATCAAGCTTACATAAAACAAATACTAAGCACAGAAACTTTAAAAAATGATACAGAAAGTAACAAGGGAGATCCTAGTTTCAACCGCTCTGGACATTTTTTTCTGATTGCTATCTCGTTATTCATGCAGTTGTGGAGTTAAAATATTCAACTGACTATTCCAAATGTTAGAAGAAAAACTGAAATAAATTACTAAAGCTGTGAGGTCTATTTTCTAAGGAAATAATTTTTTACTAATAATTTTTCTAAAGGCAATTTTGACATCTTTGTTTCTGAGACTATATATCAGGGGGTTAAGCATGGGTATAATCAATGTATAGAACACAGAGGTCATTTTGTCAATATCCATTGAATGCCCTGTACTAGGACGCAAATAAATGAAAATCAGGGTACCATGATAAATAGTGACCACCGTCAGGTGAGAAGCACAAGTAGAGAAGCCTTTCCTTCTTCCCTCTGCAGAACCTGTTTTGAGGATGGCTGCTATAATACATACATAGGAGAGGAGAACAGCAAGAAGACAGATAGCTTCCACCAAACTTGCAAAGACAACCAAAATGATGTCATGTGTATAGGTATCAGAGCAGGACAGAGAGAAGAGCGGAGAGATATCACAAAAGAAATGGTTAATTTCCTTGGAGCAGAATGATAACTGGAAAGTATTAGTGGTGTGGATAATTGAACTCACAGTTCCACCCATGAATGCTCCAATTGCTAGCTGACCACACACTCTCTTGGACATAATTACAGTATAAAGCAGGGGGTTACAGACTGCAATATACCTGTCATAAGCCATGGCAGCCAAGAGGAAAGATTCTGTGTCAACCAGAGAGCAGAAAAAATACAACTGTGTAGCACAGCCATTGTAAGAAATGGTCTTCTTGTCAGAAATCAGATCCACAAGTAACTTGGGAGCAATGACAGAAGAGTAGCATGCATCAATGAAAGACAGCATACAGAGAAAAAAGTACATAGGGATGTGTAAATTTGAACTGACTGTGATCAATAAGATCATCCCAAGATTGCCCATAAGAGTAACAGAGTAGATGGAGAAAAACACAGCAAATAGAAGACTCTGGAGGTCTGGATGGTCACTGAATCCCAGGAGAAAGAATTCAGTCTTCACAGTGCTGTTCTCCAGTCTCATTATTTGTACGAATTTTGGTTTCTGTAGCCAGGATAGAATAGAAACTGAGAAAAAAAAAATTTCAAAATCAGTAGCAAAGTGATTTGTAATCTGCATCATACTCATAGAGTAAGAAAAATAACGTGTTTGATAAATTTTCAACCTCAATGCCACATGTTGAATTTATAGTATGTCTTCTTAAAGTTTTTGTACCTCATATCTACTATCAAACTGGTTGTAGACTCTGAACATGGATGACATTTGACCTTTAATTTCATTAGCACCCTATCATCCTGGTCAAAGGATTACTCTAATCAGTATGTAGTTTTATAACTATGAATAAATTGGTCTGTTTTCCTGAATGTTCTCCCATTAATTGCTATAGGAGATAAAGATGTATCAGTTCCAGAATAATCTTTGCCAACAAAGGAGTAAAGGAACTTTTTTTTACTTTGGTTCCCAGATGAGGAACAAAGGATGTCCTCAGCCTTGTTCAGCTGCCCTGAATAGCAAAAAAAAGAAAAAAAAAAAAACTATGAACATCTTTCAGTGAGTCCCAGCTCTATTTTTCATCAGCAAACAAATGTCCAGCAAGACAAACATCCACCATGTTTGAGGTTAATCATCTATAATCAGAATGACAGCACATTTCTTAATATACACAAATGAAAGGGTGTTTCCTTCCCCAGTCTCATCATATTCTCAGTGGCAAGAAAGTAATTCTGAATGATTTCACAAACTGTTTAAATACAGAATCAAAATGATAAAAACCATTGATCACATTTATAAATCTGTTGCATTCAGTTCAGTCATAGTCATAAACTATATCCAGGAGTGCTTTCATGTTCTTAGTAGTTATTTCAAAAACTGAAATATTTGTTTTTACCTATTACTCTAATTCATTGACCTTTATATGGCTCTTGAGCAATACAGATCATCATAATACACATGGAATCCGTTAATGTGGATAGACAACTATTGCTCCCTCCTACTTCATAAAGAAAAGATTACATTTGGATTTAAATAACTAGGTGGTTCTATTTCTGTGATTTGGAATATGCCATTTGTATACTATAGTTTTATTTTCAGGTGTGCATCTTCCCCATTATAGTAGCATTTATCTTCAGAACTATATGAACCTATAAAGTATTTTCAAAATTACATTTCCTGTCCCAAATATTTAGTGAGTATTCATTATCAACAAACTAAATGTCAAAACAATTTTGATATCTTTAGATATCAATATTAACTTATTTTAACCCATGATACATATGAATAGGTAACAATTTCTTATAAAGGTTAAAAGTTCAAACTAAATAATTTTACTTTAAAAATTAATTGAAGTCATTTGGAGAAAAAATACCATTGAACTGGTAGCCAGATATTGTGTATCTATAGTCTGGAAATATAAGTAGGTTTCTCACAGGAAATGCCAAGTCTCATGGAATTGCAGACCTTTCTTTCATAATTATTCATACAAGACCTAACTAAAGCTGTCACAATGGCAATGGCTGAGAAAGCAAGGAAAAAGCACAATTACATAGAGCATCAAATAAGTGTCCTTAACCCAAGACCCTGCTTCTATGCAGTAGCCTCCTTTATGCTTATCATTTAAAGAACAACATGCAAATAAAGTCAGCGTGATCTGCAAAATTAAATACCATACTGGTCTGAATAGTAATGCATTTTTTTTTTTTTGCCAATGGGACATTTTACCAGAGACTATCACATCTAATGACTGAATTACAGGTGACAAAAATCAATTTTATAGGAAAGGATAATTGTGATAGTCTTTCAAGGTTGGTGCATGTCTCAAGATTGAAAACATAATGAAGAATAAACAACTAAATCTGAAACTAAACTGAATATAGGGAAACAAATGACTCAACACAACCAAATTCAAATGAGTCATAAAAGAAGACAAACAACTTGTTCTATAAAATAGTTAGACAAGAAGAGTGTATTTTTGAAGGAGACCAAAAAATCTGCATTTACTTATCCATAGTTCCACATACTAAATTCTAACACTTCCTTCACAGAGTTTCTTTGAATGCTATGATCTCTTCTGCAGGATTGTTACATGCTTCTTTATAGGTAATGATCTCATTATGATTGCATTAGAGGAAATCAATGTCTTTTACAAATTACACTCACTTCTATTGCTGTCTGAATTTGTTTCTCCGTGTTCCTTTGTTACTTTTGTTTGAGGCTGGGTCTCCCTATGTAGGCTTTCTTGGCCTGAAGTTCACTACTAGAATAGGCTGGCGTCACCTCTAACTGGCAGAGATCAACCTTTGTCAGCCTCCCAAGTACTAGGATTAAAGGTATGTTCCATTATGTGTGGCTCTATTTAATTTATTAACTAATACTTTACAGTGATAAATATGTTCCTATCTAGATGTCACCTCAGAGTCTAATAATACGGAGTGATGTCTTAAGAATATCACACTTAAGTGTGCTAGGATTTATTGCTGGCTTTTTGGTTGGAATCACCAAGAGTATAAAAGCTTACAAGGCTTGTGGTTTTGTACAAAGTCAGTCATCAATCAGCTTTGTGGATAGTGACTGTGGGAACTGAACCACTACAATCCTACCCAGTGTTAGTATCTGAGGACTGTGATTAGAACCCTTACCAGATAAATGCCTTTTCTTTCATTCACCTCCTCCTTCACTGTTGTGACCACAGTTCACTTTCATCCAGGAAACATGTGTAACACTTAAACAAAAAATATAAATTGACTGTAGCATTTGCCAAAGTCCATTTTGGACACACCTTCAGTGTTCTTTGAAGAAACTATGCTTCCCTTAAGAAGGCTGTGCTTCCTTGGAAAAGCTGGACATTTTAAGTTTTGCTTTTAGGCCTTTAATCCCATGTGAGCTTTGAGGAGCAAACACTAGTATCCAAATTCCCGTGAGAAAATAAGTGAGCAATTAAACAGTCTCACCAGGGAATTGATTAAGCATAAAATGGAGTGATGAAACAAATGGTTGCCTTGGCAACATACTCACTTTGGCTTTCCAAATTTTTGATTATACAGAAAATTTAATTTAATAGCTTCATGATTTAAATAACTCCAAAAGTTTTTCAAATGACACTCAGAATATTATATGCAAAAAAGTAGTGGAATGAATTGAAATAGCATATCTAATTATAGATAAAATAAATATTAGTAAATGTAATTATAATAGATAAAATAAGTGTTAAGTCTCAAACTTTCCCCAGAGTTGCTACTGTTGTTTTAAGACTTCAACTTTCAGAATGGTAGCATTGATCCATGGAGTTCTGATAAGCTATTCATCTAGCTCTAGTAAACACAGACTACTCTTATCACAGTCACAAGCTCAAGACTGTTAAACTTTCTTTGGTTGTCTTCCAAGTGTAAACTTAAAAGTGCTTCTCCATGTGCTAAAAACACATCTAATTTGTAGATACCCAGTCTTCTGGATAGAAGAAAGTGTGTTAATACTTTGAACCCAGAATCAGTTTTGGGTTCCCAAGCTTCTACTATGACTCAAAGGTGTCTACTATGTAGATTTCAGTACAGATTATAAACAGTGCTAATGCTAACATATCTAAAACTTACTTCTCTTGGTAAACTTTAAAAACTTCTTGTATGCCTCAGGGAATCGACTTGGATCCACCTTCCACAGGTCAAATTGACTCCAGATCAGTACTGTCAATCAACAGCTTGTTTTCCCACCTGCCTATTCCTCAGAGTGGGATCTCCACCACCTCTCCCTAGTCTTGGGACTCCCCTCCCACAATTACCAGGACCTAAAAAAAATTCCCTAAACTCTTTAATGTTACCTTCTGTCCCTAATAAGTATCTCTCTAGTCAATTAAAGACTGCAAACTGCTCCAGCTGCTGCCTGCACATCTGTAGACCCAGATGGTCCTGTAAAGCTAGAAAATGAGTGAAACAGCATGTACTTCCTGGACCAACATTGATCCTTCTTGGGTTCCCAAAGATGCCTCAATGTCAACAGGAAGTAGTCATAGATAATTATGTCATGCTAAGTATTCATTTGTTATCAACAAAAAGGCTGGGATGTTAAGTTTCAAACTTAAGACAAACAGCTGAAGTGCCTACTTAATCAAAGCAAACCTGCCCACCAGGTTCTCCCAGCAGCCCTCAGTCTCTACCTGATACAGGGTCTGGCTTGCATGCCCTACCCCAGGAGGTGCTTGTTTATATAATCCAGATATTTTGGTTGTCCTTCTGTTTTTGGACCTTTGGCCTCCTAGCTGCTGCACCTGGTTCCCCTCTCTCCTTTCTCCTTTCTCTCTTCCACTCCCCCTCTTTCACATAGCCCAGTTCAGTCTGGTTATTACCAATTTGGACTGTCCCAGACATCTCTGCATCTGTTTATGTTCTCCTACATATCTATGATAAACTTTCTTTTCTACCATACCAAGGTACAGTGATGTTCTTTCCTTCCTATTTCCCATGCATAGGCAGGATTAACATAGTAAAAATGGCAATCTTACCAAAAGTAATCTACAGATTCAGTGCAATCCCCATCCAAATACCAACACAATTCTTCACAGACCTGGAAAGAACAATACTCAAATTCATATGGAAAAACAAAAAAACCCAGGATAACCAAAAGAATCCTGTATAATAAAACAACCTCTGGAGGCATCACAAGCCCTGACCTCAAGCTCTACTATAGAGCTATAGTAATAAAAATAGCTTGGTACTGGCACAAAAACCGATATGTGGACCAATGGAATTGAGTTGAAGACCCAGACATCAATCTGCACACCTATGGACTTACAGTATTTTCTGAAGTCTTCATTTAGAAAATGAATGAAAACAGACACAGTAAAGTAACCAAAAGAACTACTTTGTGGGTAAAAAGGGGAAAGTTTATTCTATATCACCATGATTATCTCTCAGGGAAGCAAAGAGAAGTGATAGGAAAGACTTCCAGGGTTAAATGGAGCCAGAGAAAAGGGGCTTGTGAGCTGGGGTGGGGTTCTGAGGGAGCCTAGAGGCTAGCTTTGACCTTGTCAAGTTAATAGCCACTATAATTGTATGTTAATAGAACAACAATGTGTCCCTCTTGCCAGAGATAAGGAAAGGACTCCCATTTTTTAACAACTAGGAACTTTCTTCATGCCCCTCAGGAAATAGTGGCTTTTGTCTCAATGCCTGACCTTGGGAAAAGGAATTTCTTGAAGGACTAGACAGTACAACAATATGTTGATGATAAATGGGTAATATAGACTCATTTTTAGCTACTTCCTGCTGAAAATGGGGCTTCTTCCTCAGGACCCAGGAAGGCTGGAATGTTGGTCAAGAGGCAGGGAAGGTGGGTGTCCAGTTGGAACTTCCAGCTCACTCCTGCACAGTCTGAGAAACACTATTCCAGTCTCTCCAAACCCCACTCCTCAGAAAGTCTCCAAAGAGAGAAAAGGCACCAAAAAGTCCAGTTCTAAATTCTTGGCAGCCACTGCTGCTTCCTCCCCTGAAGTTGCGTCCCTCCAAATCCCCACCAAAGCATTCAGTTTTTGCTGTGGAATGTTCTGTATGTCAAGTGTGTTGCTCTGGATTGTTAGCAAATAAAACACTGATTGGCCAGTAGCCAGGCAGGAAGTATAGGTGGGACAAGCAGAGAAGAGAACTGGGGACAGTGGAAGGCTGAGGAGGGAGACACTGCCAGCTGCCACCATGACAAGGGAGATGTAAGGTACTGGTAAGCCACGAGTCATGTGGCAAAGAATAGATTAATAAAAATGGGTTAATTTAAGATAGAAGAAGTAGATAACAAGAAGCCTGCCATGGCCATATAGTTTATAAGTAATATAAGAATCTGTGTATTTATTTTATAAGTGGGCTACCAGACTGCTGCAGCTTGGTGGGACCTGGAGAAAAGCTCTCCAGCTACAAGTTTTTTACCATACTTGGTCACAAACAAACCCAGCTTGTGGTAGAAACATCATCACCCCTTGCCACAATCTATATAACCTCCCTGCTTTAGTTTGGGCATGTGGATTCTCTGGTCTGGATCTCTGGGACTGGAGAATGTTATAATATATTACATAGGGACCCTCAGGGTATCCCACCAGTATAGGGAAACATGCTGGCACACTGGGCAGATGCAGTGGCTAGCTGGCAGGTGACTCACTCCATGTGTGGGAGTGGCAGCAGGTAGAATTCATAACCCAGATGCTACATCTACATGGAAATGATTTATTATAATAGAGGTAGAGAGAAGTTTGGAAAGAGCGAGAGAAGAGAGAGAGGTTGAGGGATACACACCGGTGGGAGTGGAGAGAGAGAGAGAGAGAGAGAGAGAGAGAGAGAGAGAGAGAGAGAGATGGAGAGATGGAGAGATGGAGAGATGGAGAGATGGAGAGATGGAGAGATGAATGGGCAGAATTTTTCCTTAAGAAGAGGCTTCTATATCAGGATGCAGGGTGGCCCCAAAGGGTGGGATTTCAAGAGGGCATGTCAGAATATTAACATTCCTCTGTTTTGATTATTATTTTAAAAAGGTGAGTTATGGAAGCAAGTAGGAAACAAGGGTGCTGAATTCTTGTGGTTACTTCAAGCTAAGGGGCAATTTGGGGAGGAGGGAACTGGGTGTCATGCAAGGCAAAAGATCTCAGGAACATACCTTGAGGGAGCTAAGAAAGTGACAGAGCTGGATAGAAAGAGGAAGTGATATAGCTGGGCAGAGAGAGGAAGTAAGATGGCAGGGTACAGAAAGATATATAAGGCATGAGTATACAGGAAGTTGCTCTCCCTTGGGCTAATAATTTCCTAGCAGTAAGAATCTGTGGCTGGCTTATTCTATTCCTCTGCTCTTTCAGCATTCACTTCAATATCTGGCTCTTAAGATTCATGTTACAGTGTGAGAACAAAGGAAAGGCAGTGAAAAGCCCAGTTCTGCATTCTTGACAGTGACTTCAACATCATCCGCTGAAGTTGTCAGCTGCTCAAGCACCTGCCTAAGTGCTCAGCTTTTGACTATACTTTGGCACAAACCCAGCATGTGTCAGACATTGTCAATCCCTGCTGTGAATGTATGTTGTTCCCAATGGTTAATAAATAAGCTGCTTTGGCCTATAGCAAGGCAGCTTAGAGGCAGGTGGGAAATCCAAGGAGAGAGACAGAAAACAGAAAGACAGAGGCAGAAAGACATAAGCCCACTGCCAAAGGAGCAACAAGATATCAGCAGACAGGTAACACCATGAGCATGTGGCAACATATAAATTTATAGAGCTGGCAAGCAGGTAAAGCCATAGGCCATACAGTTTGTAAATAATGTAAGTCTCTGTGTGTTTACTTGGGTCTGTACAGCTGTGGAACCACAGGTGAGAGAGATTTATCTAGACCTCCAGAGGAAAGGGCAAGTCACACCTCACATACAACCTATAAATTCTCCCTACCTACTCCTCAGTTCAAAATCTCTGGTACCCAAAGACCCATCCAAACATTGCTTGTTCAAATATACCTGTGGTTATACCTCTTCAATTTGGCTTGATACGGCTTACTGTGTTAGCAGAGAAACTTGTTACTGTGGTGGGGGCAGAAAATCTGTTAGTTTCAATTTGGAGGAAACTGCTGTGCAACACCTAGTATTGATATTTGACTTAATCTTTTAGACTAAATATAATCAGTTTTAAATATGTATTTCCTTCTTCATTAAAATATCCTAAACAAATTTCAAAAACTCAGGAAGCCAAAGATATACGTTTTTTAACATTAAACTTTTCATCTTTTATTAAGAATATTTTTATTCATTCCTTATACTAACCACAGATACCCTCTCGTCCCTCATTCCACTCTCCCCAGGCCTTCCCCCCAGCCCACTCTCTCAACCTCTCCTCTGAAAAGGTATGGCCTCCCATGGGGAGTCAGCAAGGCCCACACATTCAGCTGAGGCAGGTCCAAGCCCCTTCCCCTGCATCAAGGCTGTGCAAGATGTCGCACCATAGGCAATGGACTCCAAAAAGCCAGTTCATGTACCAGGGATAGAGCCTATTCCCCCTGTCAGGTGCCCCTCAAACAGACCAAGCTATACAAGTGTCTTGCCCATGCAGAGGGCCCAGTCCAGTCCTAGGGAGGCTCCACAGTGGTTGGTGGTATTGTGTTCCCTGAAATATTGTGCACCCCAATAAACTTGTCTGGGGTCAGAGACAGAACAGCCACAATATTAAACATAGATGATAGGCAGTGGTAGCACATGCCTTTAATCCTAGCATTACAGAGGCAGAAATCTATCTGTTCAAGGATACAGCCAAGCATGGTGAAGCACACCTTTAATCCCAGGGAGTGATGGCAGAAAGAGAAAGATATATAAGGTGTGAAGACCAGACACTAGAAGCGGTTGGCTGGTTAAGCATTTAGGCTTTCGAGCAGCACAGTTCAGCTGAGATTCATTCTGAATGAGGACTCAGAAGTTTCCAGTCTGAGGAAACAGGATAGGCTGAGGAACTGGCAAGGTGAGCTAACTGTGGCTTGTTCTGCTTCCAGCATTCACCCCAATACCTGGCTCCAGGTTTGATTTTATTAATAAGACCTGTTAAGATTCCTGCTACAGGTTGTTTCAAAGTTCATGAGTTCCCACTGGCTTGGTTTGGTTGTATCTATAAGTTTCCCGACCATGGTCTTGATGCCCCTTGCTCATAGAATCCCTCTTCCCTCTCTTTGACTGGACTTCCAGATCTCATTGTGGTGCTTGGCCATGGCTCTCTGCATCTTTTTCCATCAGCTACAGCACTATCCAGTTAGGGTATTTACCAATCTTATCACTGGAGTAGGTCAGATCAGGCCCCCCCCCCCACCACTGCTAGTAGTCTAAGCTGGAGTCATCCTGGTAATTTCCCTCACACCAGGTTTTTTTCTATCTCCATGATGATTTCCTCTAACAAGATATCTCCCTCATTGTTCTCCCATTCCTTCCCTGTTCCAGCTCTACCATGGCATTCCCCATGCTCCCATCTCCCATCCCCTACCCTACATTGCCCCCCTCACCCCCAGTTTACTCAGAAGATCTCATCTATTTCCCCTTTCCAGAATGATCCATGCATCCCTCTTAGGGTCCTCCTTGTTACCTAACTTCTCTGGACCTGTGGGTTGTAGTCTGGTTATTCTTTGCTTTACATCTAGTATCCACTTATCAGTGAGTACATATCATGTTTGTCCTTCTGAGTTTGGGTTACCTCACTCATGATGATATTTTCTAGTTCCATCAATTTATCTGCAAATTTCATGATGTCATTGTTTTTCACTGCTGAGTAGTGCTCCATTGGGTATATGTGCTTCATTTTCTTAATCCATTCTTTGGTTGAGAGACATCTAGGTTGTTTCCAAGTTTTAGTTATTATTAATAATGCTGCTATAAACATAGTTGAGCATGTGTCCTTGTAGTAAGATTGAGCATCCCTTGGGTATATGCCCAAGAATGGTATAGCTGGATCTTGAGACAGATTGATTCCCAATTTCTGAGAAACTGCCATTCTGATTTCCAAAGTGGATATACAAGTTTGCATTCCCACCAACAGAGGAGTGTTCTTGCTCCACATCCTTTCCAACATAAGCTGTCTTCAATGTTTTTGATCTTAGCCATTCTGACAGGTATAAGATGGTATCTCAGAGTCATTTCGATTTGCATTTCACTGATGACCAGGGATGTTGAGCAATTTCTTAAATGTCTTTCGGCCATTGGAAATTCCTCTGTTGAGAATTCTCTGGCTCTGTAGCTCTTTTTTAATTGGATTGTTTGGTATTTTGATGTCTAGTTTCTCGAGTTCTTTATATACTTGGATCTCAGCCCTCTGTCAGATGTGGGGTTGGTGAAGGTCTTTCACATTCTATAGGCTGTCATTTGTCTTGTTTACTGTGTCCTTTGCCTGATAGAAGCTTCTCAGTTTCAGGAAGTCTCATTTATTGACTATTGCTTTCAGTGTCTGTGCTATTGGTGTTATATTTAAGTAGTCTTCTGTGCCAATGCATTCAAGGCTACTTCCTGCTTTCCCTTCTATCACATTCAGTGTAATTGGATTTATGTTGAGGTCTTTGATCCTTTTGAACTTGAGTTTTGTGTATGGCAATAGATATGGATCTATTTATCATCTTCTACATGTTGACATCCAATTATACCAGCACCATTTGTTGAAGATATTTTCTTTTTTTCCATTGTATGATCTTGAATTTTTTGTTGAAAATTAGGTGTTCATAGGAGTGCGGATTAATGTCAGGTTCTTCAATTTGATTCCAATAGTACACATGTTGGTTTTTATGTCAATATCAAGCTGTTTTTATTACTATAGCTCTATAGTAGAGCTTGAAGTCAGGAATTGGATGCCTCCAGCGGTTGCTTTATTGTATATGATTGCTTTGGCTATCCTGAGTTTTTTGTTTTTCCATATGAAGTTGAGTATTATTTCGAGGTCTGTGAAGAGGTCATTATGCTATATTTTAAAAATTAAGTTTCTATTTACTATGAGGATTGAGTTGCTCTCTGTTTCCTGGAAAGTGACATTCCCCAACCATGACCTTAGTTTGTTTTTGAGAATACCATGACCCTCCCTGAGCCTTTCTGATTCCTCCCTAGTCACATTGTTACTTCATGATCCTTTTAAAGTTGTTTTGTATTTCAAATTTTGCGCTTCAAATTTGGCTCAAATTGTGGTAGCAGTCTTATTCTCTATTCTCGCCATTGGGACTAACACTTTAACATTGGGAGTTCTAATTTCTTTAACTTGAGTATTTGTTTCCTCTCTTTTGTCTGCACTTCCTCAATTGCTTCAATCACTCTCTAACTTTGGTTTTATTGGTCACTTGATATATAACACAACATGAGGTTGAGGATTAGTTAGTACATATTCATGACAAATAATTTACATTTGAGAGTAATTTTGTTGAATCATCAGAGACATTCAGCATTATAACTAATTTTCTAGTTCATGATTGTAGAAGAGCTCTCCATTTTGTGAAGTTTGTTAACCATTCACTAAAAGCTCCTTGTAATTTTGATGCAAGAATCCTTTCTTGGGGCTCTTCATCTCATTAATAGAAGAATTTAAGAAGGAACCCAAACAGAAGCTCATGAACAATTCTACTTGATGAAAAAAAAAAGAAAGAAAAAAAGAAAGAAAGAAAGAAAGAAAGAAAGAAAGAAAGAAAGAAAGAAAGAAAGCCAGGGTGGTGGTGGCTTTAATCCCAGTACTTGGCAGGCAGAGGCAAGCTGATCTCTGAGTTTGAGGCCACTCTGATGAACAGCACAAGATCTGAGAAATCCAGGGATATACAAATAAACAAACAAACAGAGAAACCTTGTCTCAAATAAATAATAAATGAATGAATGAATAGATAGATAGATAGATAGATAGATAGATAGATAAAATAAAACAAGCCAGCCAGCCAGCCAGCAAGCCAGGACAGTCAAGCTGTAAATTTCACTAAAGAATGTAGGAGAGAAGGAAAATGTCACCTCTTTCAATCCCACATCAAGGTCCGACACTTGGTAGGAAAGCTGCCACACATAAGAGGGGTGCGCTAGAGAAACGCTAGGGAAGCCCAAAGAATTAGAAAAGACATACGTAAGTTTTGACCAGTATCAGAATGAAAAGGACAGGGAAAAATAAGGAAGAAAAAGTTGCTATTTTCTGACTCAGGTCCCAAAGGTGGCAGACCAGACAAACCTCCTTAAGTCTCAAACCCTGGGACAAAGGTTGAAGTGCCTATTTAACATATGGAAGTGGACCTGGCTCCCAGGTCCCTCCAGTATCTCTCAGTCTCTTCCTGTTACAGGGTGTGATTGGAATACTCAACTACAGAACCTGGACTCTTCAGCCATGGGCTGGGCTGCCCTCCTCCCTGGAGGCTCTTCCCTATATAATCCAGCCAGTTTGGTCACACACCCCTTTTGTACCTTTGCCCTTTTGGCTGTCATACCTGGTTCCCCTCTCTTCATTCTCTCTTCTCCTACCTCTGTTCACATGGCTCAGGGTCATGACCACAGTAGACTCTCCTAGATGTTTCTGCCTCTGGCTATGTTTTCCCTTTTATCTACAATCAACTTTCTCTTCAACCAATCCTAGGAGCAGAGTTGTCTTTTCCTTTCCTTTTAAACCTCATGGTGGGTTCTCCTGGCTGTGTTTGGAGGTAGGCAAATCAGGAAGGAAAAGTACAATATCCCATTAAAATAATAATTATTCCTCCTATTGCTTTAATATGATTTATGGTGAGCCCACCTTCTTAGGAGGTGGACCCTTGGTTGGGTGATTAACCATGCCCAACTGGAATGTTAGGCCTCCACCTAGACCAAACATTCTATTTTCTTAGTCAGGAAGATTTTTCAATTAATGGACCTTCACAGCTATGCTAATGATTTTATATTCAAGCTTTGCTCTGCTTATCATATCCCTAAGAGCTGTGCTCCTTTTGACATAAAATTGCTTTCTTAACTTTATTTTGGTTTCATTTCCTACTTTACTAAAACAAAATTTATATATATATATATATATATATATATATATATATATATATATATATATACAAACAATGTATATATGTATATATATAATTCATTCTAACAACTTTGAGGAATTTAATTTTTACCTCAGGTAAATTGGATTTCATGTTTCTATATTGTTATGGTTAAAATTTTAGATATAGTTTTCCATATGTTGCTGAATGACTGATTGATTCTTTCTATATTACTGTCTTCATCTACTCGGCCTATAGCTCAGGCTTACTACTAACTAGCTCTTACATTTTTAAGTTAACCCATATTCCTTATTTACACTCTGTCATATGGCGGTACTTTTATTAGCATGGCACATTCATCTCCTGCTCCCTCTAAGTCCTCCTCCAGTGCCTGACTTTACCCTTCTCCTTTCCATCATCTTACTTTGGTCTCCCTGCCTATACTTCCTGCCTGGCTACTTGCCAGTCAGCATTTTATTAAACCAACTGACTGAGCAAGGTCATTTTTCAGAATCCTGTCTTCTGACCAATGTATTCTATAAGGGCAATCATGGCTGTATTAGTTATTCTTATGAATAAAAATAAGTAAACATCAATTTCCATACAATTTAAGTTTCACAAAAGATATTCAGAGGTTTAACAAAAGAAATATACATAGAATGTTAAGTATAATTTAAGTGTGAGTAAAGTGCCAGGTCTTGAGATTGGATACCTTAGGAATGGGGATACAGATGGTTGTAAATCACCATGTAGGTCCTGAAAACCAAACCAGGATATCTGTAAAACCATTAAGTGCTCTTAAATATTGAGCTATCTCTCCAGTTCCATATCGGTTCAATTTAAATGTATTAAAATATGAGATAAAAATATGAAACAAACATGTTCACACTTAAAGTACTTTTAGTATTTTTTCAAATGTAAATATTCTATGTATCATAGGAATGAAAATTGAATCCACAAAAAATAAAACAAGTTCTATATGTTAGTTATTTGCCCTCTCACAGGTTCCTTAAAATTGAAGGTCACAGAATGAAAATGTCATTATTTTCATTAAGTGTTTACTAAACATGGTTGTTTATATAGGCTGATTTCTAAGTTGCTATCTTGATTGCAGAAGCTCAAAAATTAAGTTATTATTTTAAAAATATTATTTATCAGAGTAAAAGGTTACTTGGTACCATCTTTTTTTAAAGAAAACACATAGTCACTATTCACAGAGGAAGACACAGTAATTCATTAGTTGAAAGTGGTAATTCAATATTAGTTTATTGATTTTAAGAAAAAATAACATATACATCTTCTACTATATTTCAACTCTTGCTGTAGGTAATCAATCAATTGAAAAAGTGAAAAAGCCAGGTATGAAGACATACACTTTTAATCCCAGAGGCAGACAGATCTCTGAGCTGCAGGCCAACCTGGTGTACAGAACACTGTCAAAAAATATAAATAAATAAATAAATAAATAAATAAATAAATAAAAAAGGGAAAAGAAGTCTCTCAATAGCTCTGTGATCCAGACATAGGGAATGTGGACTATGAGACCATTATATTCTATGCAATCCAACATAAATATAGGGCAATCCAATAAAAGATAAATATAAAATTCCAAATCTAACATTTTCTCTTTGAGATTTCTAATGAAAAATGTTGCAATAATTATAGGAATATCAACCGTTTCTACCATAAACAATGTTCTTGGTCTTCTTTTCTCTGTTTAGGCTGAAATTGGAAGTGAAAATTTAAGTTGGGCCGAGTGGCATACACTTTAATCACAGTGCTTGGGAGGAGATAGAGTCAGGTGTATCTCTTGAGTTTGGAGCCAGCATAGTCTATAGAGTGAGTCCAGAAGACTGGTTTGGGCTACAAAGAGAAACCCTAACTTGAAAAAATAAAAACAAAACAAATTAAATAAACTGAGAAAAAGAAGTGAACATTTAGTATACTTTTTATATACAACCTAGGCAATTAGATCTAAATGCGTATAGCAGCTACACTGAACCGCTGAATGACAGCTCTTAAAAAAAAGTCATGATGAAGAGAACATTCAAGTGTACCCATTAAACTCCACCTCTGGATATTTTCACTGATAAGCATGATTACAAATCATATACATACATACACATACAATAGATAGGCAGATGATAGATAGATAGATAGATGATAGATAGATAAATAGATAGATGATATGTAGATGATAAATAGATAGATAGATAGATAGATAGATAGATAGATAGATAGATAGATATTTAACACCTCTGGATTTGGTGGTCCGTAAAGATGAAACCATCTTTTCCTATCTACCATTTATTTCACTAAATCCACAGTCTGGAAATGAAAATCATATAGCACTCCAGCATCATTTGTCATAAAGAACAAATGTTTGACAGTGCAAGATGGTGCCAAATGCACATAATACATCTCATATGTCTTGTACATTTTCATTTGTTACACAGAATCATTCTATGACATATAAGCTACACTAAACATTAAAGACAGACACTAAAGTCAAGGTCAACCAAATTGGTAGGGTAAATTTAGGCGAGCATATTATCAGCTGTTCAGCTGTTCAAATGAAAATGTTATGTGTGTTAAAAAAAAAATCTAAAGAAATTTTAAAATGATTTGTTAATACACAGTGTACTCATTTGAAAACCAAACACATTTTTCACTAACACAATTAACTGTATGTTAAAGCTTAGAGTCACTGAGAAACATATCTTACATTCATTATTTTGCTGATTGTGTCTTTGACATCCTTATTTCTCAGACTGAAGATCGGGGGGGGGGGTTAGCATGGGGATCACCACTGTGTAAAACACACCAGGGAGGCCACTTTGACAGTGTGCCTGGAGTTCTTGGATTTGGGCACACAGTAGAGGAAGAGGATGGTACCGTGGAAGATGGTGATGGCTGTCATGTGGGAAGCACAGGTGGAGAAGACTTTGCAGTGCCCACTGGCTGAATGCGTTTTCAGGGCAGTGACAATAATGAATAAATATGATGTAAGGATGATGAGCAGTGTGCTTATCTAATGAACAGAAGTAACTGGCTGAGATGAGAATCAGAGCAAGAGAGGGCTATCAGGGAGGACAGTTCACAAAAGAAGTGGTTGATTGTGTTGAAAGCCCGGAAGTATCATTTTAAAGCAGAACAGGTGAGTGTCAAGGAGCATAACACACTTCAGGCATACGACCCAGACACCAGCAGGGCTCTGGGACATGGCAACAGTGTAAAGCAGGGGGTTGCAGACTGCAACAAAGAGGTTATAGGCCATCACAACAAACGAATTAGTTCAGTGACAACGAATGTACAGAAGGAAAAAAATGCATTATGCACCCTGAAAATGAATGCTTCTGTCTTCTACAACAAGGTTCACCAGCATCTTGGGAGCAATGATAGAAGAATAGCAGAGATCTATAAAGGAGAAGTGACTGAGGAAGAAGTACATGGGGTGTGCAGTTTGGGGTTGATACTGATGATCACAATTATTCTGAGGTTCCCCACGACACTGAAGCTGTAAACTGCCAGAAACAGCAAGAAGAGGGGAACCCACGGTTCTGGGTAATCTGAGAAGCGCAAGAGGGTGAACGGTGGCCTCAGAAATTAGATTTATGTCTTTCAGGGACATGATTCCTTCTGGTGAGATCTGAAAATCAGTCTTGGAAATAAAACAGGGGAACAGGTTCACACTCAAAGCATGCCTAATGAACTGCCTGCATGCCTAAAGGTGAAATAAAATATCTCCCTTTTGTGATTTTGAGATGTTGAAATGTCAAGAGAGAATAAATAGAGATTCAGAAATTACATTATTAATATATGGTGAATGATTGGATGGTTCTAATCACATTCCTAAATATGATTGAAAATTATTATTGCACAATACAATAATTAAGAAACTTAGAGAAAAATGTGATCAAACATGCAGCATTCAAATCTTACTGACTTCTCAAAGTCTTTCTCCTAAAGGTTAGCCAAATGAAGTTGTTTATTTTAATGGTCCAGAATTTCTCAATGAAACAAGGAAGTATAGAAAGTATCACTAATAACAATTACTTTATAGTAATATTTTCAGATGCTGTGGTATCCAAACATAATCGATGTCACTTGCAATCACAGTAAAATTAATATTATTTTGTACGGACTAGGTGTCATGCTTAGCAAACTCAGTGCTTACTTTTGCTTTTAACGTAAAGTAAGTTACCTTTTGTGTCACCTCTTATTGTCGATGAGTAAAGTGAAGCTTACCAAAACGTTTTCAATAGGAAAAAAGTGTCAGAGTCTATTAAGGTTTCCACTGTCAGTCAAATGGTCATTTGACAGAAAGATTTCAGCATATGAAATGATATACTCCAGTTCTCACAATCAATTTTCTTCATTGTTTTGATTATCTTTTAGATTATCTCTACTTGTGTTATTTAACAAGTCAAAAACCATGGAAATTAGTCTACTGAGTGTGGTGATGCCTTCAAAACTATTCTGAATATCTACCCAGAGCTAAATACACAGATTGGAAGTAAGGAAATTCTCTCATCTAGGAATAAAACTCACAAACAGTGACTGTGGCATGTCTTTCTAATGCATTTCTTTCTTCTCCCTATATATCACTTAGACTATTCAATCCCTCCATTCCTGTGAAGAAAATGTAAGAGTCTGTTGAAGTCTTTCTTCATTTTGTTTTCTCAGAATGTGTACTTTATTTGTTTTGATGCAACAACTTAAATGTCTATCTGAACTACAATTTATTTGAAATTGTCACATATGTAAGGAGATACACATTCTTGAAAACACTTATGGCATATCTTCTCCAAATACATGAATATAACTTCACAAGGTCTGTCCAATAAAACTTTTAAGAGTAGACTTACGGTCCTTGGATGTCCAGATGCAAATACCTTTATTGGCTCAAAATTTCTCCTAAGTCACATTTCTTAAAGTCATATTTCATAAAGTAGTGATAAAAAGCCATCTTGTGTTCTACATAGCTCACATGAAAAATATTACCGCTATTTTCTAAGACCTGCAGACACACCTGTTGGTCATAGGTGCAGCCCCTTCCTGCCTCTGTAGAGAGAGCTTATTTGAGGGAGATTTAACTCTTATTATTCCTACTATTGATTCCCCTGGCATTATAGTCAACAAATAATTAGCTGTGGTATTCTCTTGTGACTTCAGAACAAGCAAGTACAGTTAAATACTGTTTTATGATGTAATTGCTGTTTCATGGAACACTGAAGCATCTTTGGAAGTGTTTCATGTGAGTATTAGCATTGGTAATGTCATCTGCAATTTTATTTTCAGTTCCATAGTTCTCAATAACTATAGGCAATGAATGATTGCTGAGGGAGGGACAATGTTTTAGTTAAGTTTGTATTGCTATAAAGATATTAAAAAGACCCCATGACCACAGAAATTCTTATAAAGAAAGCATTTAACTGAGGTGTCTTGTTACAGTTTCAGAGGTTCAGTCCATTAACATCATAATCGGGATCATGGGGTGTGTGGGCAGATATGGTGCTAGAGCTGAGAGTACTACATCTTGCAGGCAATAGGAAGTCCACTGACTGTCACCCTGAGGGAACCTTTAGCAAAAGACACCTCAAAGCTTGTGCCCACAGTGATACACTTCCTCCAACGCATATACACCTTCTAATAGGGCTACTCCCTTTGAGAGGGCATTTTCTTTCAAATTACCACATTCTACTTCCTGGCCTCCAAAGGCTTATATCCATATCATAATGCAAAAATGCATTTAGTTCAACCTCAAAATATCCACAGTCTATAACATTCTCAAACTTGTTTCAAAGTCCAAAGTCTCTTCTGAGATGCATGGCAATCTCTTAACTTTAATCCCCTGTAAAAGCTACATAAAAGTCAGATCACATACTTCCAACATATAACAGGGTATACATTACCATTTCAAAATGCATATAAGGGAGCACAGTGAGATCAAATCCAAGCTGGGCAAACTCCAAACTCTGCATCATAATGTTCTTCTGCTCTCCAAACCCTTTTATCTTTATTGATTTCAACATACTTCTTTCTGTTGTGCTGTTTCTACTGCCAGCTAACAGCTCTCCTTGGAAGATATCCCACAATTTTGGCATCTCTAACATCTTGGTTTCTCCAAGGCACAGGCTTCAACTTCACAGTTTCATGCAATGGCTTCTCTACTAGGCCACCATTCAGAGACACCCCTGACACATGCCTGGCCTCAGAGGCTTTATTTCATAACTCCTTTCTTCTATCCTTAACTCTAAAGCTAGAACCACTTGGCCAAAGCTACCAAGTTCTATTGCTTGCCTGGGGCTGGAACATGGCCCTCTTATTCAGTTACATCCTTACCAGCATTCTGTCTTTCAGTGCCTAAGCTTGGCTGTCCTGACACTTTCTCTGTAGGGTAGGATGGCCTCGAACTCAGAGATTTGCCAACCTCTGCCTTCCCAGTGCTTGGATTAAAGGTGCGCTCCACCACACCTATCTCTAAGTTTTCTTCAGTTCTTTTTCACAAGTATGAAATTTCGCTTCCTGGGATCTTACCCTTATGTTACCACTTCCTTCATTCAATGTCTTAATCTGTTTATCTCCTTGAATAAAGGATTTAGCTCTACCCTTCTTCCTGGTAATCTTTTTCTCCTCATATGTTTTTTTTTTTCCTTGCTCAGCTTGGTCCTTTTCATTATATATCATCATTAAAGTCACCACTAATATCCACATGAAAGGGTCTATATGAGGCTGTTTTGAGGATTCTTCTGCCATCAGAATTCATCCAAAACTGTTCATTTTAGCCTCAGGCAGACTTCTTAGACAAGGACAAAAGGCAACTACTTCCTTCACCAAAAATATCTCAGAAATGATTTCTAGGTAACATACTAAAATTTTATCTGAAACCTCTTGATGCAGTTGCTGACATTTCAAATAATTATCAGCACCATTGTCTTCCATGCTCCTACTAGTATGCCCCATTAAGAGTATTTAAAGCACTCTACTGCTTTCCTAACCCAAAGTACTAAAGTCCTTATTACTCCAAAGAAAAGCATGGTCAGGCCTGTCAGAGCAATACCCTACTCTTGGTACCAACTTCTGTCTTAGTTAGTTTTTTTATTGCTATGAAGAGACACAATGACCACATCAACATCAATTCTTACAAGGAAAACATTTAATTGAGGTTACTTGCTTACAGCTTTAGAACTTCTGTCCATTCTCTTTATAATGGGGAGCATGGTGGTGTGGAGGCAGATGTGGTGCTGGAGCTGAGAGTGCTATATCTTGCAGGCAACAGGAAGTCAACTGACTGTTACACTGAGTAAAGCTTGAGCAAAAAGTACCTCAAAGCCTGCCTGCACAATGACACCCTTTCTCCAATAAGGTCATACCTCCAAATAGTGTTATTCCCTTTGGGAAACCATTTTCTTTCAAACCACCATAAACCTCACAGTTAATTATCAAATACAAAGTGGTCATCTCTGAAATCTTATAGACACAAGCAACAAAACCAAACTCAGTCACACACACACACACACACACACACACACACACACAGAATTTGAGGAATTTGTGGAATATCCATGTATGTCATATAATAAAATTAGTTCTAAAAATTATTGTGTCTTATGATATTTATAGTTATAGATATAGATATATAGGTCAAAGAAAAAGAGACCACTCATTCAAGTAAGAGTCAGGAGCATGGAAAGTGTTGAATGAAAGAAAGGGAAGAGGTTAGTTGATGTAATTATGTGTACTTACATATTATATATAATTTTAAGTAAATATAAAATGATGTTTCTCTATTTTTAAAATATTACTGGTCACACAATGGCCTTTCATTTGCATAATTGATGATCCCAGATTCACTGAGCCACAGTGACTCTTTACATCCCATATAACATTTCTACTAAATTCAAAATTCTTGACTAATTTTATAACATTGTTGATGTATAAACAAAGTTCCAATAAATATGTGAATGCCATAATGAGAAATTATTCCAAATTTGTAAGTCCAAGTAACTCCGTGTTGTTTATATAAATATGTTCAAGTTCTTAAAAGTAGTCTATAATGTTTTCTCCATGAGAATTAGCTCCATTCACTTTCACTGTATATGTTTCTACCATCTTCTATCTATATATCCATCTATGATGTATCTTTCAAGTTTTCCATGTATGCATACTTACGGAACAACTCATCAAACTATGTATCTTACTATTTTTTATTCAAATACAAATTTTTTTTTCAGATGTGACTTTCATTTGAAATATTTCTAACTCAAAAACAAGTTCATTTATTTGCTATTTCTAATTTCTGTGAATTGGCTATCATGTTATTTTTGTCCTGCAAAAAGTTTGAGGAATTTATCTGTGAATATAGTCTCATGGCTTTTTCTCCAAGTAAAATGTAGATTCCATACCATTGCGAATTTCTCATATCAGTATTATTAAACAGGATACTTGCCTTTGTTTGCTGCATATGAAATATGTGTTGTTATTCTCAATATCAGCATAATACTCTTAGGATATTAATATATTAGGAGAAAGAATGTACTCAGCACAATAATTACCTTAATAATGTTTATAGTCGACAGTATCACCCAACATATTTCCTATGTTCCCAGGTTTTGTTTGCACAGTACAAAGCACAAAACCTAGGCCTTTGGAGTGGTATGAAATAGTAATGAACAGAAAAATCTTATTTCAGCTTTAAAAATCCAGGGCAAAATATATAAAAAGATGGAAGCAAGTGTTGTTTCCTGGCCTGATTTTTGAAATAAGCATTAACATTTTTAAAAATTCACTTATTTGTTTTACCCCCTGACCATAGTTTTCCCTCTTCTGTCTCCTCTTATTCCCTCTTCCCTTTCACCATCAATCCCCTCCTCCTCTGTTTCTGTTCTGAAGGAGGCAGGCCCCCCATGAGTATCAACAAAGCTTGGCTTATCAACTTTTCTTAAGACTAAGAACTTGCCCTTTTATTTAGGCTGAGCAAAGCAACCCAGTATGAGGAAGAGCTTTTCAATATCTAGCCAAAGCGTTAGGGACAACCCCTGTTCCCATTGTTAGGAGTCTCACAAGTAGACCAAGCTATACAACTGTCAGATATATGTTGAGGGCTTAGGTCAGTCGTATGGAGGCGCCCTGGTTTTTGTGTCAGACTCTGTGAGTTCCTATGAGCCAGATTAGTTGTTCCTATTGTTTTTCTTGTGGTGTACTTGACCCCTCTGGCTCCTACAATCCTTCCTCCCTCTCTTCAGCAGGATTACCCAAGTTTGGCCTAATGTTTGGCAGTGAATTTTGCATCCATTTCCATCAGTTATCGGATGAAGGTTCTTTGCTGACAATTGGTGTAGCCACCAATCTGATTACAGGAGATAGCCAGTTCAGGCTATGTATTTTTTATTGCTAAGAATCCTCGCTGGAGTCATCTTTGTAGGTTTGTGGGAGTTTCCCTGTTTTCAGGTTTCTACCTGATGGAATCAAAGGCACAGATATAACTTCATACACTTATAGATACCTGACATTTTGTCAAAGAAGCCAAAATTATACAATGGAGAAAAGAAAGCATCTTCAACAAATGCTGCTGGCATACATAATTTGGTGTTGGCACATAGAAGAATATAAATAGATCCATATCTGTCACCCTATGCAACACTGAAATCCAAGTAGATCAAGTACCTCAACATAAAATCAGTCACACCCTGCCTGATACAAGAGAAAGTAGGCAATAGCCTTGAATACATGGGCACAGGAGACACATTCCTGAATAGAATACCAGTAGCACAGACACTAGGATTCACAACTAATAAATGGGACCATGTGAAACTGAAAAGCTTCTGCAAAGCAAAGGATACTGTCAATAGGACAAAATGGCAGCCTACATAATGGGAAAAGGTCTTCACCGAACCCACATCTAACAGAGGACTGCTCTTCAAAATATATAAACAATTCAAGAAACTAGACATCAAGAAACCAAATAATCCAATTAAAAACTAAGATAAAGACATTAAACAGAGAATAATCAACAGAAGAATCTCAAATAGCAGAGAAACACTTAGAGAAATGTTCAACATCTTTACCCCTCAGGGAAAAACAAATCAAAATGACTCTGAGATTCTATCTTACACCTAGCAGAATGGCTAAGATAAAAATGACAGCTTATGCTGAAGAGAATGTGGTACAAACGGAACTCTTTCATTGCTGGTGGGAGTGCAAACTTGCACAACCACTTTGGAAATCAACATGGTGGTTTCTCAGAAAATTGGGAATTAGTTTACATCAAGACCCAGTGACATCGTTCTTGGGCATATACCCAAAAGATGCTCATTCATACCACAGGGACATATGTTCAACTCTGTTCATAGCAGCTTTATTTGTAATATCCAGAATCTAGAAACAATCTAGATGCCTCTAAACTGAAGAATGGATAGAGGAAATGTGGTACATTTACATAATGGAGTATTACTCAGCTGAGATACATAATGATGTCAGGAAACTTGAAAGCAAATGGATGAAACTAGAAAAAAATCATTAAGAGTGAGGTAACCCAGACTCAGACAGACAAACATGGTGTATACACACTCATAAGTGGATATTAACAATAAATTAAAGGATAATAATACCATATCCACAGCCCCAGAAGGCTAGGTAGTGGGGAGGGGCCAATGGGGGATTCATCTGTCTCTGTGTGAAAGGAAAGCATTGACACTTAAATCCCAAATTTAATCTGTCCTAAGACATATGTTCATCAATTGTACCAACCAGTAACTATATTTATAGAAAATATTCATACATATCTATATAATAAAATTTACTTCTAAAATTTACTTTATTATACTTTAATGGTAAAGTTTATTTTTGTATCTGAATACCAATGTCCATGAGTATACATTATCTATACATAGCACAGATGCTGACATTTCAGGAAGCCAAGCCCACTCTATCCTCCATTTGATAATCTATGTTCTTTTCCTAAGAAAACACCAAGGACTGAAGAAATAAATTGCTTACAAAGTTAAAAGTCAAGCTCAAAACACCAATTTTTACTTTCTTAAACTTATTCCAACTTTTATTCTGACATTTTATAGATACTAGGATAAACATTTTACTTGAACAGGTAAACAAGAGGTGGAAATTGATATGAATCATCCTATATAGTAGACATGAAACATGAGTCACTCACTGCATGAAGCTATGTGGGTTGGGTAGTTATAAAGAAGGACAAAGGACTATTTTTAAGGTCAAGTACACTTGCGAAGCACTAACAGAGATTGGAGAAGCACTTAGAGGTGAAGTACATGCTTCACTTTCACTGGATTGAAGATATAGTATGAAGTCAGTGATAAGCCATAAATGCAGGCATGGATAAGCCAATCCAATGATGGTAAAACTCAATACAGAGAAACACAAATAATACAAAGGATTATAATCAAAAAGGAATCCAAAGCTCCATGAGTCATAATATGTAATTAATATGTCCTTTATTCTTATGATTAAATGTTATTCTTGCATTCATTTTTTCTAAAGCAGATACTAAATGAAGTTTGAAAAATAATTTAGTAATACAAATACAAAAGATTAAATGAAATATCAAAAAGCCTAATGTATACATGATATGTACTAGTATATATACTCCAGATACTTGTGTATAAACTGCTTGACAAAGTGTTGTTATTCACTGTAAAGTATCAGGAAGTCAATTTTTAGATGGATCACATGTTCCATAATTATACTGTAACAAAGGATTACAAAAATTATAAAAATGGTTCCTGTTCCACATTATAACTCATACAAGCTTAAAATACTACAAAATAAAGAAGGACACATAAATACAATCTTTGAACACCCTCATTCCTACGTTTGCAAATAGAGAACACACAAAGATATGTGAATGCAAAGAGTCATTAATAAATACCTTAGTCTAATAGCTATGCTTTCTATGCTTCATACTCAGCTCATAGATTTGTCAATGTATGGGTGATCACTATAGATCCTTAAGTCTTGTGAAAAAAAATTCCAGGAAAGAATTCTTTTTAGACCCTAACACTTTTCTGAGGGCCTCTTTCACATCCTTGTTCCTGAGACTGTAGATCAGGGGGTTCAGCATGGGGATGACCACAGTATAGAAAACTGTAGTTACTTTATCAACATCGAGACTGTTGCCAGAGTTGGGCTGACAGTAAATAAAAAGGATTGTTCCATGGAAGACAATGATGACTGTGAGATGGGAGGCACAGGTGGAAAAGGCTTTACGTCTCCCCTCGGCAGAGCGCATCTTCAGGATGGTGATGAGGATAAACAAATAGGAGGTGAAGATGATTACAATGGTGAGGATCTCATTGAAATTGACAATGATGAACAGGAATAACTCATTCGTGGTGACATCAGAGCAAGCAAGACTTAAGAGAGGAGGCAGATCACAAAAGAAATGGTTGATCACATTCGACTTAAATGATGGGATCTCAAGGACTAACCACAGGTGAATTAGAGAACACACTGATGCATAGAAGTAACAGCCAGACACCAGTACCATGCGGAGCTTTGGGGACATGATGACCGTGTAAAGCAGTGGGTTACAAATGGCTACAAAGCGGTCATAGGCCATCACAGCCAATAGAAAGACCTCAGTGACTGCAAATGCACAAAATAAATAAAATTGTACCATGCATCCCAGGTAAGAAATAACTTTTTCCTTGTTAATGATGTTAGTGAATACCTTTGGCACAATGATGGAAGAGTAGCAGAAATCCACAAAGGACAGGTGGCTGAGGAAAAAGTACATGGGTGTGTGAAGTTGAGCGCTCACCTGAATCAGCGCAGTCATGCCCAGATTTGCAATGACCGTCACTCCATAAATGAGAAGAAACACCAGGAAAAGAAGGAAAGCCAGCTCAGGGACATCAGAAAAGCCAATAAGAATGAACGCTGTTACAGAGGTACAGTTTTCCTCACCCATGACTGCTACATGGCAGTTTAGGAAAAGCCACGAGCTACTTCTGGGAAAAGAAAAAAAAAAAAAAAAGGATTTATGTTAACTGCAGAAAAAAATAGAGCATTAATGTCAAGAACATATGTTTGGAGTACAAGCAAAACAAAATGACAAAAATTTCAAAATATTTTATAGTTCAGATTCATACAGAAAACACATATCTCAGTACACCCCTTTCATATATGTTATGAACCATGACCATCTAAAATACAATTAAGTAGGTATCTGAGGGTAGTGGTGTGATTTTATCTAAAATACATTCAGTGCTATTATATGACATATGGGATTTGATCTAATCACTAAAAACTTTATTAAAAATCTGACTTTGCCATTTGTGGAATATTTTGGCTATGTCATTATACATAGTTATACTACTGTCATTCAATCTAATAGTGTGAGATTTGAAGCAAAATTACCTACAATTACACTTTTTGACATTATGAAATTTCATCTGAAATTAATGCCTTGGAAAGATTCTGAAGTGTTAATAATATTAAAATTAAAAGTAAAAATTTTAAAACTATATGATAAATCCCAAATAATTTTACTGTCAATTAAAACTACTTGATTCACTACAATCATGCTCTACAATGACAGACACATGAGACAAATATTTATGAGAAAATAAGAAAAATGTACTCAAAATCTTATTATGACAACAGATAAAAATCGAAAAGCTAAATTATTCTAAACTAAAGATTTTAATCTCAGTGTTTCATAAAATATAATCATGTTAAAATTGTTGAAAACCACTTACCAAATTATATCAGAGTATTTGTAAGATATGAATACAAAAAAAAAACCTGTCAAAAGGAAGAATTGTTATATAAAGGTTCATCATTACATATAAGTTGGAAAATTAGCCTGAACTTTTCAAATTATATCTTAGACCTGATTAATTCTAAAAGAGTTAAAGAATGCAAGGGCATACATGTATATGTTATATACAATAAAATGATATATAATATGTCACATATATATCATAGATTACAATTACCTAAATTAAGAGAGAAGTAAATGACAACTTCTCTAGATTTCTTAAGTAACTTGTGAGTCAAAGTGGCTGACTTAAAACATTGAGAACATATTGCAGTAAAAACACAATCCCATCATAGAAGTTATTTTATCTCTGACTTTCTGAAATAAAACAAATGAGGACTTTTTCAGTACTACAAAGAAAACAGGGAAGTTCAAATAAAAAAAAAAAAGCCTGGCATTTTCTTACATCATGAACTAACTTAAAAGGAATAGAAGCTAATACTTAAATCATGTAGTCTTGATTTCTTCTTCATGAAAAAGGAGAGACAGAAAGAGAGAGAGAGAGAGAGAGAGAGAGAGAGAGAGAGAGAGAGAAAGTTGGACAGACATGAAGAAAGGAGGGAATGAAGGAAGAAAGAAAGGAAAGACACCAACAAACATACAAACATATTATAGTAAAGAAGAAAAAGCCTAAAGGCCTCCACTTGGTACAATATATTATAGGCAACTGAGTAAAGCTGAAAGCAGGAAAGGGCTCTTGCCCAGGGAAGAGCTCATCCATTGGCTTTATAGTGCTAAACTATCAGCCCTGAAAACATACATACATATAACTCCATATGGACTGAACAGGCTATATTGAATATTTAAGAATGTGTATATATATTCTTATGTAATATAGTGAAAATAGAGGCCATGGAAGGAGAGCCGATGGAAGTATAGAAAGTATATGGGAGAGTTTGAAGGAATAAATGTAATTAAATTATAATCTCCCAAACAAAAGCAAAAATAATTTTTAAAAAGTTCATTAAATATGTTTCTAGGTCACCAAAAAGGAGAAAGACAATAGAAAAGAAAGGGCAATGAACAAATGCTAGGAAAGTTTTTATGATAACATTGGCAAATCTTGGAAATCAGCTTTGCAATGATTTCTGGTGATAACATGTAGCTACTTTATGATAAATTCAAATTAAATTGAACACAAAATACTTATTTTTTGTTTCTCGCAAAACCTAGCCTCATGACTAGTTTATAAAGACAATTCAGCACTCTGATTTGGGTTAACAGGTAATAGGAAACTCATCCTCTGCAAAATGCCATGAAGTAAGTTGGTAGAAGCAAGAAAAAGAGTAACACATGCACACACACACACACACACACACACACACACACACACACACACGCACACACACACAAATACACACAGAGACACATACATAAATACACACACAGAGGGAGAGGTGGGAGTGGGGAGAGAGAGAGAGAAAGAAAGAGCAAGTGAGATAGAAAGACAGACAGACAGAGAAAGATAGCTTACATTTCTGTAGTCTGAAATTTTCCAGGCTCAAAATGCCTAATATTAGAAGAATCTATTCTCATTTATCATCAGCTATCTCTCCATAAAACACCAAGCAACTTTTTCCTGGAAATTTTAAAGTTGACAACTTCTCATATGTAATCTGCATTAGAAGACAGAAAGCTTAGATACATTTTAACGTGACTTTACTCAATAAAATGAATCCATTTCCAAGTCCAGGTAACTAGAGCCATATGCTTTTGAGCAAACTTGAGACATTTTCTTCCTAGCACTGGAGATTTAAACATTTCTCATAAGCAAAGGTTTATTGTGTAAATTAAGCTCCTGGGAAAAGGATCTCTTATGTAAAACAAAGACTAATTTCTGTGCCATAACAGAGTTAATAAAGTTAAACTAATGATGTATGCCCTGGAAGACTCAAAATTATTCTCTGTGGAACATCATCGGAAATCTGTTTATAAACCACCCAGGTTTAGGGAGCTATTGCACAGCAATGTCAGTAAAGTTAAAACAATGTACTATACATGAGAAAATACATCATTTGGACTGAATTCTACCATTATAGAGATTAAATAACATTCCTTTAAGGAGAGATATTATCAAATAAAGAGTTAAAATAATGAGCTGTTCCTGTGTCTAAGTCTAATAAACCTACAAATAAGCCCTTCACTTGTTTCCTAGACCTAGAAAATTTCTGGAGATCTCATGAACAAAACTAAACTTTTCATAGTGAAAAAATATCTCTAATTTTCTGAACAACCTAAGTGACCTAGAAATTTACCTTATAAACAGTAAACCTATTCAGTGAATATTTTGATTAACAATATGATCAAATCTAAGTTTCCGTAGAGCGGATTTTAGATGCAGTTCCAGAAGCCACAAAAATCCATATAAAGATAAAAGAATGAAACACTCTCTTGAGAAACACTCACAGTTAATTGTGGTCTATCCATTCCCTGGGTACCTCTCTCTATCAAGATTTTCTGTAAATCTGTGCTGAAACTTTTATGTGATAAATTCCAACTCTGCTTCATACTGACACATTAGCCATTTTTTTTTTCTGCAGGGTCAAGCAAGACTCCCAGCTTGACCTGAGAGGAGACCTATGAAAGCATGTTTTGGGTGGCTACAGTTACTTTGGCTTCTGCCCCACTGCTGTAGCTAAGAATCAAACAAGCTCAGTATTGTCATTATAAAAAGAAATTTGTATTGAATGCTGAACAGGAGAATTGCTCTGGCTTGATAATTGAATAATGCATGCATGCAATCAAAACATCAGAATTTCCCCCTTATATGTATAATTATTATATGTATATCAAAAAATATCCAACTCCCACATAATAGCATAAACTATCCCATGGGATCAATGCTGGACAATGTAAATACAAGCAACTTTAAATGGACTCAGTAGGTAATACATATATATGTGTACACACACACATTCAAACACACAAATAATAATTAAAAGAAGACAGCATGTAATTAGAAGTGAGCATAAAGAAGATTGTAGATAGAGAGGTTTGGAAGTGATAAAGTTGCAGTTCTCATATGTGAGGTTTTCAAAATACAAACGTGTTTTTAAAATGCCAACAACCTAATTTGGGAAATCATCATGTAAAACCAAGCATATTTGCTGATAGATAGTTCCTTGGATACAAGCACCAGCAAATTGTTTTCAACAACCTAAGTTTGATCCATGATTCCCACAAAGATCAAGTGCAAATAAACTCTCAGAGTTTTCCTCTAATGTTCGCTTATGTACAATCACACACACACACACACACACAGAGACGAGAGAGAGAGAGAGAGAGAGAGAGAGAGAGAGAGAGAGAGAGGAGAGGGAGAGAGAGAGGGAGAGGGAGAGGGAGAGGGAGAGGGAGAGGGAGAGGGAGAGGGAGAGAGGGAGAGAGGGAGGGAGAGAGAGAAAGACTCCTATATGTGTGAACACATACACAAATAATGGAAAACAATTTAAAAATCAAAACACACTGTACATCAGACTTCATGGATGATTCTGGATGTTGACATTCTTGTATCAAGAGTGTAAAATATAATTCATATTGCATGGAGATTTCTCATAAAGCCTTCTTTTACCGTGTTGCTAGGAAACATTTTAAATCAAAGCCAGGACCACATTCTAATGGGTAGAACTGGTAAATAATAATACACACAGATTCTTCTAAAAATTATACATATATTACTTGATTTAAATTGCATTATAGTCAACCCAAATACAATATGGTCTTTGTGTTAGTCTTGCAAAAGAAAAATGGTGACAAAACAGGGGGAAAATCAAAATAAGGGGCTAGAAAAGGCAAAATGTTGGCTTTGCACCTCCCTATCTGCTTGACTCTATGGACAAAGGCACAGCTCAGAAAGAGGTCAGCACTGTGTTCTGCCTTCTAGATAGAGAGGGTGATGACATCACATGGGACCATGCCCATCATCTGCTCTATCTGGCTGTTCTTCAGTCTTTAAAATGTCAATCTAGGCCTTTATGTTGTACTTTTCTGTATAATACTAGATGGATATAATGCTTTCTCAAGAATACCATGTACAAATGCCATGTCAAGTAAAGTTATTTTTAACAAAAAAGTATTGCTAAAACACATCTTTGAGAGACTTTGGGAGGTCAGCCAAACTGCTGTACAATGAATTCTGTCCCAGTATAAATGCTACGAGTTAGAACAGGAATGGCTTGAGTGTTAGCATTGTTGTTCTCAGGAATGTTTTAAACGTTAAACTCAGTAAATAATGCATGGATGCTACTATTTGTCTTGGAAATGTTCATTTGATGATCATGTCATAAATATCAATTTAAAATTTATGAGAAAACCAAAACCAAAATCATTTAAATTTCTGGGCAAAAATACATACAAATTTGTTAAGAAAATTGAATGGAACAATAATTATTGGTGTCTCTTTATTTCTCTAAGTTTTTAGGTATTCAGAAATATGTATATAATACATTTTAACAGCATGTATAATACATAAATTACCATATATATAAATTCATCTTATTCAAAGCATGAATAATTTTTAAGTTATATTGAAAATCATTATGGAAAATCATTAACTTCCTGTGAAAGCAGGATCATGGTGATTACATAGTACCTTATTAAAATTAAAGAAAAATATCAATGAAATTAAAAGTTTGCATTTAATTATTATAAAAATTTCTCTCATTTCTAAATTTTGGGTTGATACAGGAGTAACTATCATCTCATATTAGTCAGGATAAGGTGATTTTATTGCCTGGAATGGTATTGTAAAAAAAAAATGTTTCTTTATAGTTTTCCTGGCCAATTACATGCTATGAGTGCACCATTCTAAGCCAACACACAAAATATAAATATAAACATAAATGGCCAATCTGAAACCTTACAGTTGAGGTTTTATGTCTCCCTTCCATTTCCTTCCAGGTTCTAAATAATATTTTACTTTCTGTGAGCTCACCAGGATCATTTGCCTCATGCAGTCTCATTTTGGTTAAGAAAACTTAGGAAAATATGAGCCTAATTAATTTATGGAATTATGGAAAATGCAGCTGCTTTATCATAATTTTTCCTATATAGACTTACTTCCTCTGTATCATTGAGTGACTTAAGCATGTCCTCACACATGATTTATGTCTGTAACCCAACAAAGGGTAAACTTGGAGCAATCTTAGAGAAATAACTTTGAATGTGCATGCTCAATCACAATGAAAAGAACAATGCACTCTTGTTGGGGTGCAAACAGGTAAATGTCTCTCCTAAAGTATACATTGAAGCCACTAATATGCTGACTGGGTTTCATTTGGTTTGCTGAGAAATTCTTCAATTCAATGAAATGGCATAGAGTTTGCATAGACCTATAAAGAACATCCCCATGAGCTTTCCACCATACCAGGAAAATTAAAATAATGACAGTTTTTAAAGTCAATATTTATTGTAGCATTATTCACAATAGGTAAAATACAGAGCCAGAATAGGTCTCCAACAGCAGAGGAATGTATAAAGATGATGTGTTTCATACAGTGGAATTCATGCAAAAGTTAGGCCATTTGTAAGAAAATTCATGTAATCATATGAAGAGAATTAAGTCAGTCTCAGAAAGATAAACAGTGTAAATTTTCTGTCCTATGAGGTTTCCAGAGTTTATATAGGTAATTGTACAAAACTTCAAAAGTAAATGAATAAAAATTAAAGACAAAGAATAGTCAATCAAGAAACCAACCTGGCTTCCTGAACTCCAACACATTGCTTTTATAACATCATAGATTCAAGGAGAGAGGCTTCTATCAACAACTGAATGCACTTAACAAATTGGAGTAAATACTAAGGTGTAATATAAAACTGTTAATAGTGTAGATAGAACTGAAAATGAACATGGCTGAGAAACATGGAAATTTTGGAAATAACAGACATTGCATCATGATGGAAGATGTGTGAGTTGAACTATGGACTTTGGATGGGGTATGGAGGAAGAAAAGATACTATCTTCAGTTTCAAACCCACTGATGAGGAATCATGATCCAATAGGTAGTCTCAAACCCATGATAGCACAGATGGCCCTGACTGAACTTTATGAGTCACAAAAAAGAGGAAGAGTCATGAACATGGGAAAGAGACATTCAATGAGAGGGAGTATAAACGCTGAGGGACTCACAGAGATTGGGTTGACAGTAATGAGAAAGCAATATATCCATATATGAGATCCTCAAAGTACAACTTTAATGAAATAAAATCTGTGAGTGTGTATATAAGCATAGAATGTGAACAGAGGTGACTTCTATTTCAGCAGCAGCAGTGTTAGCAATGAGCACAGAATTAGATATAAAAAAAAGGAAGAGACATTTCACTAACTCTATCTGCAATGAGAGTTCTCTGTAGATACAATAAAACATCAACTGGAAGCTTTTACTTTCTAGGAATTCAAAATTTCTTATGTATGATTTAGACTCTGTTATTGGACGGTTAATGTGGCTCAGCATTTATGATGGCTTTTTGATTTTTCAGATGTCCTGAGTATCATTCTGAGGACACAAATCAGGTGTTTTAGAAGACCCCAAGACTCTTGTCTTCTGTGGATACAGCACTCATATGCACAGATTACACACAGATTCAAACATCAATATACTTAAAAAACATAATTTGTGTTTTTCAATATTATTAAAGTATTTTTAAATGAATGCATATTATCCAATAGACCAAAAGCAACAAGTGGTGTAGCAGCATTATAAAAGGGAAAACAAAATGAGCAATGAGCCTGCAATAGCAAACTAAATAAAATCTTGAGCAAATATCCATGGTCTTCCATGGTCTTCTCACTCTGGGCATTCAGGTTTGTTAGTTTAATGATTTTCATATATTACAGACATTCTATTTTGAAAGGAATCGTAATGTCCATTATGGGTACAAAAGTAAAATTATAAACTTTGCAAAACACTTCTTTTTAGATTAAGAAAGATCTTGCCCAAAATGAAATATGTTTCACTTGTTAGGGCATAACTCATAACCAACAGATTTAAATCAAGCAAGGAAATCAACTTTAAATTTTGGAAAGTTTACAGTGCTATGCTTGTAAATGTGAGTCACAAAACTGAAAAAAAGTCACTATGAATGGCCCTGCTCATTCCTTCTCTTTCTAGCTCAACTTTGTGGCATCTATTTATTAATCCTTCTGCCAGTGTCTACCCAAGAATTCTACACACTGACAATATAATGTTCATTAGGCATGTATCTTAGAGTTCACAAGTTTCCTGAGAGCACCTTTAACGTCCTTGTTTCTGAGGCTGTAGATCAAGGGGTTCAGCAAGGGAATCACTACAGTGTAGAACACCGTGGCCACTTTGTCAGCATCCCCAGTGTTGTCTGATGTGGAAGAACAATAAATGGAAAGAATTGTTCCGTGGAAGACAGTAATGGCTGTGAGATGGGAGGCACAGGTAGAAAAGGCTTTGCATCTCCCCTCTGCAGAGCGCATTCTCAGGATGGTGATGAGGATAAACAAGTAGGAGGTGAAGATGATCACAATACTCAAGCTCTCATTGAAGGTGGCTACAAAAAACAGCACCACCTTATTAACGGTGACATCACTGCAAGCAAGATTTAAGAGAGGAGGCAGATCACAGAAGAAGTGGTTGATCACATTTGCCTTAAATGATGGGATATCAAGGGCTAAGCACAAGTGAATTAGAGAACACACTGATGCACAGAGGTAGCAGCCAGACACCAGTACCATGCGAAGCTTTGGGGACATGATGACCATGTAAAGTAGTGGGTTACAAATGGCCACAAAGCGGTCATAAGCCATCACAGCCAGCAGAAAAACTTCAGAGACCACACAGGTGCAAAACAAATAGAATTGGACCATACATGCCAGGAATGATATGGCTTTGTCTTTATTGAAGATGTTGGCCAGCATTTTAGGCACAATGATGGAGGAGTAGCAGAAATCCACTAAGGACAGGTGACTGAGGAAAAAGTACATGGGTGTGTGTAGTTGAGAGCTGACATGAATTAGGGCAGTCATGCCCAGGTTGGCCAATACAGTGACTCCATAAATGAGAAGAAACACCAAAGAGAGAAGAACACTCAACTCAGGGACATCTGAAAATCCCAGGAGAATGAAGTGTGTCACAGTGGTGCAGTTTCCCTCAACCATGTGTCCCATTGAAAATTTGATGGAGAAAATAACTGCATTATTCTTTATTGCATGATTTAAAGTATAGTTTCACCTCATTCCTAAAAATAGATTCTGGATTCAGAGTTGTAGGAAATATCTGTAAGGATATGAACAAATGTTCATCTGAATTTAGCATTAACTAAGGCTTTGATAATAGAATTGCTTAAAGCCCACAATTCAATTCAAATATCACAGCAAAATTAAAATGTATACATTGTACATAGTGATTTTATCATAATTGTAAACAAGCCCTTAAATTAAAAAGAAATATTAAGTATTACTTATTTGGTTAACTCCTTGATCTCTAAAATCTATATTATATTTACCCAGAAGCCTCATCAATCTTCTAAATATTAAGACCCTAGGAAATGACTTCTACATTTGGAGATAACCTCCACTATCTCCGAGAAACTTAAATGCTTGATGTGTTGAGTTATTTGCTCCCCCAAGGTGTTTTAAATTGGAAAAATTGGATTACTTTCTATAATACCATTCACCTCCGTGAAATAATCATATTGATTTATTTAATTTTAGGATTTAATTTCAGTCATGGTTCAGAGAACAAATACTCTTGAGTGCTGCTTTCCACTATATATGCATGGTTCTTCAGTTAAATATATATTAACTATAAATATATACATTATATTTTATATATATTATATTTTAATATATATATATATATATATATATATATACTTTAAAATATATACTTTGAATTTGAATTTCCTGGGAATTTCAAACAGAATTTTAATGAAATTCTGACAGAACATCACTAAGACTATTGCCTACTATTAATTGTGAATTATTTAATGTGTTAATATGTATAAGTCAGGTGGGCAGTGGTGGTTCATACTTTTATTTTCAGCATTCAGGAAGCAGAGACAGGCAGTTAGTTCTCTGTGAGTTTGAAGCTAGCCTTGCCTACAAAATGAATTCTCAGATAGCCAGGGTGGTACACAGAGAAATCTTGTCTCAAAATCAAAAAGCAAAACAAAACAAAAAGTTTATAAATCAAGTAGAAAATTGAGTTGATTAGGAATATCATTAATAGATATAAAAACATCACTTGATTTGATAATTGTATATATTTGATCTCACAAAATCTGAGAGGAAGTTACTGGAAGTTCAAAGCATGATGGATATAGTGTGAATATTGTACACACAAACTGCGTGCTTTGCTTTTTCCATTCAACATAATTATTTTTATCCTTAATTATATCTTAATAAAGAACTTATAACATAACCAGATTCTAAATCAAGATCCCAGGCTATAATTGTGAAGATGTTGGGATGTTTTGGGAATTTGAATTAAAAAATGTAAAGAGCCCCTTAATTGCCCACTTTCCCTAACCTTAGATAGAAACATTCTTGCGGCAGCATTCAGATGTTTATGGAGGAATGAATATAGAGAACACCACCTTCTTTTCTCAATTTATCACCTGATTTAAAAGATGAGAATATATTTATTATATCTAATTTTTAACACTTGCCATTGTTCTGCTTTGAAGGTGTTCATTCCTCAAATGTACAAGAAAAGTGAATGTTTTTTCTTCCTCTGAGTTCAAAGGAAAACATAATTTTAAAAATGCTTTACCATTACCATGATTAATGATGAAAAAATATCTTACTAATTGTCTCCCAAGCACTGCTTCTTTACTAGTAAGGAGTGTAATGCAAGAGGGTATGTGTCAGATTCCAAGGACAGTTCCTGCTGGTACAAGAGGAAGGAGGTCTAGTGATATCTAATAGAAAAGGCTGCTGATCTCCCCGTTGTACTTTACATTTCACACTAAATACACTGCACAAATAAAGTAGGTTCTAGACTAAAGGGTCCCTGGGTCTATAGCTGGGAAACCTGCATAAGAGGGGTATATCAGACTTCTTATCTCAAAACTGAAACAAATCCTTTCTCTTCTGCTTCAGACATAGCTCACGTGTCTATGTTCCTACATGAGCAGTACTGAGGGTTATCTACTCCTCCCAGTGTTGGGGTGACTGTGAGCCCAGTCTCCCCACAGCCTCTGCCAGCTGGAATAGATGAAGTTAGCATGAGTGAGAAAGTAGCAGAGGAGACAGAAGCAAGCATCCACTTCTGTTTGTTCACACTGTTTCCCTTTCAGACCAGTAGCTCTACTCTGTCTTGCTATGGATTAAAGTGATAGGATTTCCTGCTGGGATTATACCTTACCAAGTAAGGAGTACATTCTCCTACTTGCATTCTCATAGCATGGTATCTGCTAATGCACACTCTACAGTCAAGGCATAAAACACAAAATAACAAAGGTTTAGTTTTGTAGTCTTCATTTACAAAATCTTCTTTATATGTGAGAAGAATAATATTATCCCATAGAGAAAAATCCCAATTTTGAACTCTAAGAAACCATTATTTTAGTGTATTCCACCACAAAATAATGTATTTATACAGATCCAACCAACAAACCTGTGAAACAAACATTACAGGCCTCCCTCTGTTCTTGGTGATGTCACTATGGAAAATGCTACAGCCTTTATGTGTGAGTATACATCCCCAAAGTCTATGATCCTAAGCTTCTAAAAACAAGCATCAATCTCTGTGGGATACAATTGTGACAGCAAGAAAATTACTCCCTCTTGAGATTCAATTATTAGTACAATGAGATATAAAATGGGGAAATTAATTAGTGTGAATCAGTATATAAGATAACACAATTTAATTCAAATTTATTGATGAGCATTACCTTTGTGTTATATGTGAATAGGTGGCATAAGACATGTTTTTCTTTTTTCAACAGTCCACTACAGATACGATAAAGGATAGGAAATCACCACAGTTTCCCTAAAGAGCAGAGAGAAGGAGAAGTGAGTGAATGTTGCTGAGCCCTCCCTACACCCCAAGTAATACATTTAGAATATCTATTGTCATAATTTCTATAATATTGTCAGCATTTCTGTAACCTTTACAGATGAGGTGACTGAAACTTAGGCAGATGAATCCTACCCTGTGCTAAAAACATGTGATCTCTGTTAGAAGAAACTGGATGTGTCTTTTCGGTTTGTAAAACCATCTGACAATGGAAGAACACAGTTGCTGAAGTGATCCTGGGAGAGCAGACTCTGTGTGCTTTGATGGAGACCATGGCACTGGCTCCCCTCTCTTCCCACACCTGGTCTTTTCCTAAGTATACAAGGTGGTCATCAAAAATGTGTGTTCATGCAGTATGTGTGTTTATAGATGCACCAGAGTGTCCAAACATTGAGTGCAATTAGAATCAATGTTTCCAATTGCCAATGGCTTATATGTAGTTACCTATAATCAATGAGAATTTCTTAAGTTTGAAGTAATTTTCAAAGTGTCCTTTTATCGTTTCTCTCATTTTTATACACAGGGTGTTCTTTGTATATTTACATCTGTGTTAACTACTCCAATGGGAAAATCAAGAGTAAATGCTCAAAGCTTAAAGCATGAGAATTACTTGAGGTTTTCTCATGAAGGTTGGCATTTTTCTTTTCGTCAAGACAATCAACTCTATAACTTTCTTCTTTCTCTCTTGTATTTGCATGTTCATTTTATATAAGATAATCATATTTTATGCATATTTTAGTTTGTGGAGTGATATGTTGAAATCAGATGTCACATAGTTGATGGACATATATTAGTACCCTCCCATTCATTTTTGTGACATTAGAAATAATATCACACAATGTATGTCTCTTGAATGACAGATTCCTATAAGACCAAAATGGAAAAAGCAACTATGGATAGTAGCTCTGGGAACTAGATTATAAGCATCCTAGCAGATGGCTCACATAAGAGGATTTTGGTGTCTCCCTTACCTTAGACCTAAAGATATGAAAAATATTATAGGAATTGGCTTATTTTTAAAAAAAAATACTTTGCAACAATTACTCATAAACTTCACATAAATTAACCTTTTTATTATATTTTGTTATGGTTTTTCTTATTGATAGTGTTTATTTTTTAGAGTAGATGTAGATTTAATTAATAATGAGGACTAAATATTCTAGACCTGTTTTTCCCACCTCTTTATGATTTCTATATTACTTATCCCTTATATTTGTTAGTGCATAAATTGGCCACAAGTATTGAACCAGTTTTGATACATTGCTAACTATATTCTATAGGGTATTCCTCTAATCATAATTCTCAGGATTTTACTTAATCTAGTTTTATTCTTGGAATTAATCCAACATGACACACTAACTTTACTTTCACATCCTTCTCATGTCTTTTTTTGTGGCCATCTCATAGGCTATTTGTATAGTTCATTCTAGTGTCTATTATTGAGCATGCAAAGTAGTTGGTTTTGTTATGTTCTTTTTTTCATAAATATGTTTTCTCTACTAATTTCATTCCTTTAACCTTCTTTTGTGTACTATGGTGTACATACACTGGTTCCTTTCTTCGCTGCAGTGTTCCTTCTTTTACATTTATGTAGTATGTGTTCTATTATTCTCATTTGATTCTAGCCCTGATTCCCTGCCTACTTAAGATTGCTTTATCCTATCCTATTGCCTCTTTATAGAGTCATGAAATACAAGCCAACATATATGCACAAATGCAAATACTGAAATACAAGACTTGCATATGAGAGAAAAAATCCGATGTTTTTATTTATAAGTCTGATTTATTTTATTAACATGATCTTCAGTTCTATCCATCTTCCTACATTCTTTATGAAGAATTAAATTTAATTCTCTGCATGTGCCATGTATGTAGTCCTTAGTTGGTTGACATCTACACCGGCTTTTGCTTTGGATGAGAGCAGTGCAGCTATAAACATTCATGTGCAAGTATCTCTATTGTAGGATCAAGTTTTTTGGATATTTGCCTAGATATTGTGGGAAGCTGAGAGAAGTGGATACAGGGAAACTGTTGTCAGGATGTACTGTATGAGAGAAGAATCTATTTTTCAATGTTTAAAAAAAGTAAATTGAATCTATGAAGGTTAAGAATATTAGTGGGATGGGTTTACTTTTCCTCTTATTTTTACATTATCTTTTTATTCTGATTGGATTAATTTTTGTTCTTCCTTCAGTTTTGAATTTCTAGATTATTTATGTTAATACAAGATATTGATCTGTATCTCATGTTTACTCTGAACCCTCTATGTAGAGCAGGCTGTCCTCAAACATGTTCTGATCTCCCAGATATTTCTAAAACAAATAAGACAGAAAAATTATATATATATAACATATGTATATATGTATAACATATATATGTATTATAAAAATGATACTGTGAAACTCATCTCTTTGGTAGTTTACTGAATTATTAGCAATTATAAAGCAGGAAGACACCTTGATAGATTTTTTATATAAATAAAATATGACCATCTTGTAGATGTAACCATCTTGTTAAATAAGAAACACAGAGCCAGTTGCAGAGTTAAAAACCAAGAGGTCAGAGCAATAGCTGAGAGCCTTACCCTTCACTGCTTCTGCTGTCTTTCTTCTCTGCAAGAGCCCTTCTTCTGTGTGTGTTTTCTTTTTATAGACTTTCTATTCTGCTTTCTCATTGGTTGTAAACCCAGCCATATGACCTCCTCGTCACTGCCTGTCTGTACAGACCTCCAGGTCTTCTGTGGTTGGTATTGAGATTAAAGGCATGTGTCATCATGCTGGCTGTGTCCTTGAACACACAGAGATCTGCCTAGCTCTGCCTCCCAAGTGCTGGGATTAAAGGTGTGCATCACCACCACTCAGCTTCTGCTCTGGCTTGCTCTGACCCAAAGGCAACTTTATTAATATACAAATAAAATCACATTTTACAAGTATAGTATCACCACATTTCCCCTTTTCTATTTTAATAAAAGCAAAAAAGGGAAAAAGTTATAACTAAAATGTCTAGTCCATTTGTATTTGACAAATTCAGAGAAAATAATTCCATTATCAATCCTATTTTGGTAAGTCCAAAATGTACCTGATTCACTTTCTATCCTAACTTATATTACTAACGGAAATGTCTTATAACATCTTCAAATTTATACACTTACAGCTCTTAGTGAGAGTGAGTTTTTCTGAAATCCTTAACAAAGAAAATTATAACTATAACTAACTGATCTTCAACTCCCTCAGAGACCCAAGAAGGAAATAATACTATCTAATAAAAACAGGAAGTGCATGCAAGCAGCTTTCAAAAAAAAAATGTTAGTTGACAGAAACAGCCAGCTGCCTGGACAATCACCTGAGGTTTCTCCGCAGTGTTGGGGAATCATCTTCTGCCTATAGGCTTAGCTTATCTGACTGACTCATTGGTGAACTAGGATGTATACAAGGTCAACAGTTTGACTTCATATTTGGTGAGAGCACTCCATGTACCAGAAACACCTGAATTCCATTAGTGTCATGTCATGATTCAGGATTTTAAATTATGGAAATTGTTGATTTTTTTTTAATTCAGCTGTCTATTTTTCTTGGCTGTGTATATGTGGCTTCATCTCGGCATCCTGTTCTTCTCCACATCCCTCTATTCAATGCCAGTCTACTATTGAGAGGGGTGAGCTTAGTTATTCTTCAAGAATAACTGTTTCATCTGCTATTCCATTGCACATCAGAAGACATTGGCCCACTCCCTGTTCAGCTGCCTTCAAAGAAAAGGGCACAGTACCTTTTCCAGATTGCAAAAGCCACTCACTTCAAGGATGATATTGTCCTGGCTTCAGAAGATGCCTTTTGTTAAAGCCACAACCACACTTGTTTTGGCAAGAATTGGTAGTCCTTTGTATCATGTCCTGTCTGTCCTGTTTGTCAGCAATTGATTTGAGGATGCTTTGTTGTCCAGTGGCTAACTTTTGCCATAATGAAAGTTAACTCCATATGCAGTTTCTTCAATGCCCATATTTTCTCTGAAGTAGATTGGTACTGCCAGGAGCCGACATGTCTCACAGTCATAGCAAAAAAGAAAAATCCCTAAGTTACTAAAACATTTTAAATGCCATATTCTGTAGATCTTTATTCTAAAAAGAAAAATTTTGGGTTAATAGTCAAATTCTAGGAAAGGTAACTATATTCTTTTTTATCCATAATGTCAAAGTTCAGGTTTTATCTCAAGTCCTTATTCAAGTAGTCTTTGAACCTGGATCATCTCAGCTATCCATCTCAGAATTGATTGCTCTAAGCACTTTGTAGTCCAAAGCTGATCTGTAAATGATGTTTGTCAGCTTAGTGATATTATTATTGTTCACTTGGAATTGTTGTTGTGGGGTCCCATCTTCTTCCTGGAGATTTCAGTTGATGTTAGGCCTGCCTGTGATTTCCTACAGAAAAATGAGAAGAGATTCGAACACAAAGACATGTGTAGGCAGCTAATCAAAGCCTTTTCTCTAGAATTAATTACATTTTGTTAAGATAATAATGGTCCATAACTTTTTAATGACCTCTTTAGTTAAAGGTACAACAATTTCTGCTGGGTCTATTCCTGCTAATTGATGAAGTCTCAATTTTCCTTTCAAAATTAAGTCAGAGATTTTTTCTACATAAGTTTTTAATTTTTTATTTGGTTTATTTGGTACAAATATCCATTCTAATATAATATCTTCTCTCTGCATTAATATTCCTGTAGGATAATGCCTAGAAGGTAAAATAACCAAAATGCAATCCAGCTTTGGATCAATATGATCCATGTGTCCTTCATGTACTTTCTTTTTTTCCAAGGCCAATTCTTTCTCAGCTTCAGGTGGTAATTTTCTTGAATTATGTAAGTCCTTGCCACCTTCTAAGGTTTTGAACAAATTATTCAGTTCATCATTTTTTACCCCAACAATAGTTTATAGATGAGAAATGTCTCCAAATAATCTTTGGAAGTGATTAAGAGTCTGTAGTCGATCTCTCCTAATTTGTACCTTTTGAGGTCTAATTTTTTGTAGCTCTATTTTATATCCTAAATAATTAATAGAATCTCTTCTTTGTATCTTTTCAGGAGCAATTTGTAGTCCCCAGCAAGGCAATATTTTCTTTACTTCTTCAAAAAAGTATCTGCATTTGAGTCAGCTAGTAAAATATCATCCATATAATGATAAATAATAGATTTAGGAAATTTTTTACGTGTCACTTCCAAGGGCTTTTGTACAAAATATTGGCACAGGGTTGGACTATTCAACATTCCCTGTGGGAGGACTCTCCATTGAAATCTTTTAACCGATTGAGAATTATTGTAAGTAAGCACCATGAAAGCAAATCTTTCTCTGTCTTTTTCTTGTAAGGGTATTGAAAAGAAACAGTCTTTTAAATCAATAACTATGAGCGGCCATCCTTTTGGTAACAGAGTAGGCAAAGGAATCCCAGATTGTAGAGAGCCCACTGGCTGAATTACTTTGTTAACTGCTCTAAGGTCTGTTACCATTCTCCATTTACCAGATTTCTTTTTAATAACAAATACAGGAGAATTCCATGGGCTAGTAGATTCTTCAATATGCCGAGCATTTAACTGTTCCTCTAACAGCTCTTCTAAAGCCTGGAGTTTCTCTGTTGTTAAAGGCCATTGCTGAACCCATACAGGCTTGTCTGTTAACTATTTTAAAGGTAGAGCTGTTGGTGTCTTTGGAAGATCAGTTTTTGTGCCCTGTACTTGTATAATATGGATGGCTGGTGACCACTCATTAGAATAATACCTTCTAATATTTCTCTCAGAAACATGTGCTAGTTTATGATTTATTTCTGATGTTGGAGGGATGTTAATCTGAGTATTCCATTGTTGTAACAGGTCTCGACCCCACACGTTCATAGCTACGTTAGTCACATATGGTTTTATTCTGCCTCTCTGTCCTTCTGAGCCTATACATTCGAGACATTGTGCACTCTGTTTCACTTGAGATAATGTTCCAATTCCTAACAGTTGAACATTTACCTCCTGAAGAGCCCAAGATGGATGCCAAACTTCTGGCACAATTATGGTCATGTCAGCACCTGTCTCTACCAGACCAGACAATAAAATACCATTTATTTTTATTGTTAATTTTGGTCTTTGTTCATTTATAGAAGTTTGCCAAAAAATTCTCTTTATGGTTTCTCCTGAATTTTCTGTTCTCTCTGTCTCAGTTGTTCCATTACTCTGAGTAGCCTGGTTTATACCAATAGGCATTTGGTCATTTAACTGCTCTGAGTAGGGGTCTCCTCTGCGATTGCAGGAAAGTTCTGAAATGTATTCACTGTAGGGGCCTGCCTGAGGCCCCTCTGGGAGTTTCCCAAATACTGAAGCAAAGTATTACCTTGTCTGTTCCTCATTGATCTACATTCATTGGTCCAGTGTCTTCCCTTACCACACTTGCACATACTCCAGAAGGAAGGGGCATTCTGTTGCCATTGTTCCTTGAAGAAACATTGTTTCTAGAAGTGCCCTGTTTACACTCCCTTTTCAAATGTCCTTGTTTTCCACATCCAAAACATCTGACATTCCTCAAACCTCTTGAAATTGCTTCTCCTATCCACATATTATCATGATCATGAGCCTCAACATTAACCATGTCTCTAATCCAATCTTCCAAGGGTGCAGATCTTGCCTTTAACAGCCTGATTATTGTCTTGCATGCTGCATATGCATTCTCAAAAGCCAAAGATTCAATTATTATCTGGCTAGCTTCTGAATTTGGCACCATTCTCTTTACTGCTGAAGTTAGTCTTTGTAAGAAATCTGTGAAAGATTCTTTTGGACCCTGTATAACGTTTGTAAATGACTCAGTTTTCTTTCCCGGTTCCTCAACTCTGTCCCATGCATTCAAGGCTGCCATTAGACATAGAATTAGAGTTTGGATATCATACAAACATTGTGTTTGTACTGCAGCATATTGGCCTTCTCCAACAAGCTGTTCCTGGAAGACTTGTATACCTTTATCCCTACATTGTTTTGCTATGGTTTTAGCTTCCTCTTTGAACCACATTTGCCACTGGAGCTGTTGTCTGGGTTCTAGAACAGCCAGTGCCAGCTCCTGTCAGTCCTGTGGTATTATCCTATTATAAGTTGACCAGGAGTTTAACATTTGCTTTCCATATAGGGAATGCATGCCATAAGATACTATTGCTTCCTTAAAACTTCATAAGTCTAACATTTCAACTGGAGTCCAAGTATTTTGTGTATTCACTTGACCAGGTTGCTGTTGTATGGTTACTGGATAAATTAAGGGTGATTGTGTGAAAACAGGCTTTCTTTCTGTAACCTTATAATCCAGTCCTGAAACAACTTCACTGTTAGTTTCTTCTGTCTGAATCTGGATTTCTCTATGATTCATTTTAACAGGTTTAACAAGTTTTTCTAAAATTTTTATCCTGGCACTTAAATTGACTATCTTTTTAAACAGTAAAATAAGGATAAAAAGAATAATAATGTACCTAATTCAATCAACATTAATCTTCTCATATAGTTGTTCCATTGTCAGACTGCCTAAAATTTCACACAAAGCCCAGTTTTCTTCCAATGTACACATAAAACCCATTATTTTTAATGTGGAAAATAATCTCTTATAAATAGTTTCCTTTAAAATATCTGATATAATTGACTTACCAATTCTGCATAGAACAGTAGAAATCTGAGGAAATTTCAACACAGCTATGTAGATTCTGAGGTGGGAATCCAGAGAGAGAGAGAGAGAGAGAGCAAGAAAGCAAGAAAGCGTAGCCACATTTTGGCTAAAAGCTTGAATCCAACCACGTGTCCCTGCTTGAGCCCAGTCGAGCCTGGGCTCTAGCTTCCTTAAGCTCCAACCGATCATTTCAGCCAAAAGCAGCCTATCTACAGTTGTGTGTAGCTACTGCAATTAGAGGTAGCTCCTGCAGGCCTGAGTTGTTGGTAGCACTCGCTTTTTAAGCAAGTAACTCCAGCTACAGCAGTAACCACTTGTAGCTAAGGTAGGTTGGGCCTGAGTCCTAAGCCGAGCTAGGCCTGGGTTAGACAGGAGCTAAGCCCGAGCCAGGCGGGAAGCCAGACCCACTGCCAAGCCAAGCGGGTTTTTTAATGAATTCTTGCCACATTGGGCGCCAAATGCAGATGTAACCATCTTGTTAAATAAGAAACACAGAGCCAGTTGCAGAGTTAAAAACCAAGAGGTCAGAGCAATAGCTGAGAGCCTTACCCTTCACTGCTTCTGCTGTCTTTCCTCTCTGCAAGAGACCTACTTCTGTGTGTGTTTTCTTTTTATAGACTTTCTGTTCTGCTTTCTCATTGGTTGTAAACGCAGCCACATGACCTCCTCATCACTGCCTGTCTGTACAGACATCCAGGTCTTTTATGGTTGGTATTGAGATTAAAGGCTTGTGTCACCATGCTGGCTGTATCCTTGAACACACAGAGATCTGCCTAGCTCTGCTTCCCAAGTGCTGGGATTAAAGGCATGCACCACCACCACCACCCAGCTTCTGCTTCAGCTTGCTCTGACCCAAAGGCAACTTTATTAATATACAAATAAAATCACATTTCAATACAAGTAAAATATCACTATCAGAGCTCATTATCTATGGTGGGACACCTTGCATAGTCCTGATGCAAGGGATGGGGTTTGGCCCTGCTGCTACTGAATGTGCTAGGCTTTGCTGACTCCCCATGGGAGGCCTTACCTTTTCAGAGAAGGGGATGAGGGGGTGGGTCGGGAGGGGAATGGTATGTGGAAGCAGGAGGGGGGATGAGAGGGAGATCTGTGGTTGAATGAATAAAAAAATTCTTAATAAAAAAGGAGCCCTATAGCATCCTGTTGTTGCTATTGCTTGTATTTCAAAGAAATAATTGCCTTCTTCTCTTGCTTCTGTTTTGTTGACTCCCTTTCTTGAAGTTCTGTATTTGTTTCTAAAATTGTGACATCATACCTGAGAAAAATAATGTAAGCCAGGGAAGCTTGTTTGAGTTCATGGCTAAGACCTTTCAGCTCCTTGGCAGGAGCCATTGTCTAAAAGCCTGTGGGAGGACAAGAGCATCATGGGAGAAAAGTGTGGTGAGTTCATGGAAACCAGGGAACAGTGAGAGAACGACTGAAAATAAGGTAAATCCTTCAAGTGTAGACCCCCATGACCTAATTCCTCTCTGCATGAATTGTAGAAAGCTTGGTTAGTCAGAGGATCCCTTCTCCTAAGCAATCAATTATTGCTGCTTGTATAATCTTGAGGCGACATCTTCTGATTTCTGTTTCCTGCATCTTGCAGCATATCAGTATAAAATAAAAGGTAGACAGGACCACATAAGACCTGATATGGGATGTCAAATTTCTTTAATAAAATTAATTAGTTTTAAATTTTGGTTGAGTCTCTCTTGATATCCATTAAAACATACTGAGATTAAATTATTTAAATAACTATTATTGCTGAGTACATGCACATACATATAATTGCACATCAATAAGGTCATATTAGCTCTCAAAATAATTTTTGATTATTGATACAGTAACAATATTCTTGTATGCCTGATTTTATACCTTTATTTTCTTCTGAGTAAAATCCATTCCTCAATGAAAGTTATATGCAAAAGATAAATATTCGTTTTTATGAACTAAATTTGTAATTATACATATTTTTGTGAAAACATCCTCCTATCACCCTTTGATCAATTACAAAATGCACTTCTTTAAAAATCTCTATCAAAGTAATTATTTTCTGTATCATGCAATAGTCACATTCATCCTTTCCATACTATAGATGACTGCATTGTTGAAGGCAAGTACTATTTCTCATATTCACAATGATTTCCATTTTATGTGAGAATGAAAACATTCTGTTTTTTAAGATGCTCCTGTGTCCTAAACATCTGACAAGAGTAGAGGATAGAATAATATTTATTAGATTATACAAGTATTTTCAGATGACAAATATATCATCATGTAATCTAAATAATTATGTTTTAAACTATTTATCATGACCCATTTTGGAATGAAATGTTAAAATATCATTGACCTTTTTCAGAAGGTAAAAGAAGTAGATTTTGTTTTTCCAAACCAAACCCATTAATTTAACCATGCATAATATTAACTCAACTAATTTTAAAAGTGTGTTTAAGACTATATATATGATGACACTTCATATATTCATGAAAGACCACAAATAATGTGAAGTCCAATGAGAATTTTTTTGACTCCAAATGTCTGAAATTTTTAATTATGTCTATCATTCTTAACATGTGGTATCATGGTCATTATTTTGGTGACTGTGTCTTGGACATCTTTATTTCTAAGACTGTAGATCAAGGGGTTCAGCATGGGGATCACCACTGTATAAAACACAGAGCCTACTTTGACTGTGAGCCTGGTGTTATTAGAGTTGGGCACACAAAAAAGAAATAAAATAGTACCGTGGAAGATGGTGATGGCTGTCAGGTGGGAGGCACAGGTGGAGAAAGCCTTATGACACCCACTGGCTGAATCCATCTTGAGGACAGTAACAACAATGAATAGGTAAGACAACAGGATGAGGAGGAGTGTGCTGACAGCATTAAAAGTGGCAAAAGTGAACAGGAGTAATTGACAGATGTGAGAATCAGAGGAAGAAAGGGCTAGCAGTGAAGAGAATTCACAGAAGAAATGATCAATTCTATTGACACCATAAAAAGATAATTGCACAATAGAACCTGTCAGTGTCAAGGAACATGTGAGACCCCATACATAGGATCCCACCACCAGTGTGACACAGAGTTTCTGAGACATAACTACAGTATAAAGCAGGGGGTTGCAGATAGCTACAAACCGATCATATGCCATAACCACTAATAAAAAGGCTTCAGTTACCACAAAGATACAAAATAAAAAGTATTGTACTATGCATTCTATAAAGGAAATGGTTCTGTCTCTTGCAACAAGGTTTGCCAGCATCTTGGGAGCAATGATGGAAGAATAGCAGAAATCCACAAAAGAGAGGTGACTGAGGAAGAAATACATGGGGGTGTGCAGTTTAGGGTTGATTCTGATTATGAGGATCATGCCAATATTGCCTACCACAGTGATGCTGTAGATGGTGAGAAACACCAAGAAGAGAGGGACTTTCAGTTCTGGGTAATCTGAGAAGCCCAAGAGGGTGAACAAGGCCCCACTATTGTTTCTTTCTGATAGCGACATCATTGGTTTGTAAGAGTATGATCAGTCCTGAAAATGAGAAACATTAATAGAAAGAGGTTACCTGTGAAACACTTACTCACCTTTAAACTGTGCTGAGTGAGGTAAAGTATACCTTTCATCATTTGTGTACTTGCTGTCTTAGATTGCAGCGAGCCCCGGCCAGCGGGGAAGAAAGCCACGACACAGGGATTCTTCTCCAATCACGGTTTATTGAAGCACTGCTTGGTTGAGGGAGAGCTGGAGGTGAGGGGCCCCGACCACAGTAGTTGACGGGCTTTTATGCAGGATGTGGGCGTGCTCTGCTGGCCTGATACACTAGGCGGATTGGGATTGGTGCATTGCTGTTACTGGGCGGAGTTGAACGGGAGAGCCGACGTGGTAAACAACCCAGGGCTCTGCCCTGGGAGGAAGTCAGTGCCATCTTGTGATGGCGGACGGAGTTTCGGGAAACCGGCCGTCACATTAGATAGACTACTGAGACTTTTAAAGAAGGACCAGGGCACAAACTAATGGAAATACCATATTTAAAGTTTCTTCTTAAACACACATTGAGTTAAAATGCAAACTCTTGACTTTTTATATTTCTGATTATAGAATGAAATTGTATTATACTTAATATAAATTAGTTAATTTTTCTTCATTGAATACTGTAAGTCCCTAAGTGGTAAGACTGTTGTTAATATAATGAAATATTATCTTAAACTGATACTCAGTATTACAGAAAATTTATGTTTTTATTATACTTTTACATAGTCCTAATAATTTGTGTTGTGCTTCTTTTTTTTATCTTGTTTCACTTTTTTCCTTACCCTGTGACCCAGTACATTTTATTTTTGGTTGTGAGCCTAGCCTTTAATGGCTGAGCCATCTCTTCAGCCCAGTGACCTGGTATATTTTAAAACCAGACGCATTATATTTATTTTTTCTGTTAATGTGCCCTGTAATTCAGACAATTCTATTTATTAATCATTGCACATTGACAGAATAATATAAGCATAGCAAAAAGAAGTTGTATTTTACTTCTTTATAGTATTCATTAGGATTCAAGGCAGAGAAATGTGACTTTCTCACTAGCATACAGATAGAGCCCTGCCTCCATACTCATATCTACACCTCTGATGCTCACACACCTAGCCACATATACACTCCTGAACATCAGAAAGATTATGTTCTAGGCCCAGATGATGACATATTTCCTCTTAATAAACATCTTGTTGAATATTGGTAAATACTGTTGGGGTAAAACTGTGGAAAATGGAGCATTCATGGTGGAAAATAGATATTTTTAACACCTTTACCAAGAAAAGGTACAAGAAAACTGAATGCAAGGGGATTCTCTCATCAGAGTAAGCTCTCATGAAGACTGACGGAAACTTCACATTTCTATGCCCATGTATCTTTGTTTGCCTTTTTCATTTTCTGATTCTCCACTCAAGACACTTAGTATAGTCATTCTCCCCCTCAATTATCTGAGAAGAATGAAAAAAACAAAAAAACAAAAAAAAACGAACAAACAGACTAACTAACTAACTAATATTACATTCTACAGGGATGTCCTGTAAATATAAATTTGTGATTAATAATAAAAATACTGCATTTTATTATTTCCTTGGAGGTCAAGTACCAAATACTTCCTTACCTAGATTATGTATCTCTGTGCCTTCTGGTAATAATCTCTTGGTTATATAGACCATGGTATAATTTCTCTGTGCTCTTATATTCATGAAATTGAGATATGACATGCAACCTCTTAAGACATTCTATTATTAATCAAGGAACTCTAGCTGTCACATGCACATGTTCATAATGATTCACTTTGCAAAATATTGCAATTCCTGTAAGCATGAATTTCACAGAGTAGAGTGGATCCAGGAGAACAGTCCTGTTATTACCTTGCACATAAATCTGCCTTATTATCTTTTCCCATGTTATTTGCTTGTTTCTTTGCTCCCAGAGCTTATAATTCCAAAGGAAATTGGTATTTTTGATATTTTTTTCTCTAGCATAGACAGTTCCACTTTGATTTGTTTCTTTGATTAACATAAATGAATGGCTTTCCTTGTGACATTTTCCATCACACTTTATTTGTGTTTTCTTCTTTTCACCACTCTGTCTGTCCTGATTATACTTTTCTAGCCCCAATGTCCATTTCCAAGACACAAGTGTTTTACTACCCTTCCCACTCAACTTTTTTACAACCTGCTTTTTCTCTCTCATGATTAATTAAAAATAATTATATATCTTATCATCTCACTGATTTCACACACTTACAGAACCTAGATGACTAACATTTCTCATATTTTCCAGTCTCTTCTATCCCCACACACACCCCATCTGTCCTTTACCTGTGCTGAAGAGTTTAGATGAGCCCTTTAAAGTGTCTGCAGAAAGACTGCTCTCCACTTCTTCATTATTGACACAAGCTCCAAAACCCAGGGAAACAGCAAGGACTGGGTTCTTTCCTCCAAAATCATCACGCTGACTGAAAAGAATAAAGAAAGAAAGGAAGGAAGAAGAAAGAAAACAATCTTTTCTTTCAATCTTCAACCTGTAAAAAACTGTAGAATGTCTTTTGTCTGAGAGATTTACATTATTATATTAGAAGTTACAGCCTAGGGGGCACAAGCCTTTGGGACAATCTAGTCCCATTCTCTTGAGGTCTTGAAATAGGGAGTGAAAATTAATGAAGTAATATGATGTAACTTTAGTAAATCACAGATTGTAATGTTTGATATCACAATTTATTTAACTTTTAGGGAAAAAAATCTGCTCAATCTTTAGTCTTTTTTTTGTTTAGTTTTTAGATTTTTTCCTCCTTTTTTATTTATTATATGTGTTTTAATTTTACACATCAGCCATAGGTTCCCCTGTCCTCCCCCCTCTCGTCCTTACTCCCATCTTCCCCCCATCCCCTCCCCTCCATTCCCATCTCCTCCAGGGCCAAGACTCCCTGGGGATTCAATTCATCCTGGTGGATCCTGGCAGGTCCAGTCCCCTCCTTCCAGGCTGAGCAAAATGTTCCTGTGTAAGCCCAAGGCTCCAAACAGCCAGCCCATGCACTAAGGATAGGTCCGGGTCAAATTTCTCTTATTTTACTAACATTGGAGTATATATTTTTCTTTATTATTAATGGATTTGTATTTATATGTATAGTAATTTTGCCTTCATATACATCTGTGTATCACATGTCTACAGTACCCAAAGAACCAGAAAATGGTGTCATATTCTCCAGTTAATGGGTAACAGATGCATATTGGCTACCATGTGAATGCTCTTAATTCCAAAACCATTTCTCTGTCTCCAAGTGTGCTTTGTGTTTTAATTCTAGTTCCTGAAACTGTAGTTTAATTGTTCATGTGATATCATTTGCCTCTGATATTGGACTCCTTGTGATAAATGACCATCTTAGTACTATTGCAGTATCTCAAAATCAGTGCTTACAATCCTTACTTTTCAGATGCTTCAAGAATACCTTGTTTCCTTGATTTATTAGTTGGCTCTTTGATTATTCAAGATTAAGTTATTTAGTTAACCTATGTTTGCATATTTTCACCTACCCAAAGCAGTCTTCAGATTCAATGCAATACCCCATAAAATTCTAACACCTTTATTTACAATTCTTGAAAGGACAATTCTCACCTTCATATAGAAACACAAAAAACCCAAGAGATCTCACCGTTCCTGATCCCAAGTTGTACTACAAAGTTATACTAATAAAAACAGCATGGTATTGGCATAAAAATAGAAATGTTGTTCAATGGAAACAAATTGAAGTCCTAGATATAAATCCATATACCTTTGGACACTTTATTTTTGTGAAAGAAGCCAGAAATATACACTAGAGACAAAGACAGCATCTTCAACAAATGGTGTTTATCAAACTGGTTGACTTCATATAGAAGAATCCAAATAGATCCATACTTATCACCCTGCACAAAACTCAACTCCAAATAGATCAAACACCAAAACATAGAACCAGATACATGAAACCTGATAGAAGACAAAGTGGAGAAAAGCCTTGAACTCATTGGCGCTGGAGAAGACATTCTGAACAGAACACGGTTATTGCAGGCACTAAGATCAATAATAAATTGGACTTCATGAAGCTGAAAAGGTTCTATAAGGCTAAGGACACCATCATTAGAACAAAGTCGCAACCTACCAAATGGGAAAAGATTTTTATCTAGTCTACAGGTAATAGAAGACTAATATCCAATATATAAAATGAACTCAAAACATTGGACAGCACAAAACCAAGTAACCAATTAAAAATTAGGGTACAAATCTCAATAGAAGAAACTCAAATGGCTGAGAAACACTTAAAGAAATAGTCAGCATCCTTAGTCATCTGGGAAATGTGAATCAAACTACTTTGAGATTCCACTTGATGACAAGTGACAGCTCATGTTGATGAGGACGAGGAGCAAGGGGAACATCCCTTCATTGCCAGTAGGAGTGCAAACTTGTATAGCCACTATGGAAATCAGTATGGTAGTTCCTCAGAAAAAATGATAATATCTATTTCAAGATCCAGCTATATCACTCTTAAGCATTTACACAAAAAAATACCAAGTTCATTGCTGCTCTATTCATAATAGCCAGAAATTGGAAATGATGTAGGTGTCTATCAACAGAAGAACAGATAAATAAAAAAGTAGTACATTTAGAATATGGAGTGTTGCCCAACTGTTTAAAAAAATGACATCATGAAATGTTCTTGCAAATGGATGGAACTAGAATAAAGAAATCACTCTAAGTGAGGTAACCCAGACCCAGTTAGATAAATATGTCGTGTATTCACTTACTTCTGGATGTCAGCTATTAAGTAAGAGATAGCTAAGCTGTGATCCATACACCCAGAGAAGACAGGCATAGAGGAAGGGACTAAGGTAGATAGATAGATCTCCCTGGGAGAGGATAATTAGGGGTGGGATGGAGCAGAGGGGGAGGGGAAGGGGAAAACAGAACAGTAGGCTCAGGTGGGAAGGGGGAGGGGAGATGGGATTGAGGAAGAGAACTACAGGAGAGATACCTAGAACTGAATGGCATTTGAGGGGAGGTATGGAAACCAAATGTAGTCCAAAGTAACAATAAACTGACTCCTAAAGATATTCTGCTGTACTCATAGACTGGTGCCTTATTCAGCCATCATCAGAGAGGATTCCTCCTGTAGCAAATGGGAACACAGACAGAGGCCCAGATATTACACAGAGAAAGAGACCTTGGAACACACTATTCTAAAAGAGACATTTATATTAGATCCCTCCCCCCAGTCTCAGGGCTCCCCATGGAAGAGGAGGCAGACAGAGCAGGGGAGACAGGAGGAATGGAGGACACCAGGAGAACAAGACCCTCTAAACCAATTGAGCAAAGCTGATATGAACTCACAGAAACTGAAGCAGAAATTATAGCATCTGCACAGGTCTGCAGTAGATCCTCTGCTTATATAAAACAGCTTTTAACTTAGTACTTTTGCAGGACTCCTGAATATGTGAATGAGTGGGTCTCTGATTCTTGTGTGTTTGCTTGAGGCCCTTTTCCTTCTGTTGGCCTGGCTTCTCCAATGTCGATATGATTTTTAAAAAAAATCTTATTACATTTCATTTTGTTATGTTTTGTTGATATTTCTTAGAAGCTTGTTGTTTTCTAAGGAGAGATAGGAAAAGAGTGAATCCAGATGGGAGAGATTAGGGAATGACTGGGAGGAGTTGAGGGATGGGAAGCTGTGTTCAGATTATATTGTATGGGGAAAGAAACTGTGCTTAATAAAAGGGACAAAAAGAAAAAAAAATGAAAAAGTGTAGAAGGGGAAGTAGTTGAAGTGATATACATTTTTGAAATATATTGTATGAAAGCCTCAAATAACTAATCAAATGTTATCTAATAATAATTTTTACTATTGTGACTGTTATAAATCTATTTTGATACCTCTATCTTTGCCTATTTTATTCTTTGTATATTTCTTATTCTTTGTAAAGGCTTGTGAAATTTGTTCTTTATAAAGCATACTTTTAGCTTAAAATGTGTAGTTTTTTTCCTTGTCTTGGTTATTTGCAATCTGATGTTTTGTTCTTTGCATTTTGAGTCTCCTTTGTTTTTCATATTTTAGTTCCCTGAATCATACTGTTAAACAATTTACAATGTTAGTCTTTCATGTAGAAATGCATCTGACAATCTTCCTTTTTACTGTTGGTTTTTGTGTCTTATATGTTAGTATGCTTTAACTTTATGTCCATGGATTTCCTGGGAGTATTTAATTAATTTTATAATTAAATACAGATCAATCATGATATTTTTGTTCATTTCTATAAATTTATCCAATTTCTGAAAAAATATTCTACTAATTTCTTTTTTTATATTATTGTGGCCATAGGCAATCTATGCTATGATTTGATTAGTATCTTGGGATTTAGATTTCATTTACAGTTGCCATATTTTCTGTCCCAAGCAAAGTTCAAAGAACTCATAAGCATAAAGAACATTCTCCTGTAGTCAGGTGATATCTGTAAACATCTGTAAATACAGTTTAGTTTGTAGTATTCTTCACTTCAGAAAGTATTCATATACTGTTGATATAAAACAAAAATAATATAGACATAATTGAAAATATGGATAAACTTCTATAATGAAGGAATGAAGAAAGACCATATAATTTGAAAACATTCTGTCTCTGTCTTAATCTATTTCTGTCTGTGTGCATATATACATGTGTTTAAAGGATACAGGATAACTTCAAAAATGTTCCTCATATATCATCTACCTTTGAAAGATTAGGAAAGCTCTGATGGCTAGCAAGCAAGCCACAAAGATCTACATATGTCCATCTCCCCATTGCAGTGGCTACAAGCTCATGTTGTCATACACAACTGTTTTAAGTTCAGTTATCAAATAAACCCCAAGTTCCTGGTTTCAGTAGTAAAGTACTCTATAGACTTCTTTGTCTCCCCATGCTCCATAAGGTATCTATATAGCTATACACACAGAGACTTGAATTAGTATTTGAAAAAAAAATCTGAATTCAGTTATGTATTATATTAGTCCATGATTTGTCAAAATGTAGACCCCATGATGGATTTTGAAAGCATGTATATGCACACAGTTGATCATTATTTATTTGTGAAATAACTATTATTTTCAAATATATGGTTAGAATGGATGACCTTTTGATGAAATCATCTGGGCACTGAAGGAAAAGGCTGTATGTAACTAGAGATTGTGCAGGTTAAGGGGAGAAAACTTGCAGAAAGAGTGTTTCATGAACACAGGCTACATTTGAAATCGGATAGGATGTTAAATGATAACTACCAGACTAGGGCAATTATGGGAAGCATCAGCAAATAACTATAATTAGTAGCTCCTGAAAAGCACTTTGTATGTTCTCAGTATTAAAAAGATAATGTGTGCATTTTATACAAACCAGTTATTTTGCTCTTAATTGTATGCTGCATATGAGAACTGTGAGCCATATAATGCTGCATGAAACATGTAACTTATGACTCATTAAAGTATTGGTGATCTTAAAACTAGTATATCAGACAAAAGTAATTAATTTTAATTGCTTATGGTTTGGCCTCAAAAGATCAGCAACATTCAAGTCTCCAGAGTTTGTGTCTCCAAGGCTTGAGCAATAAATACTGTTGTTGGTCATCCCACTCACAGAGGTTCCACTTGATCTGCAAAAGGTTTGCTTTCAGGCTGCAAAGGAGAGGTAGGTATTAGTTTTCACTAGGAAAATAACTCAATATGAAGATAAGTCATTTTGGTGTATGGCATTATTGAGCATGATGAAATATTCCCATATTTTAATACAACATATATCTGCATGTGAGAGATTCCCTTATGTCTTAGCTTAATGTTTTATCTTGACAGTGTATTCTGGTACAACTTAGTTTTAATTACATTATTCTCATTACATCTGATACTTTAAAGTCTCTACTTTGTTCCTTAGGGAAAGTATAATTACTTTAAAACAATTATGTTAATATCTTGACAAGAAAGTTAAATGGGGATATGGGTTGCTTGAGAAATGAATGGACAGATTTGAATCTAAATACCAGGACACTAGATATAGGTATACAGATTTGTCTGTATTTTCAAATCACTGGATTGGTTCTTGCATAGAAATACACATTCTGTGTCTGTGTGTGTGTGTGTGCGTGTGTGCGTGTGTGTGTGTGTGTGTGTGTGTGTGCGTGTGTGCGTGTGTGTGTGTGTGTGTGTGTGTGTGTGTGTGTGTGTGTGTCTGTGTCTGTGTCTGTGTGTGCGTGTGTGTGTGTGTGTGTGTGTGCGTGTGTGTGTGTGTTTCAACCTCTCTGTCTCCTTGTCTGTGTTATTTCTGTCACTCTCATTCTAATGTGCACATGTGCACATGTCTGTAGAGGCCACAGGAAAACTTCAGAGGTGTTCCTCAGCCGACATCTATCTTGATTTGGAAGACCAAAAAGGCTGCCATGGCTATCAAGTGAGCCATGCAGATCTACATTGGTCCATTTCCCCAGTGCAGTGGCTACAAGCTCATATTATCACACACAACTGGTACAACTATTTTAACTTAAGCTATTGGAGTAAACCTCAGGTCCCTGGTTCCACTAGTAAAGTACTCTACAGACTGCTCTGTCTGCCTATGCTCCATAAAGTAAAATTTCCTTATATTCTATCCTGTTTCTATTCTTTAGGCAATATATGAAAAATAAGGAAGTTTTCCTGTATATTATTATTATTATTATTATTATTATTATTATTATTATTATTATGTTTTTTCGAGACAGGGTTTCTCTGTGTAGCTTTGCACCTGTCCTGGAACTCACTTTGGAGGCCATGCTGGCCTCAGACTCACAGAGATATGTCTGGCTCTGCCTCCCGAGTGCTCAGATTAAAGGCGTGCGCCACCAATGCCCAGCTCCTGTGTAAATTATTAGGTTTTAGAAAGTAGTTTCCCAGGGTAAGATACACAGTCTTTATATATATGATATAAATTATGTTTAGACATTTGAGATTTCTGTTTTTGAATATGAGGTTTAAGAAAATATTGTATTATATCGGTTAATAATTTATGAATAAATATAATGAAAATGAGAAGCTACTCTATTAGGTATAAAATTAACTGGAGATGAAGATAATAAAATTCCATGTTCTTGCAAGAATAAGCACTAAAACTCACATTCCAGCATACAATTTAACTCAATAATTGTATTACCTTTAAAAAGCTCTAAAAATGATTCTGAATTTCTAAAATGTGTGACCTATAGCTTCTCTGACAGACCAAAATTGATACGTTCAAAGAGGAATTTGCTTTTTAATCCAGGAATTATAACACAGTGAGGCTGTATAGACAATAAAAATACTCCCAGGTCCCTTATTCTCTATTTTATTAAGTTTTAGGATAAACTCCATATTCTGGAGAAGAAAAAACATGTCGTTGACATATGGAAATAACAGTGGGCCCATGTTCACTCTCTTGGGCTTCTCAGATTACCCGGAACTGAAAGTCCCTCTCTTCTTGGTGTTTCTCACCATCTACAGCATCACTGTGGTAGGCAATATTGGCATGATCCTCATCATCAGAATTAACTCCAAGCTGCACACCCCCATGTACTTCTTCCTTAGCCACCTTTCCTTTGTGGATTTCTGTTATTCCTCTGTCATAGCTCCCAAGATGCTGGTGGACCTTGTTGCAAGAGACAGAACCATTTCCTTTATAGAGTGCCTAGTACAATACTTTTTCTTTGCTATTTTTGTGGTAACTGAGTCCATTCTATTAGTGGCTATGGCCTATGATCGGTTTGTGGCCATCTGCAGCCCACTGCTTTACACAGTAACCATGTCCCAGAAAATCTGCATCCGTCTGGTGGTGGGATCATATGCTTGGGGACTGACATGCTCCTTGACAATGACGTGTTCTGCTGTGCAGTTATCTTTCATTGGTTTCAACGTGATTGATCATTTCTTTTGTGAGTTCGCCTCACTACTAGCCCTCTCCTGCTCCGACACTCATTTTAACCAACTGCTTCTGTTCTCCCTTTCCACGGGGAATGCCATCAGTACTCTTCTCGTTCTCCTCCTGTCATATATGTTCATCCTTGCCACCATACTCAAGATGCAATCATCCAGTGGGCGCCACAAAGCCTTCTCTACATGTGCCTCACACCTGGCTACCATCACCATCTTCTATGGCACGATCTTGTTTCTGTACTCTGTGCCCAACTCCAAGAATTCAAAGCTCACATTCAAAGTGGCCTCTTTGTTTTATACACTGGTGATTCCCATGGTCAACCCCCTGATTTACAGTGTGAGGAATAAAGATGTGAAGGACACAATCAGAAAAATAATGGATATTAAATTTATCATTTTCCTCCAATCATCTTCTCGAGATCTTTAACCGTGGCCTTAGTAAAGGAGTTTTAGAGAGTTGGAGAGTAATATCACACTGAAATTAATGATTAATACCTTCAGCTGAACAGAAATGGAAATTGTTTTAAAGATAATTCCCTGTTCTCTGTATTCACTTTTCAGAAATAAACCAGAGAATTCACTAGCCATTTATATTCCACCCCAATACTGAAGTAACATTATATTTTATAATCTCGTTGTGAAGATGAAAGATGTATGCCATGGGGAAAACTTTATATTATATAATGGAATTGCCTTATATCTGATACCTCAGAAAGCTGAGATTTTCATAGAACACATGTGTGATGTAAAAGTAGATATATCCAGTATGCTAAGGCAAAATCTAATGTTGTTAGTCTTTAAAGCAAGTAGATGGCCAGTGTATAGGAATAAAAACAGAATGTACCAAAACAATCTCGAAAGAAAGGAAATCTCAAATTAATGGTGGAACTTTTGAAGGTTTATATTATTATAATTTTAAAAAGGAAAAAAAGGCTTTTAAGTTGATTCAGTAAGTAAAGTGTTTGCAATATAAGCCTGACTACCTGAGTTTGACCTCCTGACCCAAAGGAAATATAGAAGAAAAAAATTGACTTCACTGAGCTGTCCTCTGACCTCCACCAGGAACCAAGGCTTGTGTAAAAACATCCCCTGAACACAGCATATGCACATAAGGACAACAAAACATTTTAAAGGATGTGGAGTATTTATTGTTGATATTATTGGGTTTTGTTTGTTTGTTTTAATTTGGCCATCACAAAAGGAGTTTGTGGTATTTTTCAAGATCAATGATGTTAAGAATATATCTTTTTCAAGAGAAAGTAGCAAAAATATAAGCAAGAGCTAAGAATGCAATGTTGTGCCAGTCATTCAATAAACATTTTATTGTGCTAAAGTAGTACCACTTTCTGCATGTTTTGTGTATATGTGTTATGCACTATGTATAAATTAGTCTCTATGAGCAGAATGTGTAAAAGATTGTTTGCTTTCTAACACACTGATTTTAATTGGTTTGCAACTATCAATTAGAACATGATAACACAACATTAGTAACATATTTTAAGCCATATACTTCTTCCTAAGACCCTTGTCACCAACAGTTCAGCAGAGTACTTTTCCAAAACTCTTTTCTCTGAATTATTTTCTTATGATCCACTGAATTCAACTGGAGATTCATGTTTGGCCATGCATTTCTAAATATCACAGGAGAGCTGTGGGGTCAAATTTGGGCACTCGAGTGAAGACAAGCATTATCTCTTCTCTGCAATTCAACAATAGCCAACAATTCAGAAAGGTAGGGTATGGTCCTGTGATTTAGCCTCCTCAATGATCTGCTAACAGGCACAACTTCTGCAGGTCCAAAGCAAGCAACCTTGAATGCTGTAATATCATTCTTGCAATGACTTGTCATGTTCTGGATACAGCATCTTTACATCTCCTTTCCCTATGTTCTTGTTGTTGCTTCACATACACACACACACACACACACACACACACACACACACACAGAGAGAGAGAGAGAGAGAGAGAGAGAGAGAGAGAGAGAGAGAGAAGTTTAAGATCAATAATTAAAAGAACAAACTTATTTTAAAAATAAAGAAGGTGTACAATACTCAGTTAGAGAGAACTGATGCTTTTTTACTGGCATACTGTAACTGCCTTTGACACAGAGCAGTATCAAGGATGAGAGTCTGTCACATGGTGAATCCTCAAGTTGTCTTCTTCCTTCAAAGATGTACTGTAACTTCAAATTAATAAATTCCAGTTTTCATACAGTTAATTATTCTTAATACAGAAGTTTTCTTTTATTTAAACAGAAAAGCAAGAGGTTGTTTTTGTTTTTTTTTCTGAAGTCAACAAATTTTAGTTTTTCCAACTAACTACTGTGCCATGGTCTGTGCTTCTTGGGAGTTAATTCTTGCATTTACCCACCAACCCCACAGTACCTCAGAGTTTTCTTGAATGCGAGCAGCAGGAAATACTAGATAGAAGGATTTGGATTGTGGAGATAAACAGATAGAAAATATAGGATAGCCTTGAGAGGGCCAGGAACCTATTCCAACTGGCCCCAACTGTCTCTGCCCCAGGTTATTTGTAGAGATGCCAAGAGGTGGAGCAAAAGACCTCCCCCCAGCACAGCCAAGTGCAGACCATATCAGACACCTTCACTAAGACCCTTGGTCCAATCATCTTCTCTATGCAGACCTGCTGAATAAAGCCACAAGGAACCTGAAATAGGCTCCCACAACTTCTGAATATAAATGTCCTTTACTAAAAAGGGAGCATTTTTCACAATGGGGGGAGGGGGTCAAGTATGACATACCATCAGTTCTCAAACTAGGGAGACAATACCCAGAATACCTAAAATAGTAACACACACACACACACACACACACACACACACACACACATTTAAGATCAATACTTAATAAGGCTAACTTTATTTAAAAACATGGAAGATCTACTATACCCACTTAAAGAGAATTGATTGATGCTTTTTGACTGGCATACTGTTACAGCCTTTGACACAGAGCAGTATCAAAGAGAGGAAGATGAATGTTATATTCTTTCATTTGCAAGTCTGTTGGGAACATCTGGCTACAAATGTACCAAGGAGGCACTCCTTGAAGGAAATGTAACCCAGACAAGAGTCTGTCACATGGTGCATCCCAAGTTGTCTTCTTCATTCAAAGATGTACTACACATTTAAATTAACAAACTCTAGTTTGCATACAGTTAATTATTCTTAATACAGAAGTTTTCTTTGCTTTAAACAGAAAACAAAAGTTTACTGAGTTTAACAAATTTTATTTTCAAAAATATTTCCTGATTTCAAGTCAAAACATGAGAAATCAGGCTCTTAACAGTTTATCAATAGTGTATCCCTGTGGGGAATAAATTTATCATTGAGACATTTTTCAGTCTCTAATGACATAATTGGTTTTCAGCACAAGAGAGTAATGCATGTATTTAGTAGTGATGCTGGTAAACATCTCACAAGACCTTGGACCATTCTCTCCACATGAATCAAAATATTCTCTCTCTCTCTCTCTCTCTCTCTCTCTCTCTCTCTCTCTCTCTCTCTCTCTCTCCCTCCATGATTCATGGATTAAGTAATCTATACTTAGGTGGAGGAAGGATAGAAAAATCCAAAATTTGTCACCAAGTTGTTCATTTTAGTCTTTGGAATTAACTGTTATGACATAGTCTGTATGGTGATATTTTATTTGTACTGAAATGTGATTTTATTTGTATTTTAATAAAGTTGCCTTGGGGTCAGAGCAAGCCATAGCAGAAGCTCAGCAATGGTGGTTGCATGCCTTTAATCCCAGTACTTTCGAGGCAGAGCTAGGCAGATCTCTGTGTGTTCAAGGATACAGCCAGCATGGCGACACATGACTTTAATCTCAATACCAACCATAGAAGACCTAGAAGTCTGTACAGAGAGGCAGTGACGAGGAGGTCATATGATTGGGTTTACAACCAAAAGAGAAGGCAGAACAGAAAGTCTATAAAAAAAAGACAGGACACAGGAAGTAGGTCTCTTGCAGAGAGGAAAGACAGCAGTAGCAGTGAAGGGTAAGGTTTTCAGCTCTCAGCTATTGCTCTGACCTCTTGGCTATTAACTCTATATTTGTCTCTGTGTTTCTTATTTAACAAGATGGTTACATCTACAAGTCTGTGCTTCTTGAGAGTTAATTCTTTCCATTTCCCATGAAAAATGTCCTTTAATATAAAAGAAGTGTATTCTCACGAATGTGAGGGTGGTGTAAGTATGAAATTTCTTCAGTTCTCTAACTAAGGAGAAAAATATATATAATACATAAAATAATAATACCTCTCTCTCCTTTGTCAATTGATTTATAAACAATCCATTTCCTTGTGGCAAATCGTATCACTCACATGTGAATTTAGTGGCCATGAGAAAATTCCAGGAGATTGAGTTATATATTTGTGAAGGATTCCCCTAGATAGAATTAACTAAGACAAGAAGATCTGCCATCTGATAGTCCAGATTCTCAGGCTAAATCAAAGAGGGGATATAGAAAGCTTGTTAGGGCAGAGCCTTCTATTAATGCTTCCTGACCTCTCAATTGCAAGTTTTGAATCTGTGAGACAACTGAAAATTTTTCTTTACTTGATTTGTTTTCTCAGGTAGCTTCTCCCAGTGACAATAGGTCTGTCAAATGTAGTATTCATTAAACAAACTCTATATTTGAGCTAAGTATCTGTGGTGTAGACATAGTATCCATTGCTCTCTTTGTGAAGATAAGAAGTCCCTCTCTTCTTAGTGTTTCTCATCTTCTACAGCATCACCGTGGTAGGCAATATCGGCACGATCCTTGTAATCAGAATTAACCCCAAAGTGCAAACTCCCACATACTTCTTCGTCAGCCACCTCTCCTTTATGAATTTCTGTTATTTCTCTGTCATTGCTCCAAAATGATGGTGAACATTGTTGCAAAAGAGAGATCTATTTCATTTTGAGTATGTATAGTGCAATACTTTTTCTTTTGTACCTTCTCAGTTACTGAATCGTTTTTGCTAACAGTGATGTCCTATGACTGGTTGGTGTGGCCATCTGTAACCCCAAGCTTTATATTGTACCCATATCATAGCAACTCTGTGTTGGGCTGGTGGTAAGGATCCGGTGCATTCACATGGTCCATGATTTTGATCAATTTGTCTGTCCAATTATCATTTGTTGGTTTCAACAATTGGTAATTTCTTCTGTGAGTTTTCCTCACTACTCTCCCTTGCTTGATCTGATACTGAAGTCAGTCAATTGCTCCTATTCCTTTTTTTTTCCTCCTTTAGTGCTCTAAGCACACTTCTCTTCATCCTCTTGGTTCATTGTTATTACCATTCTGAAGAAGCATTCAGGTAGTAGATGCAACAAGGCTTTCTTTACCTGTGCTTCTCACCTGAAAGCCATCACCATCTTCCTTGGTACCATATTATTTCTCTACTGTGTGCTGAACTCCAAGAATTCTAGGCACATCATCAAAGTGGCCTCTGTGTTTTGCACAGTAGTGATCCCCATGATAAATCCCATGATCTACAGTCTGAGAAATAAAAATGTCAAAGACATAGTCAGCAAGATAATTAACTTCAAACTTTTATCTTTTCTCAGTCATCTTCTTTGGAATTTTAACTTTGATGTTTAAATAAAGAATGTGTAAGAAATTTATTCTTAAGCATATTGCATTTAATAGAACTAATTTTTTCATTGAAAAGAAATGGATTTGTATGATATAACATTGGCTCTTTCCTTTTCATGCACGACAAAATATCTCTGTGATATGCAGTACAGTAATGATAAAACAGGTAAAATTATGACCTATAGAATCTGATTAAAAGATTAAAGACAGCATAACTTATAGTGATATTTTATTTGTATTGAAATGTGATTTTATTTGTATGTCAATAAAGTTGCCTTGAGGTCAGAGCAAGCCAGAGCAGAAGCCGAGCAGTAGTGGGGCACGCCCTTAAACCCAGCACTTGGGAGGCAGAGCTAGGCGGATCTCTGTGTGTTCAAGGACACAGCCAGCATAGCAGACACACGCCTTTAATTTCAATACCAACCATAGAAGACCTGGAGGTCTGTACAAACAGGCAGTGACGAGGAGGTCATGTGGCTGGGTTACAACCAATGAGGGAGGAGAACAGAAAGTCTTTAAATAGACAGGACGCACAGAAGTAGGTCTCTTGAGGAGAGGAGGAACCGCAGAAGCAGTGAAGGGTAAGGTTTTCTGCTTTGGCTCTGACCTCGTGGTTTTTAACTCTGCTACTGGCTCTGTGTTTCTTATTTAACAAGCAGGATACATCTACAATAACTGCTTTATGGGTTAGAATGTATAATTAGGTTAGTATTTTTACTTCATAATATAACTCAAGCCAATGGATTTCTCAAATACATTCATTTGTGCTTTAAGTAAACAAATATCAGTCAGAATAGATGTTGTCTCAAGAATGCAGAGTTAGTATTGATATTATATAAATGAAGTGCATGCACATTGTGAAGTAATGAACACAACTATTCTCAAAAAGATGGAGAAAAAAATTGTTTCAGAAGGATATTTTAAATTATAAAGTATTTTCTATTAAAATTAGTAATGGAAAACAGAGAGCTAAGTTTTTTTTCTTTAATTTCTTTTCTTTCTTACTTTTTTTTATTAGATAATAACCCTATCCAAAACAAAAAATTTCCCTTGGCAACAGTGAGGGGTTATTACAGTAAAACCACAAGCAATTAAAGAACAGAAATGTAGAGCTCAATCTCAGTAGGTATATCTACAAAGCAGACTTAAACCTAAGACTCAGGTAACATTGAAGAAGAGGGTCCAGAAAGATTGTAAGTGACAGAGGAAAGGGAAGTTTGCTGGGAGACTGTGTCTCCTACAAATGTCAAAAGCCACACTCATGAAGTCTCACCAACATGATTGCCAAATATGAAAGCTGAATTTTCAGAGTTCAATTTGAGGCAAAAATAAGTTTTAATTAGGAGATAAAAATCATAAGTGAAATCATGAGGTTAGAATGTGCTACTTAGTTCAAAATCTGACAGTTATTTCATTGAACAAAGTTGTTATGACTCTTGTATGTTTTTCTTCCTCTGCTGTGTGCATATGTTTTGTGGTGCATATATGAGGAGGACTTGAATAGAAATGTGTATGAAGTGATTTCATCATCCTAAATATATTTTAAGTAAGTGTGATAATGAATAATAGAATCTTAAAGTCCTAAATGATTGGTAGTATTTTCACATTTGTCTATCCAGCCTGTAGACAGTACTATTCTATGCTATAACAATACTATTCTACATAGATGATGTCAGAAAAATTATCACCCTCTGAATAATTTTTTTTGAGACAAGGTTTCTCTGTGTAGCTTTGTGCCTTTTCTGGAACTCACTTGGTAGCCCAGGATGGCCTCAAACTCACAAAGATCTGCCTGCCTCTGCCTCCTGAGTGCTGGGACTAATGGCGTGAGCCACCACCAACTGGCTTCTGAATAATTTTTCACTGGATTTCATCTGAGTTTTTGTCAAACTAATTCTAATTTATCTTAAATGAAATGTTGATTGTGGCCTGAAATGTTGTAAATTTATTACTTACAGAATATTACTCAAAAGAAAAAAAAACAGTCATTATGTCCTATTTCCCATGGTGATAAAAATATGAGATTTTATGTTATTGAACCACTTGGTTGAACTATCTCCTACAAGTGTCCTTTTCAGAACCAAATATGAATGTGCATGATTTTACATGACTATCAGTCTGGTGGAGCAAATACAATTTTTTTCCATACAGGGTTTTTATGTGAAATAGTCCTGGCTGTCCTAGCACTCACTCTGTAGACCAGGCTGACCTTGAACTCAGAGAGACCTGCCTGCCTCTGCCTCCTGAGTGTTAGGACTAAAGAAGTGTACCACAGCCACTGGTGCAAATAAATGTGCTGAAAAATATATGTTTTGAAAAAAGAATCTGTGGTTGGTATGTGGAATGAATAAAAAAATTATTTTTTTCATTATATATTTTTTATTTTACAAAACTTAATTTTACATATCAGCCATGGATTCTCCCGTCCTCCCTCCCCCACTCTCCCAGCCCTCCCTCCCAATCCACCCCCCAACTCCAACCTCCTCCAAGGCAAGGTCTCCTCTGGGGAGTCAGCCCAGCCTGGTAGATTCAGTTGAGGCAGGTCCTGTCCCCTCCTCCCTGCACCAAGGCTGAGCAAAATGTCACAGCATAGGACCTAGGTTCCAAAAAGCCAGCTCATGCACCAAGGACAGGTCCCAGTCCCACTGCCCGGGGACCTCACCCACCCCCCAAAAAAAGGTTCAAAACAAAACAAAAAGAAAAAAATGGAAAAACGAACAAGTATATAATCTGGAATATAAAGATACAAAAGCTCAGTAAAGTTACTCGATCAAGTTATTTTGTATTTATGGTAATTATAAAAATGTTTATTTGGTATGCATTTTAAATAAACAACACATTCCATTGATTGTGAATTAGAAAATAATAAGAAAATATTTTTGGAATTGGTTGTCTGAGGGAATTCCTTTCCTTTTGTATGAATTTCCATTTTTCTGAATTTTCACAAATTTTATCTTTTACAATGTATTACTTAGAAATTATTTAACTTTTAAACCCAAGATTTGCATTTACTTTAATACACAGTTTGTGTTTACTTCTGTCTTTCTTGAGAAATTATATTTTGATATAAGCAACAAAAGCCAAATATGCAAGTGAACAGCTTTTGTTTGTATACCTAAGCAAAGATCATTCTACTCTCAAATTCTAAGAGACCAGTGGTTTATACCGAACCTGTGAAGGAGATAAAGCATGATCAGTCTTTCTGGGTGTGGCCAACCATGGTTCATAGGAGGCGCTTTAGTTCAATCTATGTGTCATAAATTACATATACCTCACTTGTTCCTATGGATGTCGAGTGCTCTACTGTGTTAACACATATTCTTTATCTGCTGATGTGTACTGGGATCATATTCTTGACAGTGTGAGCATTACTTCAGCTGTCATTGAGCTGGAACTTTCAGATAACTATGATGGTTGGCCTAATGACTTTATTGGGAACATTTACTTTGTGTTAAGATGTCTGGGTGATATAGTGTAATTTTTAGTTTCACCAGTTTTGCTTCATCTTTCTTGACCAATTGTGAAATGGAATGTCATTATGTAGCCCAACATGGTCTCAAACTCAAAAATCTTATGCCTTTACTTTCTAAATTCTGGGATTAGAAAAGCATATCATTTTTAAAAAAGCTTTATTTTGTTTGTTTTTGAGAAACTTCTTCATTTCCCCCAATTGTTATTCTAATTTACATTTTTACTAACACTGTGCAAAGTTTTTTCCCTTCATATGTTTCTCAGCATTCCTTATTTTTTCCTTCTTTTTCACGACAACCTTTCTAATTGCGATGAGGTGATTTCCCTCTGTGAACACATTTTCATTTCTCTGATATTGAATTTTTATTTCTTGCATTTGGCATGTTCTCTTATACAGCACGTTTATTTAGTTTTTCAGTTATTTTATTATCAGAAGGCATTTTCTATTCTGTTAGTATTTATCTAACATAAATTTCAATTGATTCATTGTGAATTTCACACCATACACCCTAATCCCACTCCCATTGCTCAGTCCTTCTATATCTGTCCTCCACCTCCTCCTCAAAATAAAATGAAAATTTTAAATTAAAAAAAAAAAATCTTGCTAACTCCTCTGGGCAATGATCTGCTCCTCTATCAATTGCAATCTTCTCTCATACCAGTTACATCTCTAATTCTGCCATACTTTTACCACTTTGCTCCTCTGTCATTCCCACTTCTCCATCACATATTCTTTCATTGTAGTGGCATTGGGAACCCTTTGACTAGCTTTACTTGCAAGTGTTCATTGCAATGAATCATTGGTCTGGTCCAAGGCCTCTTGGCTTCTGCTACACTATCAGTACTGGACCTACACTGAAACTCCTCTAGGATATCCTGCTGTTGCCCCAAGTCATGGAGATCCTGTGGCTATGGGTTCTGCAAAACCAGTCCCTTAACATACTTCAGAAGGTCATGGGTGGGGGAGATGTTGGGGTGGGCCAATTCATGGCCTTGGATCTGGGCATGGGTGGCAGCTGAGTTGGTCAGCCTGCTTGACCTCCCTCTACTCCCTCCACCCAAGGGCAAGGCCAGCTCTCCCTTATGCTACTGCTGTCACTGCTGTGCAGTACTTGGCAGGAGCTGCCTAGCTCTGGGTGGGTCCAGCCAGAGACATCTGCATGGCATTTGGTGGTAATACAGGCATCAGACATCGACACAGACTTAGCTGCAGTAGGACTGAAGACTTAGTCACAGCAGCAGCCTGAGCCAAGACTTCATCACTGCCTCAGCTGGCTGTGCCAGCTCCTCATATGGGCCTTTTCCTCCTCACCACCTTTGCATCTCCTGTTCCACCTCTCTCCATAGAGTAGGACGGCTATGCTTCCCTTTTTCTCCCATCTCTCCACCACATACAGTCTCTTTCTCATCTCTCCATTACCTATTTCTTCATTGCAGTATGCCCAATGTCTGGGTCTCCAGTGCCGGGGCAGTGGCTTGGATGTGTATATGAAGGCATTGTTATTTATTTATTTATTTGCTTATTTATTTATTTATTTATTTATTTATTTATTTATTGATTCATTCATTCATTCATTCATTTATTTATTTATTTATTTATTTATTTATGTTTCATTTGATTTTTTTGTTTGTTTGTTTGTTTGCTGAGATTTTGAAGTTCACTCTACATAGTGGATTTAAACCATTGGTTCTAGATTCAGCTTACAAATAGTCCCTGTAGTTGTTTGTAATTGGCCCCTGTAAAACTCCTAGGGAGTGGCACTACTAGGAGGTGTGGCTTGTTGGAGTGGATGTGAAGTTGTTACTGTGGGGGTGGGCTTTGAGTTCTCCTAAGCTCAAGCTACTCCCAATGTTACAGTTTACTTCCTGTTACCTACAAGATGTAGGATTCCCAGCTTGTTCCCCTGCACCATGTCTGCCTGCACACTGCCATGTCTCACTGTGATGATAATGAACTGAACCTCTGAACTGTAAGCTAGCCATTCCAACTAAGTGTTTTCCTTTATAAGAGTTGCCATGGTCATGGTGTCTCTTTACGGCAATAGAAACCCTAATTAAGACTGTCTCTCTGGTGTGTGACAGACTTTTTCTAGGGACACAAAACATACCCAGGTTATTACTCAACTCAGAAAGGGAACCCACCATAGAACTAAAGCAACTAATGCACAAAAGTCAAACTAGGAGTATCAATAGATTTTTACTGAGTCACCAAATAAAGTTGAAGAATGGCTTACAGAAACAGGGATGATGCAGAAGTAGCTTCAGCACTGAAAAGCCCAGGTCAGTGTAGGTGAGAATTCATGAAAGCTTCTGCTCCAGCAATCTCTGCATAACTAGCTGGTAACTCACTCTACAGGTTCAAGAATTTACTCACAGCTTTTCAGTGTCTTAAGTACAGACAACTGTTTACTTTTCTTTATAAATCTTGAAGGGGTATTCCAGAATCTTCTAAGTTTCTGCTTCCATGACATATGAGAGTTCATTTACTATTTGAGTCTCATGAATCTCCCCCTCCATTCTGGGAGGGATATTTGAACTCAGAATAACCTGCTATACAACATTATCCCATTCTGGAAGATACTCTTCTGAGTGGTTTCCTTTATTATACAAGTGGTGCTGTATGAATTATTCCCAATATGAGAGGGACATGAGCTCTTGCACTCACAGCAACTGTAGTTACTGTCATAAGGCCCACATAAGATCAAAGTAACTAATTTAAACATGGATGTGGTAGGAGCATGTAAAGTCTCTTAACTGACAAGCTATTAGAGGTTAATGGCTCCTGGGAGAGAAAGAGTCATTTTTCTTCGACTATATTGCTTCTGGTACATTGCTCATGCTCCAGTTGGAATGCATTCATCCAGGACAATATGAGAGTATTAATTGGGATCAATGGTCTTCACAAAAGGAGGAGGGAGCATGAAATTGTGGGGTAATATTTTGGAGTACCCTAGGAGGAGTTAGAGGTGGGGTCTTGGAGTGGATATGTTCAAAATACACTGCATACTTCTGTGAAATTCTCAACAAAGAAATAACAAATATTTTCAAAGGGTAATTGATATTTTGATATCACATATGAAATAAATAGATGCTTTTAAAAATCACTTTTCATTTTTGATCCATACTTCTGTGTGCAGATTTTAAGATATCTTCTATTGGTTCATATAAATGTTGGATAAATCATATATTTTACCTGAAACTTCTATTATTACTTCAGAGTGAATGCATTAAACATCATCCTTCTATCTCTTTTGAGATCTGTAATATTTTCTAATCAATTGCCTTTACATACTGACTGAGGTAACAAAAATCAAGAAATTAAAAATTCTTAACCAAATATGTTTTTAAAGAGCACACTTCAAGCTATTGGAATAAAAGGACAGACTTCTTTCTTTTTTCCTAAAAGACAAAAGTCAAATTTATTCTCTTGGAATAAAACTTAATTTCCACCACAATTTCTAATATTAATTATAATAATTTTAATAGAATCCATTCAGTCAACCTTTATAGACATACTTTACATAAAGGATTCAGACATATTATGCTTAAGAAGAAAATACTTTAGTGTCTATTATTTTTCTAACTGTGTCCTTGACATCCTTATTTCTGAGACTGTAAATTAGGGGATTCAACATGGGGATCACCACTGTGTAAAACACAGAGGCCACTTTGACAGTGTGCCTGGAGTTCTTGGAGTTGGGCACACAGTAGAGGAATAAGATTGTACCGTGAAAGATGGTTATGGCTGTCAGATGGGAAGCACAAGTGGAGAAGGCTTTGCGGCGTCCACTGGCTGAATGCATCTTCAGAATGGTAACAACAATGAGCACATAAGACAAGAGAATGACAAAGAGTGTGCTGACTTCATTAAAAGTGGCAAAGATGAAAAGCAACAGTTGACTGACAGATGTGTCAGAGCATGAAAGTGAAAGGAGAGCGGAGAACTCACAGAAAAAGTGGTTGACTGTGTTGAAACCATGAAAAGATGAATTCAAAGCCGAGCAGGTTAGTATCAAGGAACATACTAACCCCCAAGCATAGGATCCTATGACCAGCATGGCACAGAGCCTCTGAGACATGGCAACTGTGTAGAGTAGAGGGTTACAGATGGCCACAAACCTGTCGTAAGCCATAACTCCTAATAAAAAAGATTCAGTTACCACAAAAGTACAGAAAAGAAAGAATTGAACCAAGCATCCTAAAAATGATATGGTTCTGTCCACTACAACTAGATTTACCAGCATCTTTGGAGCAACAATAGAGGAATAGCAGAAATCCACAAAGGAGAGATGACTGAGGAAAAAGTACATGGGGGTGTGCAGTTTGGGGTTAATTCTGATGATGATTATCATGCCAATATTGCCTACCACAGTGATGCTGTAGATGGTGAGAAATACCAAGAAGAGAGGGACTTTCAGTTCTGGGTAATCTGAGAAGCCCAAGAGGGTGAAAATGGCCCCACTGTTATTTCCATCTGACAGAGACATCACTCCTCCTTGTAAGAATCTAGAATACCTAGGAAGTAAAAATAGACATAGCCAGTTTGTTTCACACTCTTCGCAAAGCTTGAACAATAAAGCATAATATCGTTCAAAGTTAGTGTACCTATAATAAAGCTTGTGTATATTATTAAAATATAACTGTTTGAAAGATACTTAGAATTAAAATGAATTATTGAATAAAGTCTTAACCTCTCAAATGAAAGAAAATCACGGCAAGTAAGTAAATTGAGAGATGTGGATAGATTTGAGACTATTTCAAATCAAATATTACATACAACTTTCAGCGGTATTGGATTATTTTTGATTCACAGGAAGTAACCTAAAATCACATACTGAATGGCTATCTCAGTCTTACTATCAGTAACAACAAAAAAAAAAAATACCTAGGAATATATAAAGGAATTAAGTTATGCATCGTGTGTTACAATATTTGAAATATCAATAGTTCTGACATCTTACCTTGAACGTTGTCTAATTGTTTATTTTCTCAATAATTGAGTACATTTTCTCTCATTCAAATAAAGAGAATCTTATTTTTTTTCAGAAATCACATTACAAGACTTTCACTTGATTGGTTAGAGTTACTCCAAGATATTTTATATTATTTGAGGCTATTGTGAGAGATGTTGCTTTCCTGATTTCTTTATTAATCAATTTGTCATTTGTATACAGGAGAGTTTTGTGAATTAATTTTGTAATCTATCAACTTTGCTGAAAGTTTGTATCAGCTGTAGGAGTTTGGGTCATGTATGTATGTTATCATATCACCTGCAAATAAAGATACTTTGACTTCTTCTTTCCTATTTGCACCTCCTTGATCTTCTTCAGCTGCTTTAATGCATTAGCTAACACTTCAAGTCTTATACTGAATAGGCATGGAGAGAGTGGACAGTCTTGTCTTGGTCCTGATTTTGGTGGAATTGCTTTGATTTACTTTCAATTTAAGTTATGTTGGGCATAATGTAAACTGTCTTTATTCTGTTGAGATATATCCTTTGCATCGCAAATATCTCTAGAACTTTTATCATGAATGGGCATTGGATTTTTTCAAAGGCCTTTTTCTGCCTCTGATTCCAATGAGAGGGAGAAAGGAAGCAGATTCAGATTGGTGGAGAGGAGAGGAACTGTGTTAGTAGAGGTAGGGGAAACCAAAATCAGGATATACTATGTGAGAAAAAAATCTGTTTTCAGTTTTAAAAAATTCAGAATGAAATCCAGATTAAAATCAGGAGTTGAAATTTTAAAGAGTACTTTTATATAAATGAAGCAAAAGTCATGTTCCCATTGCAAATAAAGGCAGAGTATACACTGAAAAAAATTACAGGAAGTTAAATGGTTTCAGAAGGGGAATGGAACTGGAGGATGTGAGGGTGCAGCAAATATGATCAAAATATAAATGTGTGGAATTCTCAAAGGATTCTTGATTTACCAGGTGTTCATAATATCTTGCTTAATTTTTCAAAGGAACTCACTTTTCTGTTTTTTAGGTAATGGAGCTTGTGTCTTTTATTATGTAATTTATTAAATACCTGGTGAGGATTAATGCCTGTTGAAAAAAGATAAATAAACTCCTTGTTGTATTAATTTTATTCTTTGTAATCTTAATCAATACCATCATTTTTAATGTTTTAATTAGTTAACAATGTTTATTGCATCTCACATAAATATCTGAGAATTCATCCTTGAATTATTTTCAAAATCTTAGAAAAATGATAATCTCAAAAAAGCTATTATTTTTCCCACCCAAGGCACTATCTTTCATAGGATTCTTAAGGTACTTACCTAGGCCAGGGACTCTAAAGCAAAGCTTCACAGAAAGAGTGTACCCTGAGACTCTGGCTCATTCACATTTTTTTAAAGAATATTATCCTTATAAATACTGAATTTCCATTGATATTGACATCTAGAATTTAGAAACTAACTTGCTAAGGATAAAGGCAGGGCCTTTCCTTTTGGAGAGTGGCAGCTGGATTCCTGTATTTATTGTTACAACCTTAGAGACAAAAACCTTTAGAGACTATTCCTAAAATCTCTTGAGATCACAAAATAAACAATTATAATTAATAACTTCAATGTGATATAATTATGAGAGCAAATTACATCATAATTAGGGACAGTTCATAAATATAATGTAAAATGAATATATATATATATATATATATATATATATATATATATATATAATTGAGGTACACATATTATATACACATAAATAACTCACATATTTTTCACAGCCAAAGAACAACTTCCTAAGGGTTTTTCTATTATGAGTTATGATATATCATAGAACTCAGCAGTATTAAACAGTATTTTAATCTTTTTATCAGGCATGATGCTCTCTTTCTATAGGATGCTGACTATATCTGGAATAGGTAAATAACCTGGGTCACTATGGTTCTCAGGTCATTGTGGATCTCAGGTCATTATGGTTCATTAAAGATGAAAGAAAACTTTATAAATGTAAACCTCAAATAATGAAAAGATTTAGTTCCTGTTTTCTTCATAGTAGGTGCTTCTTTTCTCAATAGTGACTCTACTGAGCCACCCAGTTAATCCTAAGCTGTTTTGTTTCTCACAAAATGAGCATTTTGGGGGATATGGTCTTTCATGCTTCAGTACTTAGAATCCAGCCCATCTTCTACAAACCCTCTGAAACTGAAGGTACTGCTCTACATAGTGTAGGCATTACTGATCATAGTTGAAACATGGGTCTTATATTTATTTTCATTGTACTTATTGTACAGTTTATTTCACCTTGCCAAATAAAATGTGCACAAAAGCATGGATTTTATTGTTTAGTTCATCAATATCTTCAGAGTTCCTGCATGAATTACTAAGCCATACATGTTTATTGAATGTTGAATACAACTTTTCATGTTACTGGAATAAAACAAAATTCACCAATTATTAAGAGAGAAGATAATCCACCAAATTCAGTTTCGGTTGTATCTTCATGAAATGCCAATTTAATATCAGTATATAAGATGCCAATTAAAAGTGTCAATTTAAACACAAACAAAATTACTCTATACTACTAATTTTCTTTCTGTTGTCAAGTCATGGAGTTTTTAAGGCTGAAGTACACCTGCTAAAACTACTTGCAAATGTAAACTCACATCTCAATTATTCCCTTTAAAAAACTGTAAGAGACAGCGAAGAGAACTCGCATTAAGGAACAGAGCGTTTTACTCCTCTCTCACAATGAATGGGAACCAGAAATTGGACGCTCTTAACCAAGAAAGGCAGGGTTTCATCCAGCACTTCTCCCAAATCGTCAAGGTGCTGACTGAGGATGAACTAGGCCACCCAGAGACAGGCGATACCATTACCCTGCTCAAGGAGGTCCTAGAGTACCATGCTGTGGGAGGCAAGTACTATCGGGGTTTGACTGCTCCAAGCATTCCAGGAGCAGGTGGAGCCGAGGAAACTGGAGGCTGAGAGTCTTCAGCGGGCCCTGCCTGTGGGCTGGTGTGTAGAACTGCTCCAGGCTTTTTGCCGTGTGTCAGATGACATGGATTCTTCCCTCACTTGCCGTGGACAGATCTGCTGATGTCAGAAGTCAGGCATAGGCTTGAATGCCATCAACAACGCTCTGCTTCTGGAAGCCTGCATCTACCGCGCGCTGAAGTCTACTGCAGGGAGCAGCCCTACTACCTCAACCTGCTGGAGCTCTTTCTGCAGAGTTCCTATCAGACGGAGACTGGGCAGACTCTCGACCTCATCACAGCTCTCCCTCCCCCAGGGCCATGTGGATCTTGGTAGATCCACTGAAAAGAGGTACAAATCTATTGTCAAGTACCAGGCAGCATTCTATTCTTTCTGCTTGCCTGTCGCGGCTGCCATGTACATGACAGGCCTTGATGGGGAGAAGGAACATGTCAATGCCATGAAGATCCTGTTGGAAATGGACGAGTCTTTTCAGATCCAGGATGACTACCTTGATCTCTATGGTGACCCCAGCGTGACTGGAATGATAGGCACTGACATCCAGGACAACAAATGCAGCTGGCTGGTGGTTCGGGGTCTGCAATGAGCCACTCTGCAACTGTGCCAGATCTTAGAGGAGAATTATGGGCAGAAGGACCCATAGAAGGTGGCACGGGTGAAAGCCCTGTATGAAGCGCTGGATCTGCCAGCCGTGTTCTTCAAGTATGAGGAAGACCATTACAGCAGCCTCAAGAGCCTCATAGAAGAGTACTCTGCGCCCCTGACCCCAGCCATCTTCTTGGAACTAGCAGAAAAGGTCTACAAACAGAGAAAGTGACCTCGAGATTGCAGAGGCTTGAAGGGAGGGATCTCAATAAATTATTGTACAACAACAACAACAAAGAACTGTAAGAACATTTCCATCTAATTTTATCATGCTTTTTCATTGAGCAAACTCTTGCAAGTTGGTTATATATATATACTATTGATAAGGAATTATTACAGAAATATATTCAATTTATCTGAGTTTTCTACTTATATGAGCATCATCATTAATTACAGATTACTGTAAGTGTTTGAATCAACAATTAGAAATATAAAGGTTGCCTGGTGGTGTCACACTCCTTTAATCCCAGCACTCGGGAGACAGAGCCAAGAGGATCTCTGTGAGTGTGAGGCCAGCCTGGGCTACCAAGTGAGTTCTAGGAAAGGCACAAAGCTACACAGAGAAACCCTGTCTAGAAAAAAGAAATATAAAGGTTGCCAAACATTCCTTTCCAGTGGAGAAATTCAGAATAATGTGTTATATATAACAGGAAGACACATAAATACTCGTGTACTTACTCATTTATTACACAATCATCTATGACAGGTTTATCATGAGTACTTCACTATTTTTAATAGAACACAGGGAGGAAAAATCTCATTGTTGATGAAATCTGTATATACAAGATGATTTTCAAAAGTAAACATAGAAATATATTCAGAGAATGCTGCAAGGGATGTTACTACAAATGTTATTTTTTTGAAAATAAGTCAGACAAGGACACAGTAAGTTACAGTTATGAAGTAAGAAATGAATTATTCAAGTAGTTATAAAATGTGTTGCATGTGTTGTGTTTTGTTTTGTTTTGTTTTGTTTGCAATGTACAAGCACATTTGTTCTAAAATACTTTCATAGTGCTGGAAGGTTGTACATGTCTACTAAGGAAGAAGAAATGTCAGTGGTCTTATACAACACCAGACTCTGCATCCTACAATACTGACCTGCCAGGAGAGTGTGCTCACTGGTGCAATAATGGCGAGGTGGCTATGGGGGTAACTATGTATTTCCAATTGGATGTTAACCCAACTGTGCATGCATGAACAGTACAAGTAAAACTTTTCAAAAGCTGGTGAATGGTGAGATCATAGGCACTTGTGGTAAATCTACTGGTTAAAATAACTGGTTAGTATTGTCAAACTGCCTTCTACTATTATTATTATTATTATTATTATTATTATTATTATTATATTTGTGTTTTAATTTTACACATCAGCCATGGGTTCCCCGTCCTCCCACCTCCAGCAACCACCCCCGCTTTCCCCCCAACCCCTCCCATCTATTCCCATCTCCTCCAGGGCTAAGACTCCCCTGGGGATTCATTTAAACCTGGTGGATTCAGTACAGGCATGTCCAGTCCCCTCTTTTCAGGTTGAGCAAAGTGTCCCTATGTAAGCCCAAGGTTCCGAACAGCCAGCTCATGCACCAAGGACAGTTCCTGGTCCCACAGCCTGGATGCCTCCCAAACAGTTCAACCTATTCTATTGTCTCACTTATCTGGAGGGCCTGATCCAGCTGGGAGCTCAACAGCCTTTGGTTCATAATTCATGTGCTTCCATTCGTTTGGCTATTTGTCCCTGTGTTTTTTTCCAGTCTTGGTCTCAACAATTCATGCTCATACAGTCCCTCCTCTTTCTCGACAATGGGACACCTGGAGCTCCACCTGGGACCTGGCTGAGGATCTCTGCATCCACTTCCATCAGTTATTGGATGAGAGTTCCAGCTCCACTGTTAGGGTGTTTGGCCATCTGATCACCAGACCAGGTCAGATCAGGCATTCTCTCAACCATTGCCAGCAGTCTACAGAGGATGTATCATTGTGGACTTCAGGGGACCTCTCCAGCACTCTGCCTATTCCTGTTCTCATGTGGTCTTCATTTATCATGGTCTGTTATTCCTTGTTCTCCCTTTCTGTTCTTGGTCCAGCTGGGATCTCCTGCTCCCCTAAGCTTTCTTTCCCTCAAACCTTGCCCTTCATTACTCCCACTGTCATCCAGGTTGTTTATGTAGATCTCATCCATTTCTCTGTCATTAGGTGATCCCTGTGTCTTTCCTAGGGTCCCATTTTCTAGGTAGCCTCCCAGGAGTTGTATAGCAGTCTAGTCATCTTTATTTTATATCTAGTATCCTCCTATGAGAGAGTACATACCATGTTTGTCCATCTGAATCAGGGTTACCTCACTCAGGATAATTTTTTTCTAGATCCATTCATTTGCCTACAAACCTCATGATGTCATTGTTTTTCTCTGCTGTGTAGTACTCCATTTTGTATATGTACCATATTTTTTTATCCATTTTTCAGCTGAAGGGCATCTAGGTTGTTTCCAGGTTCTGGCTATTACAAACAATGCTGATATGAACATGCCTGAGCAAATGCCCTTGTGGTATGATTGAGTATTCCTTGGGTATATGCCCAAGAGTGCTACAGCTGGGTCTTGAGGAAGATGGATTCCTAATTTTCTAAGGAAGTACCATATTGATTTCCAAAGTGGCTGCACAAGCTTGCATTCCCACCAGCAGTGGAGGAGAGTTCCTCTTGCTCCACGTTCTCTCCAGCATAAGCTGGCTTCTGTGTTTTTGGTCTTAGCCACTCTGACAGGTGTAAGGTGGTATCTCAGTGTCATTTTGATTTGCATTTCCTGGATAATTAGGGATGTTGAACAATTCCTTAAATGTCTTTCTTCCATTTGAACTTCCTCTGTCGAGAACTCTCTGTTTAGTTCTATAGTCCATTTCTTAATTTGACTGTTGGGCATTTTGATGTCTAATTTCTTGAGTTCTTTATATATTCTGGATATCAGCCTTCTGTCAGATGTGGGGTTTGTGAAGACCTTTTCCCATTCTGTAGGCGGTTGCTTTGTCTTGTTGACCATATCCTTTGCTTTACAAAAGCTTCTCAGTTTCAACAGGTCCCATTGATTGATTATTTCTCTCAGTGTCTGTGCTACTGGTGTTATATTTAGAAAGTGATCTCCAGTGCCAATGTGTTCAAGAGTACTTCCTACTTTCTCTTCTATCAGGTTCAGAGTAACTGGATTTATGTTGAGGTCTTTGATCCACTTGTACTTAACTTTTGTGCACGGTAACAGATATGGATCTATTTGCAGCCTTCTACACATTGAAATCCAGTTACGCCAGCAACATTTGTTGAAGATGCTTTCTTTTTTTCCATTGTACATTTTTGGCTTCTTTGTCAAAAATTATATGTTCATTGGTGCGAGGGTTAATGTCAGGGTCTTCAATTCGATTCCATTGGTCCACATGTCAGTTTTTATGCCAGTACCAAGCTGTTTTTATTACTGTAGTTCTATAGTGGAGCTTGAGGTTGGGGATCATGATGCCTCCAGAGGTTGTTTTATTGTACAGGATTCATTTGGCTATCCTGGGTTTTTTGTTTTTCCATACGAAGCTGAGTATTATTCTTTCCAGATCTGTGAAGAATTGTGTTGGTACTTTGATGGGGATTGCATTGAATCTGTAGATTGCTTTTGGTAAGATTGCCATTTTTACTATGTTAATCCTGCCTATCCATAAGCATGGGAGATCTTTCCATTTTCTGACATCTCCTTCAATTTCTTTTCTCAGGGACTTAAAGTTCTTGTCATATAGGTCCTTCACATGCTTAGTTAGAGTAAACCCAAGGTATTTTATATCATTTGTGGCTATTGTAAAGGGTGATCTATCTCTGATTTCCTTCTTAGCCTATTTGTCTATTGTATATAGGAGGGCTACGGATTTTTTTTTGAGTTGGTCCTGTATCCTGCAATATTGCTGAATGTTTTTATTAGCTGTATCAGTTCCTTGGTTGAATTTTTGGGTCACTCATGTATACTATCATGTCCTCTACAAATAGGTGAAGCTTGACTTCTTCCTTTCCAATTTGTATCCCATTAATCTCCTTATGTTGTCTTATAGCTCTGGCTAGAACTTCAAGTACTATATTGAATAAATATGGGGAGAAGGGACAGCCTTGCCTTGTTCCTGATTTTAGTGGTATTGCTTTGTGTTTCTCTCCATTTAATTTTATGTTGGCTGTTGGCTTGCTGTAGACTGCCTTTATTATGTTTATGTATGTTCCCTGTATTCCTAATCACTCCAATACCTTTATCATGAAGGGGTGTTGGATTTTTTCAAATGCCTCTTCTGCATCTAGTGAGATGATCATGTGTTTTTTTTTTTCTTTCAGTTTGTTTATATGGTGTATTACATTGACAGACTTTTGTATGTTGAACCAACCTTTCATCACTGGGATGAAGCCTGAAGATCATGGTGGATAATTGTTTTGATGTGTTCTTGGAGTCTGTTTGCCAGTATTTTATTGAGTATTTTTGCATCAATGTTCATGAGGGAGATCTGTCTGTAGTTCTCTTTCTTTGTTGCATCTTTGTTTGATTTATGATTCAGGGTAATTGTAGCCTCATAGAAGGAGTTTGGTAATATTCCTTCTGCTTCTATTGTGTGGAACAATTTAAAGGGTATTGGTATTAAGTCTTCTTTGAAGATCTGGTAGAACTCTGAAGTGAAACCCTCTTGTCCTGGGCTTTTTTTGGTTGGGAGATTTTAATGACTGATTCTATTTCCTTAGGGGTTATTGGACTATTCAAATGGTTTATCTGGTCTTTATTTAACTTAGGTATGTGGTACCTATCCAGAAAATTATCCATTTCTTTATATTTTCCAGTTTTGTGGAGTAGTGGTTTTTGAAGTATGACCTGATGATTCTCTCGATTTCCTCATTGTTGTTATGTCCCCCTTTTCATTTCTGATTTTGTTAATTTGAATGCTCTCTCTCTGTCTTTTGGTTAGTTTGGGTAGGGGCTTGTCTATCTTGTTGATCTTCTCAAAGAACCAACTCTTTGTTTCATTAATCCTTTTTATTGTTCTCTTTATTGCTATTTCATTAATTTCAGCTCTCAGTTTGATAATTACCTGGCGTCTGTTCCTCCTGGGAGACTTTGCTTCTTCCTGTTCAAGGGCTTTCAGGTGTGCTGTCAAGTCACTAGTTGGAGATTTCTCTAGCTTCTTTATGTGGGCATTTAGTGCTATGAATTTCCCTCTTAGCACTGCTTTCATTGTGTCCCATAAGTTTAGGTATGTGGTGTATTCATTTTCGTTGATCTCTAGGAAGTCTTTAATTTCTTTCTTTATTTCTTCCTTAACCCATTGGTGATTCAGTTGAGCATTATTCAGTTTCCATGAGATTGTAGGATTTCTGTAGTTTTTTGTTGTTGTTGAAATCTAACTTTAAACCATGGTGGTCTGATAGAACACAGGAGGTTATTCCAATTGTTTTGTATCTGTTGAGATTTGCTTTGTGGCCAAGTATGTGGTCGATTTTAGAGAAGGTTCCATGGGGTGCTGAGAAGAAGGTATATTCTTTTTTGTTTGGGTGGAATGTTCTGTACATATCAATTAAGTCCATTTGAGCCATAACATCAGTTAAGACCATTATGTCTCTGTTAAGTTTCAATTTGCCCCATGTGTCCAGAGGTGAAAGTGGGGTGTTAAAGTCTCCCACTATTAATGTGTGGGGTTTTATATGTGTTTTAAGCTTTAGTAATGTGTCCTTTACATAAGTGGGTGCCCTTGTGTTTGGGCATAAATGTTCAGAATTGAAACTTCATCTTGGTGGATCTTTCCTGCAATGGGTATGTAATGTCCTTCATCATCTCTTTTGATTGATTTTATTTTGAAGTCTATTTTGCTGGATATTAGGATGCCTACACCAGCTTGCTTCTTAAGACCATTTGATTGAAAAATCTTTTCCCAGCCTTTTATTCTTAGAAGGTGTCTGTCTTTGAATTTGAGGTGTGTTTCTTGTATGCAGCAGAAAGATGGGTCCTGTTTTCGTATCCATTCTCTTAGTCTGTGTCTTTTTATAGGTGAATTAAGTCCATTGATATTAAGGGATATTAATGACCAGTGATTGTTCGTTTCTGTTGTTATTGTCATTTATTTGGTGGTAGTATGTGTGTACTTCTCTTTTTGGGGGTTGACTGCTGTGGTATTATCTATTGCCTGTGTTTTCATGGGTGTGTCTGCCTTCCTTAGGTTGGAATTTTCCTTCTAGTGCTTTCTGTAGGGCTGGGTTTGTGGATAAGTATTGTTTAAATCTGGTTTTGTCTTGGAAGGTCTTGCTCACTCCATCTATGATGATTGAAAGTTTTGCTGGGTATATTAGTCTGGGCTGGTATCCATGGTCTCTTAGTGTCTGCATTATATCTATCCACGTCCTTCTGGCTTTCAAAGTCTCCATTGAGAAATTGGGTGTGACTCTGATGGGTTTGCCTTTATAAGTCACTTGGCCTTTTTCCTTTGCTTCCCTTAGTATTCTTTCTCTATTCTGCACATTTAGTTGTTTAATTATTATGTGGCGAGGGTACTTTTTTGGGGTGTCTAGTCTGTTTGGTGTTCTATAGGCTTCTTGTATCTTCATAGGCATTTCTTTCTTCAAGGTTGGAAAGTTTTCTTTGATGATCTTGTTAAATTTATTTTCTGTGCCTTTGAGTTGGTATTCTTCTCCTTTCTCTATCCCTCTTATTCATAGGTTTGGTCTTTTTATGGTGTACCAAATTTCTTGAACATTTTGGGTCATGACTTTGTTGGTTTTAGTGTTTTCTTTGACTGATGAATCTATGAACAATGAAAGGGATATCTTGATAGTGGGAGACATGGGAACAGGGAGAAACCTAATGCTATGGAAGTTCCCAGATTAGACTAGTAACTATAGTGGAGAGGGTGCCTGAAGTTGTCTACCCTAGTAATAAGATTGGTGAAAACCATAACTGTCATCAAAGAGCCTTCATCCAATAACTGACAGAAGTAGTTTAGAGATCCACAGCCAAGTGCTAGGCTGAACTCCAGTAGTCTAGCCAAAGAGAGGGAAGAATGATTCTATGAGCCTGGGGTATCAAGAACAAGATGGGGAAATTTACAGAGACAATGGGATCATCAAGCCAGTGGGAACTCACAAACATTAGACTAACACTTGTGAAGCCTGCATGAGACTGGACTAGGACCTCTGCATTAACAATTATGTAGCTTGTTCTGTTTAAGGGGCCCCTGGCAGTTGCATTAGGATCTATCCCTGGTGCATGAGCTGGCTTATTTTGAGCCCATTATCTATGGTCGAACATCTTTCACAGCCTTGATGAGGGGGAGGGGCTTGGACTTGCCTCAACTGGATGTGTCAGGTTTTGTTGACTCCCTATGGGAGGACTTACCATTTTGGGGGAGAGGATAGGGACTAAATTGTAGGAAAAGGCTGGGGGACAGAAGGAAGAAAGAGAGGGGCATCTGTGGTTGGTATCTAAAATGAATAAAAAAAATTCAGGCCGAGCTCTAGGAGTCCAGTCGATGAGAAAGAAGAGGGATTCTATGAGTAAGGGACATCAAGATCATGATAGGGAAACCAACAGAGACAGCCAAACCAAACCGGTGGGAACTCATGAACTATGGACCAACAGCTATGGGTTACCCACGGGACTGGACTAGGCCCTCTGCATAGGCCAGGCATTTGTTTAGCTTGACCTGTTTAAGGGGTCCCCTAGCAATGGGATGTATCCCTGGTGCATGAGCTGGCTTTTTGGAGACCAGTGTCTGTGGTCAGACACCTCACATACAGCCTTGGTGCAGGAGGAGGAGCTTGGACCTACCTCAAGTGAATATACCAGGCTCTGCTAACTCCCCATGGGAGTCCTTGCCTTGGAGGAGGTGGGAATGGGGAGTGGGTTGGGGGCAAGGCTGGGAGAGGGAAGAGAGAGGAAAGGGAGACCTTTGGTTCATATGTAAAATGAATAGAAAATTTCTTAATAATAATTAAAAAATTTCTTAAAAAATAAAATTTCAGAGAATAAATAATATATTATATTTTTTAAAAGTTTATCTGCTATGAAAGCTAGTAAATTTGTACTATGTGAGTATATTATGTACTTTATAATGACATTTGCAAGAATATTAGAAGAATAGCAGTAGTTGACATTAGTTATGGTAAAAAATGAATAATGGAAATCTACCTAGATACATCTATATCTGTATTAAACCAGTTTTTATGGTAGTAGTAAGTTGGTATTGCTTAATATAATAAAACTATGGAACAATATTTGTAAAGTTTAAGTTAATTAATTTTTAGTTCAGTTTATTTCGTGACAATTTTGTACTTTTACGTATTGAGTTTTGGTCATTTCCTCCCCATTTCACCCTGTCCCATTTCTCCTTTTATGGTAACATCTTTCTTCTTACTGCACTTTCTTAAGGAAGTACAGATAGAGATGAGAAAGGTGGCTTGGCAGTTATGAGCACTTATTGCTCTTCCAGAGAACTTGGGTTCCTCTCCCAGCACCTACACGGCAGCAGCTCTCAACTCTCTGTTATCCCAGTACCAGAGGACCCAATGTCTTCTGACTGCTGGACACTGCAGGCATGCACATGATGCACATACAGCATTCAGGCAAATCACATACATATCCAATAAAATAGATAAATCTTTAAAAAAGAAGTTATGTGTAAATACATTCAGATTTATAGAAAATGAATCTGTAATGACAAAACCATCAAAAAATCTTAATGTTATTACATATCTTTATTTGTTTAAGTATTCCATTGAAACATCTTTGATAATATGTTCAAGATAGCAAGCTTTAAAACAAATGAGCATATGAATTATTCTCAGACACTACTGTTTTCACTCTCTAGTGTGTTTCTCATCCAAACAACTCTGTGATCAACCTGTAAAATCAGAATGTCAAAAATTTACTTTGTTGGAAAACTCAGGGTATTCATAATGACTAGTTCATGATTTATTCTGATCCCATTAATTTGGGTCATTTAAAATACTGCTGTCTTTTTATATTTCTTTCTCAGAATTCATTTGTTAATTGTACTACCATTGATGGTTCATGAAAAATATAAACATTTTTTTTTAACTCAAGGTAGGGCTTCTTAGTGTAGCCCTGGGTGCCCTAAAACTGGCTCGGTAGCCCAGACTGGCCTTGAACGCTGAGATCCAGGCCTATCTCTGCCTCGGGAGTACTGAGATTAAACGTATGCACCTCTACTACCTGGCTAAAAATGTAAACACTGTAAAATGAAAATTATTTAAACACCTGATATAAATTGCACTTAATAAAATCACCATTCTCAGTTTCATTAAATATCTAATCTAAGTTTAAATTTCTGCTATATCCCCAGATGTATCCCCCCCGCCCATGTTTGAATTGATCAAGAATCAAGCAAGCTCAAAGAGTAATGGTGTGTTCTGCATTTTGTAACAGGTTTGTACATGAGATCAGATGTGTATTTTGGAGCAAATTTGGGGATAGACAGGATGGAACATTTGTATTTCATTCATACTTGGAATCTGTCTTGCTGATTTCTTTGCTATTGGTTTGGTCATTGAAACTGTCAGTTATAAGAGATAGTGAGATAAAATATTTTAAAATTTGAGTTAATTTCTAAATTTCTGTTTCTAAATAAAACAACTGGCTTTGTCAGTCACCACCAACTGGAGGCAAATGGAAATTAGTATTTCATGATCCATTCTCATCTGTTCATTCAGGTACTGCCAAGACTGATTATTTTATTTTCAGATTATTCATCAGTATGTTATCAAACGATTTTAGTACACATAAAGATTATTATTACAATTCATTATTTGAAATGCAAATTTGATCTTTCTAATTTGGTTCTATGTGTATTCACTAATTCTGAACTTCATATTCTCATTCACTTTGATCAATTAAAAGGGAAAATATAAATTTTTGTGTTCTTTATTTTCATAACAATGATCAGCACACATTTAGTAGTAACCAGAAGTTTTTATTTGTACATTTATTTAGCATTTTTATGTCAAATAAGTTTGAACATATTGTACCTTTAAATCAGCTACAGTGAATATTCATTTTTATATAAATTTCTATCTGAAAGCTAAATAATGCCATTTAAAATATCTCTTTCATGTTTTTGATATTATGTTTCTAGCTGTTTGGGATTAAACTAACCAAGATTTATCTTTAATCATCTATACTTGAACATCTGTCCTTATCCCAGGGACTTTGAGTTCAGTTTCAGAGGAAAACATTGTTTGTTGTGAAATAATCATTTTGTGAAAGGTGAAGAAGTGTCACTCTGGTTTAGCTAGGCAGGATTTTCAGGCCAGAGAGAACACTTGGAAGAAGAAGGACAGAAGTGACTCCAAGACTCAGAGGAAGCAACATGGGCAGTACAGGGTAATAAAACTATGAGGAAGAAAGCAAATTAATAGAAATTAGTTAATTTAACTTTTAAGAATTAGTTAGAAACAGGTCTAAGCTATTGACTGAGCTCTCATAATAATAAGTTTCCATGTCATTTATTTGGGAGCTGGCTAGTGGGACTGAGAAAGACTCCTAACATTGGTAATTTACAGAATATTTTGATATTAATGTCATTAATTTCTACTTTTTTAATTGATACTTATTTTTAGGGCCATTTTTTCAAGGAAATTCCTAAATCAAGTTATGATTATATTCTCCAAGTTTTGAAACCTAATTCTTCTCTCATATTCTTGAAGCTCTGGCCTATAATTATTTATTTATTAATTTATTTATGTATTTCATGAAATATTATTCCATATTTTCTTGCTTGCTTTTTGAACTATAATTTCCACTATTTGACACATTTGTTAATATTACAATCTCGCTTCCAAATCTTGTCTTTACTTGCTTAAAAATGCAATTGATGTCTCTTTGAGAAATGGCTTAGTTGTTATGAACAGTTGCTTTCCCATAGGACATGAGTTAAGGACCCAGACCTCATATGATGCTTTACAATCTTTCATAATCTCTGTCAGTTTCCCCCAGAGCCAAGAATACACATGGTACACAGACAAGTAAAACACTCATATACATAAAATAAAATAGCAAAATAAATACTTTTAAATGCATCTGGAAACACAAAACCAATACTTAAACATTTTCATATTTCATTATTCCTTGATAGCAAACAAATGTAATATTGAATTCCATCCACTTCATTTCTATTAAGCATTATGCTGGGTAGATTTCCACCTGTAAATTTGTTACTTTTTTGTGATTTGGAATGTAAGAGTTCTAATATGTCTAATGTAAAAGTTGATCTTGTTATCTCACTGATGTAATGCATTAATATATTGGTTTTTTTACCACTTCACCTAATATGCATTGTCTTAGTTTTTTTTTTTTCTATTTCAATGATAAAAGACTATGACCACAGTAACTTATAAAAGAAAGTGTTTATTGGGGTTGCATGGTTTTAGAAGGTTAGAGTCCACGGCCATCATGCTAAGAAACATGACAGCAGAGAAACAGGCATGGTACTAGAGAAGTAGCTGAGAGCTCACCCTTGTTCTACAAGCAGGAGGCAGAGAGAGAGAGAGAGAGAGAGAGAGAGAGAGAGAGAGATAGACAGACAGACAGACAGACAGACGGAAACTAGAATTTGTGTTAGGTTTTTGAAACCTCAAAGTTCACTCCCAGTGGCACACCTCCTCCAGCAAAGCCACACCCCTAATCTTTCCCCAACAGTTCCACTAACTGAGAACTAAATATTCAAACATATGGGCCTATGAGTGCCATTATCCTAGGACCACAGCTGTGTCATTAAAGTTTTGGTTTTCTACCTTTCTTACAGATAAGAAATGATAATAGAGATCAGATTTTACTCCATTTTTGTTACGAGGAAAAACTCTTTTTAAAAGGTTATTGTAGTTTTAATACAAACTAAGTATATCTTATATCAGTTTATCTATGTAAGTGACATTTTATCAGTATTTATTATCAATCTATTAATTTTCAAGGACATTTGCTGTTTTCATAAAATTTAAATCTTAAGCTTTAGAAGTCATTGTTTGGGAAATAAAAATAATATATAAAATATTTTTCTTGTATGGCTATTCTTCTAAAGTGATGATATTTTTATAAATGTAAGTGTTATATTTTATGTTAATTCCTCTAGCATTGCTTTAGCATTCAAATTCATTTTAATTCATGGGAATTTTGCCACCAGATATGTATGTTTGTTCACTCATTCATATAAACTATAAAATATATATATTGAAATATGATCTTAAGTATTTATGCCTAAAAATTTCTTTCTTTATCTTTATATGAATTACTATAAATGGTGCTTCTAGATATTTTGACAGCTGATTATTCTGTAAGTTAAACTTTTTGCCCAATACATTAAAGTGCTAACTTGTCTAATAATTGCATTATATAAAAGGAAGTTTGTATTCAATTTGTAGAGCTAAGCTTTTGAGTAATGTCTCCCAAGTCTTTATTTCCTTAGATGTTTGTGTTATTTTATACAAAAATGTAATCATCATTTTGATGCCAACCTCTAAACAAAAGATGACTATAGAGTTCAGTGTTCTCTATATGAACCCCTTATAGGACACAAGGAATGAATATATGATCTATTGTTACTCACTTGTGTTTTAATAATGTAGTGTAGTAATGCCTCTCTTAACAATGAGAGCATTTCTGTGTACTCTAGTGCCAGAAGCTTATTGTGTAGCATGCAACAAAACCAGACAAGTTTTCTGCATAAGTTATAATCATCCTTTCAGAAATATATCCTCCATACAATGGAGCCTGTAATGGTTTCTAGTGTTTTGTGGTTTATTTATTATAGGTTTCAAATAAATATTGTTCACCAAAATATTTTGTATTTCATCTACATAGTAAACATCCACTGAGTTAAATGAATCAATCTGTGTTTTATCACAATCTATAGAATTCATGCAAATACGTACCATAGAAGCTAGAAACAGCCATTGTTCTAATTATTGAACACACCTTAAGATGGTTCAGGAAAGTGGGACCTTTGTGCCCACTAATTTCTGGACAGCCTCCTTAACATCCTGGTTTCTCAGGCTGTAGATTAGAGGATTCAACATGGGGTTGACAACTGTGTAAAAGATAGAGGCCACTTTGACTACCTGCCGGGAGTTTTTGGAGTTGGGTATACAATACAGGGAAAGTATGGTTCCATGAAATATGGTTATGGCAGTCAGGTGGGAGGCACAGGTAGAGAAGGCTTTGCGACGTCCACTAGTAGATTTGATTTTTAATACTGTCACAAAAATGAACATGTAAGATGTGAGGATGATCAGTAGTGTACTCACTTCATTGAAGGTTGCAAAACAAAAGAGTAGCAGGCTGGGGATTTGTATATCAGAACAAGAGACAGCAATGAGGGCAGAATATTCACAGAAAAAATGATTGATAACATTAAATCCTAAAAACTTGAGCTGGAGAGCATAGCATAGGAGAATCAAGGTGGCAAATGTGCCCCAGAGATATGATCCGGTTACAAGCAGGATGCACACCCTCTGTGACATGGCCACAGTATACAGCAAGGGATTACAGATAGCTACAAAGCGATCATAGGCCATCACTGCCAGCAAGTAGGACTCAGTTACAACAGCCACACAGGACAAGAAGTACTGCAACATACAGCTGAAGTAGAGGATGGTTTTATCAGCCCGGACCAAGTTCTCAAGCAGCTTGGGAGTAATGATGGTTGAGTAGCAGAAATCAACAAAAGAAAGGTGGCTGAGGAAGAAGTACATGGGAGTGTGGAACTTGGGGTTGATATGAATTAGCACTATCATCCCAAGGTTTCCCACCACAGTGATGATATACATAAAGAGAAAGACCAGGAATAAGGGGATCTGAAGCTCAGGGTAATCTGTGAATCCCAAAAGAGCAAAGATAATCTCCACACTCACATTTCTTTCAGTTGGCACCATAACTCCTATCAGTGAGCAACCGAGGCAGAAGAGTCTCCTGTTTAATTCAAAATTATGTGAGAAATGTCAAATAATAATCAAAGAAGTATAAAGATGCCACTATAACTTGATTATTTGTGAAAATCTAACATTTTTTTTTTAATTCTAACAAATAAAGATTAGAGAAATCCAAGAGAAAAGATATAGTGATACCATTTGGCCATCTTTTGTACTATAATATCATGAGGCCTGAGCAGACTCAGAAGTTTAATACTTTCATTATTAGTGGATTCTCAAAGGGTGAAGCAAAATATCTATATATATAATGAATATTATTGTCTCTGCATTAATTACTTTACATAGAAAGAAAGAAGATCGAAGAGCAAATTAGTTACAATGTCAAAAGAATAATAATTTCACAGTAGTGAAAGAAATCTGAATAAACTTACTTGCTACACAGAAAGTATCACCATGATCCTGGTGGTTTGTGGATGGAGCACAGCAGGAAGACAGACCATATATGTTTACCTGCTATCTCTGGGGACTAAAACTCTAGAGAAAATCAAAGAAAATATTCAATACAGGCCTCAGAGCAGACAATTAAGATGAATCTATATCTTGTTTTGATGAATCTTTAATAATGAGACTTGCCTTGAAATGACACAGAAAACACTGTGCCATAATATTCACTCTTAAGCTTTGTTAATATATAATTAAGACATGCTCATCCACAGACATTAAAGTAACACCCAGACAATGCTTCATACTATTAAGCTCAGTGGACCTCTTTGGAATTGGGGAAAATATATACCAATTTTAGGCAACTAATTCAATCATTTTTGTGAAACAATCCGAAAGAGTATGTATTTTGTGTAAAAAATAAAGCAAAATAAGACTGACTTGTTCAGTGTACAATGCAAGCCACTATTCTATTTGGGCTATATAACCCAGCATTCATGACATTTCTTAAAGAACATTTGGCAGATAGAGCTTGTTTAGAGTGTTGGTAGGCCACACAACACTTTATGGAGTAGATCTTCAGTATTTTCAAGAAATACAATAAAAATTCTCTGAAGATAACTTTTCATTTTAATTTTGTTCAGTTAAGCATTTTTTTTTCTGTTATTGAAAACAGCATTTTCCCTTACATAATGTATCATGATTATGGCTTCCACTCCATCTACTACACCAAGTTCCTAACCACCTCCCCTGCCATCCAGATACACATACTTTCTTTCTCTCACTAGAAAACAAAATGCCTTCTAAGGGATAAAAATAAAATATAAGACAAAACAAAAACTACTATATTGGAATACTATAAAACAAACACAAAAAAAGAGCCCAAGAAAAGGCACAAGGAAGACATATAGAGAAAGAGACCCACTCATTCACACACTCAGGAATCCCATAAAAACACTAAACTGGAAGCTATAATACATATGCAAAGACCTTTAAGTTAGAAAAAGAGAATATGAAATAAATAAAGTAAAATGAAAAATTAGATTAAAAAATAAAGCCTTGGCATGATAATATGAGACAAGGAAACTCCTTTGAGTTTAATTTCTGTTGGCTAAATACTGCTGAGCATGTGGCCTATACCGAAAAGTATTTTGTTTCACTAATGAGACTCCTTGGAGAAAATGAAAATTTCTTTTGTAAGTGGTTATCAGTTGGAAACAGCTTCTGGGTTAGGGTTGAGGGAATTTTCCCTTTCTTTTTTCTTCCTCTAAACCACCCAGTATATCCCTCATGTTGCCTTTCAACTTCATGGACTCTTTTCCACTGTTGTTACATGCATATTTATATAACTTTAAGCATATATATTCCTAAAATCTACTTATTTAGTTCTTTTATATACTATTACCTGTATGTACGAGAGTTTTACACTAAATTGCTGCCCAGTATCAAACATTCAGTTTTAGTAGTGCGTGCTGAATTGTCAGACACTGCACAGACCAGTTGGTACTGAAGATCATACCATTTGGTCATGCCATTCTATGCCACTTTACCATTCCTTACTATGGCCGAGTGATTTCTATCTGTACAGAATAAGCACCTATCTATCTATCTATATGTAAACAAAACATACATGAAAACAACTATCAATCATAACATTTAATTTCTTTGATTATAAAAAGAAAACTGATTATAAAAAGTATGCAACCAAATGTTTTTAATGTAGTGCCTCAAAAACACTGGATGGTGCCAATGTTATTGAAGCACTAAATTAAAACATTTGGTTGCAATAGGTTATAAAATTCCAAATGGTCTTCAGTGAGTTTTACATACACACACACACACACACACACACACACACAGACATACAAACACACACATATGCATGTAACAACAGTAATTATATAAAAAGAGGTCATGAAATTAATAATGATTAGGTATCAAGGAAAGTATTAGAGGTGTTAGAAGAAGGATGGAAATAATGTAAATACAGTATTCATGTATGAAATTCTAAAAAGAATTTTTTTGTTTGTTTTTTACTTGTTTATTTTTTAACATCCGGACCAAAGTTTCCCTTCCCTACTCTCCTCCCAGTCCCTCCTCCTAAAACAATAATTTCATTATTTGTTTTGATCTGGGTGTTGTTGAGACAGAGAGAGACAGAGAGAGGTGGGGACTGAGAGGGAAAGAGCATGTTGGAGCATGTTGTGCAATGGGTGGGAGGTAGAGAGGTTTTGGGAGCACTTACAGGAGGGGAAGGAATATAATTAAACTACACTGAATGGAAACCTCTAAGTAAAAAGAAAAATGAAAAGGAGACAAAAGATAGAGAAATAGGACAAACAAACACGTGGGTAATACTGGCACAATGGCTCAGGGTGTAAGGAAAACACCACCAGACCTGAGGATTTAGGTTTCCTCATCAGATCCCATATGTTGAAGGGGAGAACCAACTCCTGAAAGTTATCTCTGAACTCCACACACATGCATACCATGCTTGTCATACACACACAAAATAATAAATGCAAAAATTAATTTAGTATAAATATTTAGTTGAGTGTAAATATTTACAGTACATAATACAGTGGTCAAATATGGATCCCAAATAATATTCTAAAATATCTGTGTTCTGAAAATCATTGGTTTTATCCCTGGATGCATCTCATGCTGATTGTCCTTGAATCCTCAGATATAGTAATGTGTTTACATATGAATACATGCCATATGTCTACTTCTATATAGCTAGTGTGTTTGTCATTATGATTAATGTTTGCTTCTTGTTTGTGGTTTTGCAGACATACATATATGGCATTAATATATAGTATATAAATTTATAAATAGGTACATATTAAAATTATTTAACATTTTAATTACTTCTTAAAAATAATTTGATGTAAAACACACAAGGATGATCATTTGATTATCTAGTATTTACTGTTATAATATCCATTATACTTTTGTTCCATTTGGAAAATACTTTATTTAATCTTTGAAAATTTCATACACATATGAAATGTATATTGAACACTTTCATCCCATTCCTTCCCCTTCTTCTTAATGTCATTTAAAATGGATTAAATGAATTAATAATTTTGAATTATAATTGGTATTGCCAATTTAATCTGTAGAAAAAGTGACCAATTTGCACTCTTATCAAAGGGTGTTTGAGTCCAGGTATATGAACAGCATTCAGAATTCGAACAGCATGCAGAATTCCCCTTAATGAAACATTTGAGCTTTTAGGCATATGTTCCTCACCATCGGCTTCAGGTATGTGGAGCCACCATGACTGACTAGTCATGGATATAAAAGAATGGTTTAATCGGACCAATTTGAATATGTTCCTCCTATGCTGAGGATGCCTCACAGTAAGTTGGTATTTTTGTGTGTTCCTGACAGTTAAAAATCATCTGTTTATATTTTTGCTTGTGAGCCTAGCCTTTAACAGCTGAGCTATCTCCTTGAGCTGGCTTTTGGGATCACATTACCTATAGTAGAAAACCTTGCACAGCCTTGATGCAGGGAGAGGGGCTTGGACCTGCCTCAACTGAATGTACCCATCTTTGCTAACTTCCCATGGGAGGCCTTGCCATTTCAGAAGAGAGAAAGGGGGCAAGGTTGGGGGGACAGGCTGTAGGGGGAGCAGGAGGAGAGAAGAGAGGGGATCTATGAGTGGTATGTAAAATGAATAAAAAGTTTCTTAATGAAGAAAAAAATCATCTCTTTATTCCTTTGCAGACTTATTTGCTCTCACATGTGTTTATTACTAAAACACACCCTATATTATAACCTCTGCTTCAGCTCTTTCTATTCCCCCAGCATACACAATCCCCTAGGCTTGTCCCCAGTGTGGCAAAATAACTGAAGCCTCTTTTTCCCTTGTGCATGCTTGCTGTGGATCCCATAGACCATAGCCTCCTGATTTACCTCCTACTACTTATTGCTGTGTCCCAGCCCCCAACTCCAGTGAACACCCTTGCTCAACCAAAGGTCATACCCTTCAGAAGACCAGGTAGCCTACCCATAGGTCTTCTCTGCTTTCTCTGCTCCCCCAGCAGACCAAAACCCTCAGACTGGCGCATAGTTCTGCAACAGAATACCAGCTGTAGCATGTCTCCCAACCTGTCAACACCTGCAATGAATCCCACAGACCATCCCTTTCTGACCTCCCACCACTCACTCATCTCTGCATCCCAGCATGCAACACCAACAGACAGTCCCTATAAACTCACCAGCTGAACAGGGCAGCAAAATAGTCACAACAAAGCTAACACACTCTCTGAAAATCAAGAGAGGAAACACAAACCAAGGAACAAAATGCCCCTTGAAAAAAATGAAACAAACAAATAAACAAAAATAAGACAAAAAGAAAAAAAAAAAAAAAGATCCGGAAACCAGCACCTAGTCTTATAACCATCTGAAAACCCGATGATGGGGGAATAGAGAGAGCAGAGAAGAACTACAGGTAGGCTACCTGGTCTTCTGGAGGGTGTGACCTTTGATTGAGCAAGATACCAACATAAGAATACAATAAACATTAGCCAGTACAATATGGCTTCACTAGAGCCCAGCTGGCCTTGAATATTCCAACATAACTAAAACACAAGAAAAAGACTGTGAATCAACTACATGAAGATAATAAAGGTCCTTAAATAGGAAATGAATAAATCCCTTAAAGAAATCCAGAAAATATAAACAATTGGATGAAATAATTAACTCCCTGAAAGATAGCCATGATAACACAAACAAAAAATTGGGTGAAATTAAGAAATACTTTAAAGAAATCCACAAAAACCAAACAAACACTTGAGGGAAATTAATGAAACTCTTCAAGACCTGTATATGGAAATAGCAATAAAGAAAACACAAACTGAATAAATTCTTGAAATGAAAGATTTAGGAATTTGAACAGTAAATATAAAGGCAAACTTCACCATCAGAATCCAGAAGATAGAAAGAAGTTCAGGAATTGAAGATATGATAGAAGAAATGGCTATATCAGACAATAATATTAATAATTACTAAAAAAAATTCCTGACACAAAATATCCAGGAAATGTGTGACACTATGAAGTGACCAAATCTAAGAACAATAGAAATAGAGGAAGGAGAATAATCCCAGCTAAATGGCCCAGAAAATACTCACAAAATCACAAAAGAAAATTTTCATACCTAAGGAAGTATATGCCTATAAAGGTAAAAGAAGCATGCAGAACACCAAATAGATTACAACTGGACCAGAAAAAATATCCTCACTAAATAGTAATCATAACATACAGAACACAAATGACAGCTTATGCTGGAGAGGATGTGGAGCAAGGGGAACACTCCTTCATTGCTAGTGGGAATGCAAACATGTGCATCCACTTTGTAAATCAATATGGGCAGTTACTCAGAAAACTGGGAGCAATCTAGTTCAAGACCCAGCCATACAATTCTCGGACATTATACCCAAAGGACACTCCATTCTCCCATGAGGAAACTTTCTCCAATATGTTCATTGTGGCTTTAGTCATAATAGCCAGAAACTGAAAACAAACTAAATGTCCCTCAACAAAACAATGGATAAACAAGATGTGGTACATTTACACAATGGAGTATTGCTCAGCTGTTAAAAAGAATGACATCAAGAAATTTTCAAGCAAGTGGAAGGAACTAGAAAAAAAAAACAAAAACTGTTCTGAGCAACCTGAACCCAGGAAGATCAATTTGTATGTATTCATTTAAAAGTGGGTATTAGCCATTAAGTAAATAATAAATATGTTACAATCCATAGACCCAGAGAGGTTAGCTAAATAGGAAGGCTCTGGCACTATGCATGTATCTCCCTAGGAAGGGGAAATAAAATAGATTTTGAAGAATTACCAGTTAGGGGTGGGGATAGGAACTGGATACATAAAGATGGGATAGAGGGACAGAGTGTTGAGAAAGACTGCTGGAATTGAATGGCATTTGAGGAGGTGTGAAAACAACACAGTGGGAATTTCCTTGAATCTATGGGGTGATCCTATTGAGGACTCCTCCTTGTAACAGAAGATTTGGAATTGGATCTCACCCTCCCTTTTAGCCAGGCTAGGCCCTCAGTGGCAGGATTAATTTGTATTTATTTGAGTTTTTGGCCTAGTGGATCCCATGGAGGTTCCCAAATACCCAAGGCTGATACTAGCACAGAGAATTGATCTCTGCAAATTGATCTTGGGTCCCATTCAAAGGCCAACATCCACATAGTTTATTGAATGTGGAGAGATTGAGCTAGTGCTGGCAAGGAGCCTTTACTCAAATGTTCTAGCCTCTTTGGCATAGGAAGGGAATCTGCAGGCTGCTGAAAGAGAAAGGTGAATAGTGAATACCACCAACACAACCAGAAAACCACTGATTCACAATCTGTCGTGCCTGGAAGATATCCTGGCACAGTGGTGGTGCAGAACTTGTAGAAGTGACCAACAAATATCTGATTTAACTTGTGGCCCATTCAAGGAGAAGAAGAAAATGCTCAACATTGCTTGGGTTACCAGGAACTGGAGGCTAGAAGCCCAGAGAACCAAACATAACTGATCTTTTATAAAAAAAAAAAAAAAAAAAAGGATACCCAGTGATATTCTGCTATCCTTATAGAGTGGTGCCTTGTCCAGTAATCATCAGAGAAGCTTCCTCTGGTAGTAGATGGGAACAGATGCAGAGAACCAGAGGTAAACAATATGTGGAGGAAATCTCTAAATTGGAAGTCTCCTTAGGGTTCCTCCCCCAGAGCTTGGAGAATGCCACAGAAGATGGGGTGAGGGGGAGGAAAAGTAGGACATTGGGAGAGTATGGCCCATTGAATAAAATAAGTGTAGGATTCAAAGACAATGAAGCAGAAAACACAGGGCCTGGAAGGATCTGCAGCACATCCTCTGCATAAGTGTTATGCCTGTTTTTTTTGGTGTTTTGCCAGGACTCCTAGCAGTGGGAATAGGTATGTCTTCTACTTTTCTGCTTGCTTTAAGACTCTTTTCCCTCTTGTTGGGTTGCCTTGTTCAACCTCACTGTAAAAGCTTTTGTCTTGTCTTACTGTTGTGTTTTGTTGTCTCTTGGAGGCCTGTTCTTTTCTGAAGGGAGACAGGGGTTTGAGGGTGGTGGGGAATTATAAGGGGGTGGAGTGGGTGGTGGGGTGGGGTGGGGTGGTGTTGGATCTGTGGAAGAGGGAATATGGGGAGGAAGGGGGAGGTGATTGGGTTATATTGTATGAAAGAAAAAAATCTATTTTTAGTAAATAAATAACAGACAGCCTCAAAATTTGTGTTCAGAGTAGCTGTTGAAATACTCAAAATGTAGGTGTCATATTACCAAAATTCTAAATACTTTTTCAAATTTATTATTGATTACTTATATTGAAGCATAACTGAAATATAATGAAGTGAGCTATTGCTTTATTAAACTGAATAAATTATGTTGCATACCTATCAAGAAAAGAAAAATATCATTACTATAATATTATCAAGAAACATAACTTATGACTCTTTTCTATCACTATCCCTCAAGCACATCAAATCTGACATATTTTAACAGAAGATATATTTAAGATTTATTCAGTTTTTTAATAATGTGATTTTTTATTTCTCTGCATGTGAGTTTATATACATGTGAGTGCAGCTTCTCTGGAGTGCAGAAGTTGGTATCAGACATCTTAGAGGTACAGGAGATTGTGTAGCAATAATAATAACAGGATTCAATGGTCTTTGTTAGTAACCCCAAGATAAGGACATGAATTCAAGTTGATTTTTTGCAAAAATAATTCTGGGACTATTTTGGACAATTAAATTAGAAGGACAAGATAATCATATCAATGGACTTTGTTGACAACTGGTATGACTTTTAGAAAAATTAGTAGAACTTAGCAGGGAGTTTTCCTAAAGATAAGTGAGAAATTTTTGATAATTGCATGGCATGCCTACTACAATTGATTACCTCCTGAGTAAGGTAATAATAAAGGTATCTAATACCCAAAGTTATGTATAAACCATGTAACCACGTTCTGGAAATATGACCCTATTATTTGAAGAAAATGTAATGAGTATCAAGGAAATATATAGCATTGTTAAAAATAGTGAGAATGCATGTACATGTATGTGAGAGTGTAAGTGGTGTGAAAATGTACATGTATGTGTGTGTGACTATACTCAGTGACAAGACATTTTTATAACTAGTTTTCTGATTTTCAGCACTGCTTTCTTGTTTCCAAGTCTATAGATAAAGAACCCAACAGTAGACTCACAGTGGTGAAATGCAAGCTTACAGTGACCAGTAGCTATGAGCTCATGGCATGAGTACTGTGTAAAAGTGAGGAAATATTCCATGGAAATTGCTGTTGCCACCATATAGGGGGCACAGGTAAAGATTTCTTGCAGTATGTAATTAGGATCTGTTTTATTGTTTGCAAATTCCATATGTACATGTTATGTACTTTGATCAAATGAACCTCTTTTCTGTCCATTACTACTTGTCCCTTGACACTGCCCACCATTTTACCTCACAACTTCATGTACCTTTTTATTGCATTTTAGTGAAATTCTCTGTATTTTTTTTGGGGGGGGGGGTTTGAGACAGGGTTTCTCTGTGTAGCTTTGTGCCTTTCCTGGAACTCACTCAGTAGCCCAGGCTGGCCTTGAACTCACAGAGATTCGCCTGCCTCTGCCTCCCAAGTGCTGGGATTAAAGGCGTGCACCACCACAGACCAGCAAATTCTCTGTATTTAATAATTTTTTGTACAATATACTAGGATCATATCCAGCAGCCATTAATCACTAATGAAGTAAAAACTGAAAATTTAGGTAAAATGACCACCTCAGAGCTCCAAGTTCACTGCTATACAAATGACAAAGCATGCTCTCTTTGTAAGGAAGTGATAACTCCAGAATATAGAGCAGGGATGGCAGAGTGCTCCTAGGCAGCATAATATCCGACTGAAGAAGCAAAGTCTGGTCCAAGAATGAAATTCATCCCTCATTCAGCTTCTAGCTTCCCTACAGTACACACCTTGAGAGACACAGCAATCATATGGCCCAAGGTATAACACTCTCATACTTAAAATAGGTTCTATATCTTGCATTCTTGTTTTTATTCACATTTTTTCATGCAGTATATTTGGACTTTGTAAAATGATTAGGATAAACTTTAACTGAGAATATTTACATGACACTACACCTATCAATACACTTGGTATGTTTTAAAATCGTAGGATTATTGATTTTGTTCAGATGTTCTGTTGTTTTCATCAGTAGTGTTGCTTCTATACATTCAAAAATTCAGAATCCTGTACTCCCACCTAATAGTCTCCTTCTAACATACCATAATACTAAATATCACAGGCAATTCCATATTTAAGAATATCTGTATTCATAATTTTCTTTCAATTTCATATTCTAACATTTTTAATTATTTTTAAGAGTTTAATGACTTTTAACAACCTATTTATTCTCTTTCAGATTAAACTTTCAAATATTTCAAGATATTTAAGAGGTTTTTGTTCTCCCTCTACATAAGTAGCTTTCTACCTGTCAGAATGAAAAATGTCTTAGAGGTTCAACCTAATATTCTTGTTATAACATTAAGCATCCTCTACAAGAGTCATCACTAAGAACTAGACTCTCCATCCTGAGTAAATTCCTCCAGGCCAGATTAAATGAAGGTTACTTTCTCTATACCCAATAACATGTAGTGAATTAATTGGACATAATAACTTCAAATCACTACCACCCTAAAATCTGTCTAAAGATTACTAAAGAACCAGAAACTCAATGCTTATCTACTAAGAGTTTTTGCTTGTTTGACTGATTGATACAGAACAGGACTATATATATAAGGACAATTCATTAAATCAGAATGATTTTTTTATTTCACTTATAAATTATCCATATACATTTCTAATTTACTAAGTTCAGGGGACTACAGCAATGTATAAGAATTCAAAAGATTTGTTGTTATCTCTTTCTTAACTGTCTCATTAGCTTTTTGAGCCAGGTCTGAATCAGTTTTTGCACCAATAAATACACTAAGAAAACAAATGACTTGCAATAATATCATAGTGATAATTTGGTGAATATGATCACATAATTATATAGAGTTAATTAAACCTAGAACTTGGAGGCATTACTGATTGGGGCTTTGCAAATAAACCTAAGAATTAATGTTCTATAGTTCTTTAATAGTCAGGTTTTTTGAGTTTGTAATATAGTTAAAACCTCTGACCCTTAATATTCAGTTTTAGGTCAGACTTTCTTGTTTTCTCTCTTCACTGATGGTGGCCTTTGCTTTCCTATTTCTTACCACTACCTGTCACTTTCCTCTTATTCTTTCATGATTTCATTTTATGTCACTGTAAAATCAGTCAACAAAAGTGAAAAGGCTATTTCAACATTTCTACCTTTGTTTCCACTATCTCCAGGAGTCATTTTGCTAGTGTATGAAATTATATTCCAATTATACTTCACGTGTATTTTCCTTGTTTATCCTGAAGTTCTTAAATTTCAGGAAAACAAAAGTTACATTTAACATTTCACTTAAATATCTATAATATGTAACATAACAATGAGGACACCAATTCAAATTGTCCTAGGAACAATGCAATGGATTGTAGCACCTGAAATATGTTATCAATGGCTTCAATAAGCATGACACCCTGTTACTCCAATATTTGGTTTGTTCACAAAACATTTCTAGATTCCTGTATAGATTTGGGGCTTAGGCTTCCAATTTCTTCTTAGTTATAAAGTGGTAACAGGTGAAAGGTAATCTGTAAATTGAAGATAATCTTGAATTGAGTTAGATTACTCAGTCCTGACTCTGCTCCCAACACGAAGAGTAGATTAATGTTCCATAGATGTCTTCATGCACACAGGCCTGAACACTAAAATTTACTAATTTAGGAGACTAGACTCGAAACCCCAAAATCACAGGTGAAAGTGGATGGCATGCAGCATATAATTAGCTAATTACAGTATATAGTTAGCAATTATTAAACGATTGTTCTTTTTTCCATATAAATAGCCAATGTCTGCATTGAATGCATAAATTATTTCAATATCAATATACTTGTTGTTATGTTATATAGTTATGAAAGAACCTGGGTAAAGCAATTTCACCAATATGATTTTTACAGTGGAAGTGAAACGAAAACAATCTCAACTAGGTTTTACATGAATAACAATAACCACTGAATGATACACTATCACAAAGAAAAAGCTGGAAGATTAGAATATACTTTAAATCCTATGGCTATTTTCTAATAGAGCAAAGAAAATGTTTAATTTATAAAGCTAGAATAAACTGAACTATATCATAGTATACACTATAAAAGTAATAGATATACATGTATATAATCATATTTTATTTGGTAACTTTTTGGTGTCAGAATGGTCTATTTGAAATTAAATGTAATTTTATTTGTTTGTTTAGATATTTCATGTTGCTGCCTGAACATCTAAGTATTTATATATATGAAAGTCAGTTAGTAATTGTAAAATATACTTTTTGAAAAGATTTAAAAATTCCACATTATTATAATAAATTCTGAGAAAAACATGAAAATTTCTTTTCTCTACTTCTTACAGTTAATTATTAAATCATACTAAGATTCATGTATTGTAGGTGTTTAATTTATATGTACTATCTATTTTCCCAATAAACACAATTCTATTATTGATAGAGATAGCTACAAATTGTCAATAAAATATATAAAGTGTATTTGTTAAAGTAATTAAAAACATGTTGGTTATATTGAACGAAAAATATACTTTAGGTAGACTAACTTCCTGAGAGTCTCTTTAACATCTTTGTTTCTGAAACTGTAGATGAGGGGATTGAGCATAGGTATGACCATGCTGTGGAAAACGGTGGCCACTTTCAAGAAGAATAACGAACTTTTAGATTTGATCACACAATATAGGAGGAGAACAATTCCATGACAGATGCCGCCAATAGCTGTGAGGTGGGAGGCACAGGTGGGGAAGGCTTTCCGGAGGGGCCCCATGGTGGGAATTTTGATGACAGTGACAACAATGAATGCATAGGAGGTGATGATGATTAGGAGACAACAAGCCTTGTTAAACATAGAGATGACGAGACACGCCATTAGGCTGAAGGGAGGTGTCTGAGCAGGATACAAACAGGAGGGCAGAATACTCACAGCAAAAGTGATTGATGACATTAGGTCCACAGTAAGAGAGCTGTAAAAGGATATATGTGAGGGTTGAGGAAAAGAGTACACCCCATATGTAAGTCACTACTACTACCAGGAGAGAACAGAGTTGGTGAGACATAGCCACAGTATAGAGGAGGGGGTGGCAAACAGCCACAAACCTGTCAGAGGCCATCACTGCTAGCATGAACATTTCTGTAATCACAAATGTGTATCCAAGAAAGTATTGTGCCATGCACCCTTCAAAGGAGATAGTTTTGTCTTCTACAAGCAAGAGGTCTAACAGTTTAGGTGCAATTGCAGATGTGTAGCAAAAATCAGCAAAGGATAAGTGGCTGAGAAAAAAGTACATAGGAGTGTGGAGTCTGGGATTAATCCTAATGATAAAAATCATGCCAAGGTTTTCCAACACAGTAACTGTGTATATGATCAAGAATCCCAGGAACAAGGGCACCTGGAGGTGTGGAAATTCTGAAAAGGCCAACAGAATGAAAGATGACACCATGCTTCGATTTCCTTCATTCCACCTTGGCTTCTGTTGGAAGAAACCACAGAGTTCATGCTGAGCAGCAGTCTGCAGCAGAGGAGTGGGTGTTATGGAATGAGGCAGACTTCCAAGGCAAGCCACTGGGACATCATTTATCAAATGTGTATCAGTGACTTCTTTTGACATACTTATGCTTTTTCTCATTCACTGCCCACTTTCTATTTGAACATGTCATGTGTTTTTTCTCTGAATGCCTCATGTCCCTCCTCTGTAAATAAAAATCCAAGCATAAATTATTTACATATAAATAGCAAGACCTTCTGAAAGACGCAATAATGGTACATATATCCTAGAGTTTAAAAATAGCCTTAAAACTGGACTTAAGTCCCATTCAATAGTTGAGAAAAAGTCTGTTATTGTAACCTATCCTGCTACACATGGCTGGTGGAGGCCATGGACCCTGGAAGAGAAGCTATTAATAGTAATTCACTGAGTCAATATAATTTCTAATTGCATTCTAATACTTATTTTTATTCCCACAGAAAAGCACAGTTCTCACCCTCATAAAAGAAGCTTCATTTTGTAGCAGACATAGGTCACTATAGAGAGCCACCATTTGTCAAAACGCAGAAAATAACTGGCTGTGTGATGTCTTGTCTTATTTAATACATCTACAATGCAGCTCGCGTATCCAATTCGAAGTCAGTGGTTCTCAACCTTCCTTATGATGCAACACCTTAATATACTTCTTCATGTTGTTGTGACCCCAACAGTAAATTATTTACTTGCTACTTCATAACTGTAATTTTGCTACTGTTGTGGATCATAATATAAATAACTGATACTCAGGGTATCTGATATGCAACCCCCAAAGGGCTTGTGACCCACAGGATGAGAATGGCTGGTAAGGGCACATCAAAGAAGAAGGGACAGAAATTTGTAAGAGCCAGAGAACCAGGACAATAAGTCTGCTGTTAGGAAGAATCATATATATATATATATATATATATAAACTGAGGAGCTATAGCTATGATATCTCAACAAGGTCTAAAATAAAACACTGTTGACATGCGAACCTAGATGGGAGAATTCTCACAAGGCTATACTCCTAAAGGAGGAGTTACTGACTATTAATGGTTAGTGAGAGAGTGAGAATCAGTCTTCTCTAGGGACATAACCCCTGATAGGTTAGCCAATCCCAAGAGGTCTGTCTTAAAGAAACTTGAACAATACTAAATGATCTCAGCAGGTTATATTTATAAACTTATACACATATATATGAAATAATTATAATTAAAGAATAATAGACCATGAATTTGCACACGAGTCAGAGGCTCAGGAGGAATTGGAGAAAAGGGAGGGAAAGCGGGAATGATGTAAAAATAGTACTCATAAATGAAATTCTCAGTAAAAAAATTAAAAGAATTAACTACTTATATATGCACCTTGAATGTATCTGATTTTTATAAATCTTTTATTTTAAATTATAATGTGTAGTTTCATCTTAAAGGCAATGATACAGAAAAAAGAGAAATAAAATAGAATAAAAAAGAGATGTGTTTTCAAACTATGGATCATTAATTGTAACAAATGTGGTTCAAGTGTGTCTGCCTATATTAGTTTTAACAGTATTTCTACAAGGATATTTCTTGCTTTTTGAGCATTTTGGAGATGATGAAAGTACTAAATTTCCACAAAGTGTCACTGAGATGAAATTCACAGGATTTCATATGGAAGCTTTCATGATAGATTTTCAAGGAATATTCTATAGTCTGTGAACAGCTTTTTTTATTTGTGGAATTTTACATTTAAATTCTTTGGTCAAATAGTATGATGATTCTCAATGATCTTACCAGAAAGTCATTTATAAGGATGTAAATTTTACATGGCTTAAGGAAGTACAGTTTGGAATTATCTTGAAACTTTTATCACTGTCTTTTTGAAATGGTATGATTGCTTATTTTTATATCCATCTTTCTACCTGTTCACATATACATATATCTTAATAAGCAATATTATACTTCTAAAAAGTTTTAACTTTAATAAAAAACTTTACATAAATTATACACACACTGAGAGGTTGAAAATTCCAGCTCGGTTTCAGTTTTGTATGATACCATAGTTCTGAATCAAATTTTCTCACCCATTGGGTTGGGGATTTAGCTCAATGGTAGAGCACTTGCCTTGCAAGCACAAGGCCCTGGGTTCGATCCTCAGCTCCAACAAAAGAAAAAAAGAAAAAAAAAAAAGAAATCTGATAGTAATAGCCTTCTGTGCCTTCATCTTCTGATTGTGAGAGGACCCACTGAACAAGGAAAAGGAAGTTCATTTACTCACAAAGAAGATTTTAGTTTGCCAGGGTGAGTGCTAACAGATATTGAAGATGTGGTAACAGTGACTGTTAATATCCCTTCAAGGGAAGGACTGACAAGTTGTCGTGGAGTCTAAAATTTTAAAAGCTGAGTTAGGGCTAACAAGACAGCATATGTAGAGAGGATAATGACCTTTGTAATGTAATTTTATACATCATGTTTAGTATTTGACAACACCATTCCCTTCCTGCATTTATTGAATCCTGAATTGTATGCATTCTGTCTAGCTTTGATTGAAATTGCATAGAAATAGACCAACACTTGAGTAGAATAAATTACCCAGGGTTAAAAGTTGACAAAATATTTTATTTTTGTCACTTGTCTAAGAATTCTTACTTTTTGTGTTTATTTACTGTAAATTTCTGAGCATAAGTAATTAAATGTTCTGTGCTACTTAGGAACACCAGTTCTGTGCCCAGATTTGTTTAACCTAGAATACAAGAGAACCAAACATTTACTCTTTTATTAAAAAAAAAAAACACATCAATAAATAATAAGACGATTAAATTTTATTTTGCTGACTAACCTCCCTAGACATTTTCTTAGGTTGTCATTGCATAATAACCTCAGTAAATATGTATTGTACTTTGGAAAGACTGAATCTTATGCTACTAACATTGGAATTTTACCGCTATTCCTGTTGCATTTGAATTTCTGTTTCAATCTTCTCATTTTTATAACCCATTATTTCTTTGTACATACATAAATATGTTTTAATTGAGTTATTCAAATCTACAAGGTACACCTAAAATGCTTTCTTTAATGCACCAATGATGGTTTTGCACACATGCTATATGTAACTTGCTAGTGGATTCCAGATTCCAGATCATAAATTCGATATTTTAGAGATCTTAAAATCTGGATCCTGAAAATACAAGTTAAAATTCTATCATTAGGACTGTCAATTTTTTTCTGAGCTACAGAGGAAACTAGTTGAAAGAGTTTTCCTGAACTGCAGAGGACATATTTTCTATACATAGTGGAAGAGATGTAGAAAACAAACAAAATGATATGATAACTGCATTAGAAAAGTCATGCAATTTATTCTCAAAAGAATTGGAGTATTTTTGGTAGCCTAATTCTTTACAGTAAATATATTTTTAAAAGATAGTAAAAAGATATATTTTGTATGATGAATTGTCATAACTTCAAATCCTAAACTTTAAATCAAGCTTAATATAATTTAAAAACAATTATAAGGTGAATTTATAGTATGAAAAATAATTTGAGGGAGCTTACTTAAAACTTATTGACATTGATAAAAATCTTCAAAAATATTTTGGAAAGTCAGGTGGTGGTAGAGGTTCACGCCTTTAATCCCAGCACTTGGGAGGCAGAGCCAGGTGGATCTCTGATAGTTGGAGGCCAGCCTAGTCTACAGAGCGAGATCTAGGACAGGCACCAAAACTACACAGAGAAACCCTGTCTCCAAAAACATACTTTAGAAAACACAGTCTGAATTTCCACAAAAATAAAGATAAAAATACATAGTGTTGTGACTGAAAATATATATACAATATGGCATTTAATAAATAGGGAACCATAAGATGTCAAATAAATGCAACAAGAGGCATAATTTCATGTGTATGTAGGATAATTCTGAATGCCTTATTTAAAAAGCAAAAGTGAAGTGCAGCAAAAAGTATAAGTGTGCAAAAATGACAGGTGTCAGCTTTTACCAATGCTGAACATTTTGTTAATCAAACGCATTGAATTGTTTGTTTGTTTGTTTGTTTTGTTTTTTGAGACAGGGTTTCTCTGTGTAGCTTTGTGCGTTTCCTGGAACTCACTTGGTAGCCCAGACTGGCCTCAAACTCATAGAGATCAGCCTGACTCTGGCTCCCGAGTGCTGGGATTACAGGCATGCACCACCAGCCCCCAGCCAATCAAATGCATTGAATTTATACCTGTTTGTTCTAGGCAAACCACACACTTCAAGAAACAGAAGATAAAAATGCTCAGCAATTTCCCAGTTGCTTGGACAATCTAGAACAATGTGCTGAATTAGTAAAAAGGGATCATGTCCAAAAGACTTTCCAAACACCAGGCAAAAATTCTCCAGAGTCTGATTTCCTCTGGTCAGGCTCTTAGTTGTAAGGTCCACAGCATTGTGAGTAAGCATGGTTTCTGAATCTGCCTCATACTTGAGAGGCACTCTATGCTGCTCATGATCTGCAATGTTTGCCAGAAAATATATTTTTTTGATGCACTGAGTAGCCTATATTTTGCATGAAATTCCATTGCTTAATTAAAATCTAAAAATAATGTCAACTTGATTCTGTAATAGTGAGGAAAAATATATTAATAATATTGAATCAATGAAGCCTGAAATGTAAGCTTCTAAGGAATGCTAATATCATTCTTATTGTAAGTTAATTATGGTAGTCCAGTATTGAAATATCCACATTGTTCTCCTTAGGTGCACTTTTTCAACAGGATCAAAAGCCCTCAAATAATGACACATAGACTTATTTTTTTTAAGATTTATTTATTATGTATACAGCATGTATGACTGCAGGCCAGAAGAGGGCACCAAATCTCATTACAAATGGTTGTGAGCCACCATGTGGTTGCTGGGAATTGAACTCAGGACCTCTGGAAGAGCAAGCAATGCTCTTAACCTCTGAGCCATCTCTCCAGCCCCACTTATTAATTATAAAAGTTTGGTCTATAGCTAAGGCTTGCTCCTAACTAGTTCTTATAACTTAAATTAACCCATTCCTATTAATCTACATGCTGCCATGTAGCTTGTGGCTGTCACCTCTCCTTCTGCATGCCATGCTTCCTCTGCATCTGCCTGGTGATTGCCTTTCTTCCTCCCACCTTTCCCCCTCTGCCATGAAGTCCTACTTATACCTCCTGCATAGTTATTGGCTATTCAGCTTTTTAGTACACCAATCAGAGCAATGCATCTTCACAGAGTATACAAATATCCCACAACATTCTCCTATACTTTTTCTATTATTTTGAGTATTTTTTTCTATTTATTTCTCTTATAATTCTAAAATAGCACTCCCCTTTTAATGTTTTCTGCTAACTTCCTAATTCCAAGTACTTTGTTTTAATTATATTATGAATTGCTAAAAATTTATATGTACTATTAAACTATCATTATTGGGATAAGAACCTATGACTAGACAGATCACAGACCCTAAGAGGGAATCTATTACTAGTCCTCTAAGTGGAAATAGTATTAAAACAATTTCTAGTGTGAGTTAATATATCTCTTGAGTCTCAACAAATAAGCTTATATTTATAGTAATGATAATTAACACCATCACTTCCAACTGGCTAAGGAGCATGGAAAAGAGACTGCAGAATGCTCAGCCCTATAGGAGATATTCATTATCATAACCTCCTATCAAGGCTCACCAGAAACAAAGAACCAGTGTCTTCTGGACATAGCAGGGAGGCTGCACATAGGAACTTACAATTTCATATGTCACATGCTTGACAGCTTATGAAAGACCTTTGTAAGTCCAAGCCACACCAAATCCCATCATGCATGAAGGAGGTGGGCACAAACCCCAGCAAAAGCTAAGGAGCCACTGGCAGTTGTGATCTGCTAGGAGAGGAAGGGACAGCTCTGAGTGTAAACTCGTAAGTCACCAAGGCTACAGGGAGGGCTATATGCCCAAGAATATCTGTGCAGCACAAATTAGCTTTCGCTGACAATTGGGATGGTTAAGTAGGTGGATCTTGGAAGAATTGGGGGAGGAAGAGTGAACATGATCAAAATACATGGCAAGACATTTTCAAATAATAAATAAAAACATAACACGTGGGTGAAACAAGTTATGCCTGTGTTCCTTGTGAACAATATTTTTGAATAATTTTAACTTTAAAATTGATTTCATCTTCCCATATGAAGAATGAGCCACTGAATTAAATTTTGGTTCAAAAATTTTTATTTCAAATATTTCTTTAAATTGTTTCAATATTTCAATTGACATTGTTTACATTGTCATATTTCTTTTCTTTTCTTTTTTAAATTTTCAAGACAGGATTTCTGTGTGTAGCCTTTGCTGTCCTGGAACTCATTATGTAGACCAGGCTGGTCATCAACTCACTCACAGAGATCTGCCTGCTTCTGCTGGGTTTAAAAACATGCACCATCACCACCCAGCATACACTGCCATATCTTTTAAGGTGGAGTCTGAGTTTAGTTTTATATTGCTGTGAAGAGACATGTTGATCATGATGACTCTTGTAAAGAAAGCATTTAACTGCGGAGGCTTACAGCTTCAGAGGGTTAATCCATTATTTTCATGATGAGGATCATACTGGAGTGCAGGCAGATGTGGCGCTGAAATAGCTGAATCCTACTTCTTGTAGGCAACAGGAAGTCTGCTGACTCACTGGACAGTATTCCGAGTACAGGACACCTCAAAGCCCGCCCCTACAGTGACACACTTCCTCCACAAGGCCATACCCACTCCAACAAAACCACACCTCCTAATAGTGCCACTCCCTATGAGGCTTTGTGGGCCAAACTACCACATGTGGTCTGGAAACATTGTATGTGCTGAACACCATGTTAAAATTCTCACAATAAACCTCAAAATGTGCTCTTTATTTTCCAGTAGGTTTTTGATAACAGAAACACTGTGGGCAAACATTCAACACATGTTCAGAGGTAAAGTTTCTAAGTGATGTCTGAGAGAAAATGAATTATATCTCATGTTTATGCTGAGAACAGTGTAGCTGTTATTATATCAATTATGCCTTCCTGAGTCAATTCAGGATCTCAATCCAGGTCTCTCTCTCACTTTGGTTAACATGAAAATTTGTTTCTTTTTGTACATGCTCATACAACCATAAAGGATATACTATAGATTTCCAACAGGAAAATGAAAAATTTCAAGACTGGAAAATGAAAAAAAAATTGAATTTCATGTATTTTTATCTTTTCTATATAAACTTGTCTTGTTATCAAACTTTGCCTACTACATTATTATTTGTCATATTCACACTTATATGTTGTCATTTTATGGATATTAACTGTCATTAAATATATAATATTAAATATGTAAATATTAAAGAATATACTAATTAAATGTGTCAATCAAAATATTATATTAAACTATAAGTGTGTGTGTGTGTGTGTGTGTGTGTGTGTGTGTGTGTGAGAGAGAGAGAGAGAGAGAGAGAGAGAGAGAGAGAGAGAGATTCTAATGGCCAGATTTGGTTTTACTCTGCTGATATGTAAATATAAAAATGAAAGAATCATTAGTAGGAGATAATGGATCAAAATCTGTAACTGATATGCTTCTTGAGAGAACAACTGCAAATGCTTGAACCTCATTTAAGGAACTTATTACTATTAGAGCATGGTGCTATTGTGTTCCGCAAAATATTGTGTACTCAAACTTATCTGGGGTCAGAGAATAGAACAGCCACTAGATATAGAGGCCAGAAAATAGTCTAGATATAGAGGCTGCTGCTCCAAGTTGCTGGCTGCTTCTCATTGTGTTGGTGACTATGGTGATGCTGCTACTTGGGATGAAGGGTTTACTACAACTTGTTCAGAGAAGAAGCCCGGACGATTGTGTTACAAAAAAACACCGGCAAAAGTCAGTTTGGAAATGTTTGGCAAGACAAATGGTGAGGAGATATTGATGTGAAGATTTTCACTTCTAGAGAAGAATGTTCATGCTTCCAAGAGACATTTATTTATCAGACTGTGATTGTTCCAAACAACAGCGGAAATACACACACACACACACACACACACACACACACACACACACACACAAATTCTAAAGGGAACCATGACCACGCCTAACAATGACTCTGTAATCTTCAAAAAGATGACAGGATCCACATGGACTATGATAAAGTGATTAAACTGATTAACACCACCAAAAGATCAACTTTGGACTACAAACTACTCAAAACAATTTTGAGATGACTAGCTGAGATGATCCAGCCTGACAGATTATTTGAATAGGGAACTGAAACAAGCCCTGCATGTTCTTATTATGCAGCAACTGGACAAATGATACAAGACTTGACAATTAACCCAAAATTTTCTTTTCAGGATTCCCTAAAGATGTCTTCACCCCCAGAAAGCAGGAAGTAATTTGAAGAAAACAATGCCCACATTCCCAAAGGGTGGGATGGGAGGGTTTTGATTGTTTAATGAGTTATGGATATTATCATTGTTTATGATGGTTGTTTGTAAGTTGTTAATTGTTAATAGTCAGGAAAAAAGCTGAATAAGGATATTAGATTCAGAGTTTTTGTTTAGGGATGGGCAGTGGTGGTGCACACCTTTAATCCCAGCACTTGGGAGTCAGAGCCAGGTGGATCTCTGTGAGTTCAAGGCCAGCCTGGTCTCCAAAGCAAGTTCCAGGAAAGGTGGAAAGCTACACAGAGAAACCTTGTCTCGAAAAACCAAAAAAAAAAAAAAAAAGAGTTTTTGTTTAAAAAGAAAGAAAAAGGAGAATAGAGATATAATGTAGATCACTGAATCTACTCTGAGAAAAAAAGATAAAGAAATAATAGGATAAATGGGTAGATCACTGAGTCTACTCTAAAAAGAAAAGGGGGAATATATAAAAATGACGAATGGTAGATTATTGAATCTATTATGAAAAGAAAAAAGAGAATATGGATATGATGAGATAAAAGGCCAATTATTGAATCTACTTTTTAAAAGGAACTACTTGTTTTAAATAGGATAAGTAATGAAATTTTTGTCTGAGTTTATCAAATGTTAATGGACTGGACATTGTTAATATATATAATGGAGTTTTTCATCTGAATCTGTCAAATGTTAATGGACTAGACATTGTTAATGTAATTCATGACTGTATATATTGTATGTACTTATTGGATATAATTTTTCTTGTATTAGTTATAAGCTTTTTTTAATTTTAGACAAAAAGGGGAAATGTGGTATTGTGTTCCCCAAAATATTGTGTACCCTAATAAACTTCTCTGGGTTCAGAGAAGAGAACAGCCTCTAGATATAGAGGCCAGAAAATGGTGGCACACACGCCTTTAATCCTATCACTTGGGAGGCACAGATCCATCTGGATCTCTGTGAGTTTAAAGCCACACTGGAAACAGCCAGGCATGGTGAGTCATGCCTTTAATCCGAAGAAGTGAGCCTTTAATCCCAGGAAGTGAAGGTAGAAAGCAGAAAGGTATATAAGGCATGAAAACCAGGAATTAGGTGTTTAAGCTTTCAGGCTTTCAAGAAGCAGTTCAGCTGAGACCCACTTGGATAAGGACACAGAACCTTCTAGTCTGAGGAAACAGGATCAGCTGAGGAACTGGCAAGGTGAGGTGGCTGTGGCTTGTTCTGCTTCTCTGATCTTCCAGCATTCACCCCAATACCTGGCTCCAGGTTTGTTTATTGATAAGACCATTTAAGATTTGTACTACATCTAGAGTGACTTTTTGTCTAAATATATATTTGAAACACAAAGTATCTACTTCTCTGTCTGCAAACTAACATTTCTGGTTTGTGTGACTCTACTCCATTTTATCAAGTGTCTACCAATGAGGGAAGGAAACTGAGTCAGTCCCTTTTCTAGACTACATGTAGGATGCTGTATAATGTTAAGATACTAGCAGGTTCATGTATGTGTCTAGCCATCCTACTAATGCTGCTATCTTCCTTCTAAATATATATATTTTTTGGACAAAAAGTTTCTGCAGTATTGATCTTCCTGTTTTATTGGTTTTTTTGTATTTTGTTTTGCAGGGATTTTGTTTGTTTGCATGAGTCAAGGTCTCTCTACATAGCCCTGGTTGTCATGGAATTCATTATGTAGATGAGGTCAACTTTGAACTGAAAAGTTCTACCTGCCTCTGCCTCCCAAGTGCACCAATACCACTGGCCCTTGCTACTGCAGTCTGTGACAAAAATTATCAATTTCCCCCAAATAAGTAACTCCAGCTTTCAACCATTTCTTTGAAACTTGGATATACTTATTTTTATTTTATGTGCATGGGTGTTTTGCATGAATACATGTTTGTGTACCATGTGCATTCCTGGAAACAGCTGAGGTCATAAGAGGAGATTGGATTTCCTGGAACTGGAATAACACATGGTTGTAAACCACCCAGGGGATGCTAGGTGCCACACCTGGTTCCTCAGCAGGAGTGGATATGCTCTAAACAGTTGAGCCCCTGAGAAATTTGTTTTGAAACTTTTCTATAGCAACAACAATAACAAAAATTACTGTTCTTTTCTATGTCAACTGGGAAGACATAACATGTTTATCTATATTGTTCAAAGCAATGGGTTACTCTAAAAGATTTCATTCAAGATCATCTTAGACTTTAATCAGATTCACAACATTGTAATTTCCCTCTTTTGTCCCCTGCCCACCACCTCCACACTTTGTGACTTTCTTTTTTCTTTCTTTCTTTCTTTCTTTCTTTCTTTCTTTCTTTCTTTCTTTCTTTCTCTCTCTCTCTCTCTCTCTCTCTCTCTCTCTCTCTCTTTCTTTCTTTCTTTCTTTCTTTCTTTCTTTCTTTTTCTTTCTTTCTTTCTTTCCTTCCTTCCTTCTATTTATCTACCTATCTATCTATCTATCTATCTATCTATCTATCTATTTATTTATGTTTGGTTTTTCAAGACAGGGTTTCTCTGTGTAGCTTTGCAGCTTTCCTGGGACTCACTTGGTAGACCAGGCTGGCCTCAAACTCATAGAAATCTGCCTGGCTCCGCCTCCCATGTGCCAGGATTAAAGGTGTACACCACCACCGCCAAGCTCTTACTTTTCTTTTAGCATTCCATTCTCGTTTAGTTATTAATTTTACACACTAACAACAGTTACCCCTCCCTCACCTACTGTTATTCCCACCTCTTCTGCAACCCATCCAGATCCACTATTCAGAGAGGGTAAGGCCTCCCTTGGGGACACAACAAAGACTGGAAACCTTTATTTCTTGTCTCAACTAGTCTTCTTGCTAGAAACCATCATATCATAATCGTTTTTTTTTTTTTTTTTTTTTTTTTTTTTTTTTTCTGAGACAGGATTCGTGGTATTAACGGTTATTTCCTATTTCATCATTTTACCAGAAATTTGTTTGACATAAATTCGTTCTTTAATGACTGATTATAGGTGTATATATCATTACTTTATCCATTCCACTGTTTGTGGGTATTGAGACTAATTCAATAATTTAGCTCTTCTGGCTATAATGAACATGTATGTTCAAGGGACTCTATGTCATTTTGACTAATATTCCTTGTGTGGACCCTCATGGTAGATGTACCTGGATCATATGGTATTTCTAATTTTCCTTTTGGGGGACTCCCAACTGTTTTCAATATCAGTTGCATTAATTAACATTGAATCTCTGAAGAATAGCATCCTCTCCACCCCATATCCCTGCCAGTACTTTAGAGTTTTATTCATTCTGAATGATGTGAAAAGGAATCTCAGCAAAGTTCTGACTGAATTTCACTGATGATAAAGGATTTTACACATTAATCTCTTGTACTCATGCACAAGGTTAGAAAAAAGACTTTCCATTTCAGATTTTCCCCACTTAATATAATACAAACTGCATTTGATGCACATTTTTTTTACTGTAATGATATCAGTCCCTTCTGTTTCAAATATACTCAGATATTTCCCATTAAATAGTCTTGAACTTTGTCAAAGGGATTTCCCCACTTTGTCTACCAAGATTTTCATACATTTTCTTTCATTGAGTCTACTCGTGTTCTGTAGTCCACTTATTATTTTCTTATTTGGGAATGTGATTTCTTTTCAATCCATGATGAAAACACACATTGTTTGTTGAATTCAGCCTGTGAGTGTACTTTGATGAATGTTGTATCTAAATTCTTCAGGATACTGAATGCAGCTTAATTGTTTGCTGTAGCATTATTTAGTTTTACTACCAAGGGAAATCTAGCGGTGTAGAATTTTTCAGCCAATAGCCTGTCCAATTTTGTGAGTTGATTTAAACAGCATGGATGTTAATTTCCGTGTAAACCATTGATAAAATTCTACAGTGAAGTCTCAGGTCCATAAATTATTGGAAGAATCTTTGTTCTTGTTCTCATGTCATTGTTAATTAAAGTTTGTTTAACCTGTACAAGTTCTCTGCATTTAATTGTGGTTGGTTACAAGTGTCTAGGGATTCATCTATTTCTTTTAGATTTTCCAGTGTATTCAATATAAATTTTCACAATCTTCTTATCTCTCAGAAAGACCATCATTAAACTCTTTAAAAATTTAACAATCTATAATCTATTGTAGATAATTTTAAAAGTTTAAGAATAAATTATAACAGTTTATTATTTTATTATTTAACATAAATCATGATAACTTACACAATTCACACAAGAAATAGATTTTGTTGAAAAATTTAAATAGTTTGAATTACTACATATTTTTGAGAAAGGCTAAGAGAGAATGTATTTTTGCTTTCTACTTTCTTCAATCAGCTATGTAGCTATGGATATGATTTACTAATGAATAATAGTTTTTTACTGTGATAATGTAATTACTGTTGGTAATAAAGTGGTAATTTAATTACTATGATATTGGATCACTCAATCATAAAATATTGTGTGTAAAAGAAAACAGATCATTAGATATTGTTTTTAACACCTCTTATTCAATTGCCATATTACTTTTTTCATTTAGTTTTTATTTATTTCTCTTATTTTTTGAGATTATTATGCATTTACTTCATTAATCCCTCCAAATTCTTCCATATTCAATTCCTAACTCTTCAAATTCATGGCCTCTTTTTTTACATTAGTTGTTGCTAATATTGTGTGTTTGTGTGTGTATATGTGTGTGTGTGTATGTGTGTGTTTATGTGTGTGTGTGTGTGTGTGTGTGTGTCTGTGTGTGTGTGTATGTATTCTAAATACATAAGTACAACCTGCTCAATATGTATGGTGCTATTTGTATGTATTTTGCTAAGGCTGATCACTTATCCATTTTTACTGCACATATTTGATGGCTGAAGTCAGTTGATCACATTTTCAGTATTGGGTTGTTTAAAATCTGATAATACTCTTCAGTGAATAAGCTCAATAGCTATGTTTTCTTTGAAATAAAATACTGTAGTGAAATTGTTAGGTGTCATGTGAGATACAGAGTCAAAACAGTCCCTTTAAAAGTATCAGAAGAGATTGAGTAACTTAATATAAATCCCCAATCAGCCCCAAAAGTAATGAATTTGTAAATATAGACTTTGTCATCTCATTCTAACTTTATTAGGTCCACCAGTAAATGGCTAAAATATATTTCTTTCAAAAACACCTAACATAATAAGTCAAAATGCATCTTGTTTTGTACAAACCAAAGAACACACAAAGTATTCCGATACTTGAAAACTAATACATATTCAATAGTTATTTGATTAAAACACACTTATAATTTTACTTATCAAGTAAAAAAGTATCATCTATGACAAATATGAAATAATTAGATGTGCTTTGGACATAAAATTACACATTTT